>NC_043710.1:62920585-62961533 GCF_006229205.1 Suricata suricatta
CTGAATTCATTGATCAGTTCTAGTAGGCTTCTGGTGGAGTCGATCGGGTTTTCCATGTAGAGTATCATGTCATCTGCGAAAAGGGAAAGTTTGACTTCTTTGCCAATTCTGATGCCTTTTATCTCCTTTTGTTGTCTGATTGCTGATGCTAGGACTTCCAACACTATGTTAAACAACAATGGTGAGAGTGGACATCCCTGTCATGTCCCTGATTTCAGGGGGAAAGCTCTCAGTTTTTCCCCATTGAGGATAACATTGGCTGTGGGCTTTTCATAAATGGCTTTTATGATGTTTAAGTAAGTTCCTTCTATCCCAACTTTTTCGAGAGTTTTTATTAAGAAGGGATGTTGTATTTTGTCAAATGCTTTTTCAGCATCTATCGACAGGATCATGATTCTTTTCTTTGTTTTGTTGATGTGGTGTATCACATTAATGGATTTGCGAATGTTGAACCAGCCTTGTAACCCAGGAATAAATCCCACTTGATCATAATGTATAATACTTTATATATGCTGTTGAATTCGATTTGCTAGTATCTTGTTGAGTATTTTTGCATCTGTATTCATTAAGGATATTGGCCTGTAATTCTCTTTTTTTGTTGGGTCTCTGCCTGGCTTAGGAATCAGAGTGATATGTGCCTCGTAGAATGAATCCCATAGTCTTTCTTCCATTTCTATTTTTTGGAATAGCTTGAGAAGGATCGGCGTTAACTCTGCTTTGAATGTCTGATAGAATTCCCCTGGGAATCCATCTCGCCCTGGGCTTTTATTCGTTGGGAGGTTTTTGATAACTAATTCGATTTCTTCACTGGTTATGGGTCTGTTCACTCATATGTGGAATTTGAGAAACACAACAGATAAACATAAAGGAAGAGAAGGAAAATAAGATAAAAACACAGAGGGACACAACCAATAAAAGACTCTTAAATAGAACAAACAGGGTTGCTAGAGGGGAGGTAGGTGGAGGGATGAGTAAAATGGGTGATGGGCATTAAGGAGAACACTTTTTGGGAAGAGCACTGGGGTGCCATATGTAAGAGGTTAATCACTGGATTATACTCCTGAAGCCAAGACCATATTGTATGTTAACTACCCTGAATTTAAAGAAAACAAATAGGGGCTCCTAGGTGACTCAGTCCATTAAGCAGCTCAGGTCATGTTCTCACAGTTTGGAGGCTTATGAGTTTCAGACTTGTGTAGGGCTCTGTGCTGACAGCTCAGAACTTGGAGCCTGCTTGCAACTCTGTGTCTCCCCCTCCCTCTCCTCCTCCCCCGATTATGCTCTCTCTCTCAAAAATAAATAAACATTAAAATTTTTTAAATACACAAATAAACAATAAATAACTTTTAAAATTTCAGTGTAATTGACACACATGTTACATTAGTTTCACATGTACAACATAGTGATTCAACTTCTCTATACATTATGCTATGCTCACAAGTGTATCTAACATTTATCACCATAGAAGGCTACTACAAAGTCCTTTACTATATTCCCTCTGTTGTATCTTTAATTCTCTAAACTTATTCATTCCATAATTGAAAGGCTCTATCTCCCACTCTTCTTCACCCATTCTGCCCATCCCCTCACCTCCCTTCCCTCTGGCAACCATCAGTTTGTTCTTTGTCTTCACAGATCTGATTTTGCTTTTTGATTGTTTATTCATTTTTAGATTCCACATATGAGTGAAATCATATGGTATTTGTCTTTGTTAGTCTGACTTATTTTTCTTAGCAGGATACCATCTAAGTCTATCAATGTTGTCTCAAATGGCATGATCTCATCCTTTTATTGGCTGTGTAATATTGCATTTCCTATTGACATTCATATATATGTATATACATATACATACATATATATGTATATATGTCTCCCATATATTTTTATGCCTTTTTCTATTGATGGTCTCTTAGGACACTCCCATATCTTGGCTATTATTTATAATAAACACAGGATGCATATATATTCTTTTTCAAATTAGTGTCTTTATTTTCTTTGGATAAATATCCAGTAGTGGCATTATTGAGTCATATGGTATTTCTATCTTTAAGTTTTTGAGGAACCTCCATAACAGTTTCCACAGTACCTGAACAAATTTACATTCCCACAATATATACGGGTTCCTTTTTCTTCCCATTCTTGCCACCACTTACTGTTTCTTGTGTTTTTTTGTTGTTGTTGTTTTTAATTTTAGCCATTCTGACAAGTAAAAGGTGATATATGATTGTGGTTTTGACTCATGATTAGTGATGTTGAACATCTTTTCATGTGTCTGTTAGCCATCTGTATGTGTTCTTTAGAAAAGTGTCTGTTGAGGTCTTCTGCTCATTTTTGACCAGATTGCTTGTGGGGATCTGTTTTTGGTAGTGAACCCTTGATATTTTAGGTATTAACAACTTATCTGATAGCTCATTTGCAAATACCATCTCCCATTCAGTAGGTTACCTTTTTGTTTTGTTGATGACTTCCTTTCATGTGCAAAAGCTTTTTATTTTTATGTAGTCCCAATAGGTTATGTTGCTTTACCTTACCTGACATATCCAGAAAAGTACTTCTATGGCTGATATCAGAGAAATTACTGCCTGGGTTCTCTTCTAAAATGTTTATGGTTTATAGGTCTCACAGTAAGACAAATATACAGCAAAATCATTTTTGAGTTTATTTTCAGATATGGTGCAAGAAAGTGGTCCAGTTTCATTATTTTGCATGATGCTATCCAGTTTTTCCAACACCGTTTGTTAAAGAGAATGTCTTTTTCCCATAGTATATTCTTGCCTCCTTTGTCACAGATTAATTGATCATATAATTGTGAGATTTCTTAGCTGTCTATTCTGTTCCACTAATCTATGTGTCCATTTTCATGCCAGTACTATACTAGTTTGATTGCTATAGATTTGTAGTATATCAGGAAATCTGGAATTGTGATACCTTCAGTTTTGTTTTTCTTTCTCAAGATTGCTTTGGCTACTGGGAATCTTTTATAGTTCTACACAGATTTTAGGATTATTTGTTCTAATAAAGCAATATACTTTATTAATATTCACATAAAAATCCTCAACAAAACTCTAAACAAATTCATTTGTATAGTAAAAGGATTATTCACCATGATCAAAGGGAATTTATTCCGAGGATGAAAGGATTATTCAACATATAAAAATCAATCAATGTAATACACCACATTAACAAAATGAAAGGAAAAATAAAAAATATGTAAAAATCTCAACTGATAAATAAAAAGCATTAGACAAAATTGAAAATTCTTTCACAATTAAAAAGTCATTCAACAAACTAAAGATTGAAAGAAAACACTTCAAGATAATAAAATACAAATATAAAAACCCAGAGCTAGTATCATATTTAATAATAAATAACTGAAAACTTTCTTTAAGATCAGGAAAAAAGGAAGTATACATACTCTTACACTTCTACTCCACATAGTAGTAGTTCTAGCCAAGGCACATAGACAAAGAAAAAGAAATAAAAGACATCCAAATCAAAAAGAGGTAAAATTATCTGTTTGCAGATGACATGATCTTATATGTAGGAAACTCTAAAGACTAGTCTTTAAAACTGCTAAAACTAATAAATGAATTTAGCCAAGTGTGAGATACAAATCAACATTCGAAAATCAGTTGTGTTTCTAGACACTAACAAGAAACTATCTGAAAAAGAAATCAGAAAGACAATCCTATTTATAACAGCATCAACAGAATTAAACACTTAGACATAAACTTAACTAAGGAAGTGAAAAATCTGTAAGCCAAAAACTACATAATTCTGATAAAAGAAATTAAAGAAGACAAATTAAATGAAAAGACATCCCATGTTCATGAATTAGAAGACATCATATTGTTAAAATGCCCATCCTGCCTGAAGCAATGTACAGATTCAACACAGTTTCTATCAAAATCCTAATGATATTTTTTTCAGAGATAGAAAAAATATATTCTAAAATTAATATGACACTGAAAGAGTCCTCAAATAGCAAAAATAATCTTGAGAAAGAAAAAGCTGAAAACCACCTGATTTCAAATCATATTACAACGCTGTAGTAATCAAAACAGCATGATACTGGCATACAGGCAAACAAGTAGACCAATAGAACAGAACAGAACACAGAAATAAACTTTCACATATATGGTCAGATAATATTTGTCAAAAGTGCCAAGACTACATAATGGAGAAATGAAGGTATCTTTGATAAATAATGTTAGGAAAACTAGGTGAGTACTTGCAAAAGAATGAAAGACCCTTGCCTTACATTATCTAAGAAAATTTACTTAAAATAGATTAAATATTTAAATGTATGACTTGAAACTATAATATTCTTCAGAGAAAACTTACGGGAAAAGCTTCATGACATTGGATTTGGCAATAATATCTAGGACATGACACAAAAGCACAGGCAACAAAGTAAAAATAGACAAATGGGACTATATTAAGCTTAAATTTATGGTTAACAACAAAAAAACTGGGTGAATAAGCAACCTGCAGAATGGGAGAAAATACTTGTAAATTATGTATCTGAGAAACTATAATTGAAAACAAAAAATATATTTGAAAACAAAAAAAACAAAAAACAAATACCATAATTATTTAAATTGACAAAGAACTTGAATAGATATTTCTCAAAGAAATACAAATGGCCAACAAGTAAGTGAAAAGGTTCAACACTACTAATGATCAGAAAAATGTAAACCAAAACCACAATCAGATATCAATTCATTTCTTTTATGGTGGCCACTATAAGACAACAACAACAACAACAACAGATAAGTGTTGATAAGCATGTAGAAAAATTGGAACCCTTGTGTACTATTAATGGGAATGTTAGATGGCATAGCCACTATGGAAAATAGTATGGAGGTTCTCAAAACATAAAAATAGGAATATCATATGATCTACCAATCTTACTTCTGAGTGTATATGCAAAGTACTGAAAATAGGATTTTGAAGAGATCTTTGCACACCTGTGTTCACTGCAGCATTACTTACAAAACCAAGAGACAACAATTTAAATATCCATTGATAGATTAATTAATAAAGAAAATGTGGTATATATGTACAATCTATTGGGCTTCTGAAAAAGAAGGAAACCCTGTCATATGCAACATGGATCAATCTTGAAGACATTATACTAAGTAAAATAAGTCAATCACAAAAATACAAGTAGTGCATGATTCCACTTATAGGAGTGGAAAACAGTAAAAGTCACATCATCAGGCTCCATGCTGGGTAGGGGGCCTGCTTGGAATTCCTTCTCTCTCTCTCTCTCTCTGTCTCTCTGTCTCTCTCTGCCCTGCCCCTGCTCATTCTTTCTTTCTTTCAAACTAGATAAACTTAAAAAAATAGAAAAGAAAAAAATCTCCCCTAATAGGTAAAGCATGTCCAGAAATCTAGAAAAACAAGTAACCCAATTAAATAGAGTTCCAGAGACATAAAAATAGTTCATTTTAAAAAATTATGATCATTAAAAAGGTGTTAAACTTCATTCAATAAAAGACACAAAACAGAGGTACTAATTTTCACTATCAAATTAACAAAAATTCAAGTATGTTAACACATTAGCAAGGCTGTGGGACAAAGTAGTCAAGGTCTCTCTTGCTCTGGGGAATATAAAAATGGAACAAATTCCATGTAGGGCAAACTGATAATAGCTTTCAAAATAATAATTTCATTTTCCC
This sequence comes from Suricata suricatta, assembly GCF_006229205.1. NCBI lineage: Eukaryota > Metazoa > Chordata > Mammalia > Carnivora > Herpestidae > Suricata > Suricata suricatta. The sequence continues at coordinate 62,926,270 of NC_043710.1, forward strand.
TTTGATTGCCAATTGTACTTCTTGAAATTTATTCTAAAGATATGCCTTCGCATAAACAAAATATATGTATGAGGTTACATATTGCAGCACTGTTTATAAGAGTAAAAGAATAGAAACATTTCAATGTACAGCAAGAGATTAAATCCTCACCTTTCCTTCTAGATGCATACACACATACCACACACCCAAAGTCCACTCCATTATCATGAATTCTTGAAGTTCATGCTTCCGCCTTGTAAAACTAGTTGCAGTTACTGAGTACTTCATGCTTAATCACATCCCTGAGCTTTTGCACTTCCTATTTCCCTGTATGCTTAACTTTCCTCTTTTTAAACCTTCCCTAAAATCCTACTTACCCTGTTTCTTGGGACACATTTCATGATTTCATAAAGTGTCACTCACTTTTCTACCAAATGGCTGTTGATAAAAACAGCTTACTTTCATCCTGATACTTCATTCAAAGTGAAATGAGAAGCCAAAAGCAATGTGAAAGCAGCTCCCATCTCTTTGCAGAATGTAAGAGGATATCTACTTGCAACCTCGCTATATTTTTTCATTTATTTTATTGAATTTTATTGTAGTAACAACAGTTTCCATGAGATGCAATTTTTAACAAAATTTTAAGTATATGATACATTATTGTTAATTATGGGTAAATGTTGTATAGCACATTTTCAATGCTTCTTTCATCTTGCTTAACTAAAACTTTATGCTCATTGACTAGTAAATCCTGATTTCCCTCCTCCCTCAGGACGCCAGCCATCTACATTCTATCTTCTGATTATATGAACTTGACTATTTTAGAAATTTCACATAAAGTGAACCATGCATTATTTGTCTTTCTGTGAATGACTTTCATTAGCATAGCATCCTCAAGGATTATCCATGTTTCCACATATTGCAGAATGCCCTTCTTTCTTATGGCTGAATAGTGTTCCATTGTATGCATATACCACATTTTTTAATCCATTCACCTGTTGATGAACACTTTGAGGTATTTATCCAGAAGAATTGAACTCAGGATCTTGAAGAAATATTAGCACTCCTATGTTTATTGAAGCATTATTCACAATAGTTAAGATATGGACACCTAGCAATAAATCCAGAAATTTGTTAAGACTTGGAAGAAAAGTAAAGTAAGGTCAGAAAACTGAATAATAAGAGAATAAAAGGAAGAATCTTTTTATAAGGATGACTACCCAGATTACTTTTTATATTGTTTTCTCTTTTGAAAGTGAAACAAAGATGCTAAAAGTACATGGATAGCTCTTCATGTATCTCTTTATGTATCCATATCTCCCTGTTTTCCCATCTTTTTCGCCCATGCCATGAGGCCACTGGAATTTCCACTTTTATCCATGCCCAGGCAATTGCCCTTGTAGTATAACTAGAACTAGGCTCTAGCATGGTCTTCTCTGCACCAAATGAAGGGAAATATCTAATAATATGTCCCTATTGTTTCTATAGGTCGTGTATTTCATTATCTTTGCTCCTAAATGTGTCACATCATACTTCAGTTTTCTATTCTGTTTCAGTCACCACTGATATAATATGTGCCCCTTGAACACAAACAGCAGATCACATTTATCTCTGTTTCCTACTGGTAGGGCAAAAGTCCATGTAAAGTAGAAACTTAAGTTCTAGTGAAAAACCAACTTCCATAAAAGTGAAAGAAAGCAGAACAAAGTCATAAGATTATTTATAGGACAAGTACATTCCAGTGTTGGTAGCACAGAAGAAATGGGACAAGAAATACGACAAATTATCAGAAAACTGCTTGCCACATCATCATGGTTCAGGAGGTAATCCCATGGACACTTGTTAGGGGTAGGATAGATGGGAGCACTTATCACAGAAAATACATAGTTGCAATAGAGAAGGAGATCTGAAAGGGCTTTTGAAAAGGATCATTTTATCCAAATGATAAAGTGACAAGTAATGATGGTTCATGCCGCTGTTTATATCCTCATTTTATCTAATTCTAAACCTGTCAGGTCATTCTTCCTGGGTGTGAGTTCTTAGGCTTACTGAGGGTCTCAATGGCAGACTGGTAGGGAAAAGAAAGTAACGAAGACATGTGCAAACATGGCTAGGGAATATCACGTGGCTTTAGAATTAGTACTATAAAAAGGCATACAATAGTTATATATTCATATATATATGGGTAAATTAAATAATTGGTTATAAATTCTAAGATTGAAATTTTTAGAAAGCACCAAGAAAAATCATATTCAAATCCCATTCAAATGTGTCCTTCTTAACAAAAACAAAACATTAATTAAAACTGCATTCATTTTATTATTACTCACTAGATTTGCCTATCAAAATTTAGTCATCTTGTTTTACCCTTATAAATTCTGATGAATCTTTTTTCCACATAAAGTTCACCAAGATAAAGTAAAAAAAAGTTGCACTCATTTATAAGACATTTATCAACTTAGAATGCCCAACAACCAGTCTATTCAAAATAATTTAAGAATGTATTAATTATTTTTATTAGATAAGATGAATAAAAACAAAATAGTAGTAATCTAAATTAAAAGTGCTAGAACAATGCAATCAAAAAACCTATTATGTCTTTAACTAGATATGACAATTTATGCCTTTTATTCACACAAACATTTCAGGATGAAATGTAATGACATAATTATTCTGAGGAATATAGTGCTGATTCAGTAAAAACAAAATGGAAAAAGAAAACAGCCTAATTTTCAGCAATGATTCTTCCCATTTGTATTTAAAAATACCTTCATGTGTATTACGTCTTATTTGAGCAATGCTGAGTAGCATTTATTATAAGCTTCCTTGTTTTACATGGGTAATACTAAGGCTTATAAAGGTGAAAGTAACTAAAAGTAAGGATAGTCATTCAGATTATAAGCCACTTCTGATAATGAAGCTTTTCTAGCACACTCCACTGTTAATTTTTTCATTTGAGTAAATTAATTTGAGGCAAGGACTTACTAAAAGACTCTGTTGCTTCATTTTTGGTGTATAAGAATGCAACCGAATTCTGTACATTGATTTGGTAGCCTGCGAATTTGCTGAATTCATTGATCAGTTCTAGAAGGCTTCTGGTGGAGTTGATTGGGTTTTCCATGTAGAGTATCATGTCATCTGCAAAAGTGAAAGTTTGACTTCTTTGCCAATCCTGATGCCTTTTATTTCCTTTTGTTGTCTGATTGCTGATGCTAGGACTTCCAGCACTATGTTAAACAACAGTGGTGAGAGTGGAAACCCCTGTCGTGTTCCTGATCTCGGGGGAAAGCTCTCAGTTTTTCCCCATTGAGGATGATATTAGCTGTGGGCTTTTCATAAACTGCTTTTATAATGTTTAAGTAAGTTCCTTCTATCCCGACTTTCTCGAGGGTTTTTTTAAGAAGGGATGTGCTAAAACGAACAAATCAAGAGACTATAGATGCTGGCAAGGATGTGGAGAAACAGGTACTTTCCTACACTGTTGGTGGGAATGTAAACTGGTACAGCTGCTCTGGAAAGCAGTATGGAGGTTCCTCAAAAAACTATCAATAGAACAACCCAGCAATAGCACTTCTGGGGATCTCCCCAAGGGATACAGAAGTGCTGATGCATAGGGGCACATGGACCCCAACGCTCATAGCGACACTTTCAACAATAGCCAAAACATGGAAAGAGCCTAAATGTCCATCACCTGATGAGTGGATCAAGAAGATGTGGTTTATATATACAATGGGGTACTACATGGCAATGAGAAAGAATGAAATCTGGCCATTTGTAGCAAAATGGATGGACCTCGAGGGAGTCATGCTAAGCGAAATAAGTCAGGCAGAGAAGGACAGATATTATATATTTTCACTCATAGGTCTAACAGGAAAAACCTAATAGGGGACCATGGGAAGGGGAAAGGGGGGGAAGAGTTGGGGAGAGGAAGGGAGGCAAATCATGAGAAACTCTTGAATGATGAAAACAAACTGATGGCTGAAGAGGCGGGGTAAGGGGAATGGGGGCATAGTCATGGAGAGGGGCACTTGTGGGGAAGAACACTGGGTGTTATATGGAAACCAACTTGGTAATAAACTATTTTAAAAAATTAAAAAAACAAAAAACGCTTACCACATTCTATCTCATCATTCTTTCACAAATGAGTTTTTAAAAAAAAAAATACCAAACAACAAATAGCTGTTCAAAATAGATATTATGTATCTACTCTGCCTATAAACACATATAAAATACCAAACTTGGAAGGGCACTGTCCACTACCCTTATTATTTTATACACTTGTATTTAATCACACATAAGTTCATATTTTATGTTTCTCCCCCAAACATGTGGTACAGGAGATGGTAGACACCATGACTCCCCAGAGCTCACAGGCCTCAAAGGCCTTGTCTTTGCCAATCATGGTAAAGTTGCTGCCCTTGCCAGTATTAGTAAAGAAATGGGCATGAGATCCAAATCTGCTGTGTGATTGCTGGGAAAGTTTTCTTTTTTCTAGAAATAAAATCAAGGAAGAGAGAGCCTCTTTGTTTCTCTGTAAAATGGTTCTGAATTTAACACCTATAACTGCTGCAGTCAACTTGTTACCTACCTCAACAAATGAATATAAAAGAAACATAGGAAAATGGAATCTGAGTCCTGACATGATCTCCCTCCAAATACTCTGCTTTCACTATTACATAAGACAAATTTATTTATTCTTTGGGCCAAATTCAGTCAGCACCCTGGTTACTCATCCTAATTATATGTTCTTAAAAAATCTAGGCCCATAACTGTATGTAGTCGATGTTAATCCTAACCCTAATGATTGTTCTATACCTATTACATATCTGTGTTTAAGCCTAATTCCAACATTAATAAACACTATGTGCATAGTTTGGTGAAAGATTACAACCTCCCTGTTGTATTGTCTTTGTAATGTTTTTCTCATGTGAAATGTATATTATAATAATAATACAAAGAAGAATAGCATATCATTTATTAATCCAATTTCATGGACTAAGACACACTGTTATTACTCTCACAACTTTCAGTAAGTCTATAGAATTTGGCTTTATTCCAATTTTACAGAAGCGAAATAGGAAGCTAAGAGAGGTTATTTAATTTTCCCAATGTTAGCCCTACCCTTTCCACTTACCTCTCCCATCTCATTTTTTTTACTCTGGCCCTCCAGTCTACATACCTTCCCTTCCTTCCCAACCATCCATCTTGTCATCCCTCCTCTCTTCTCTCTTTTCCTTCCCCTACCTCTGTAATTGACATTATTAGAATTCACAGAGAGCCAGTACTCTTACTCTTTTACAGGCTTAAAGCATATTCCTAATTTTCTTTTGATAATTTTAGTTTAATACACTTTTTTCTTTCTATTGTTTCTCATAGACTTTATTTTGGGTGCAGTTTTATGCTCACCGCAAAAATTGACTAGAAAATACATTCCCTATAATTCTTATCCACACATAGGCACAACTGCCCACACTATGAATATTCTGCATCAAAAAAGTGGTAGTATTTCACAATCAATCCTACACAGACATCATTATCACTCAAAGTCTATAGTTTATATTATGTTTCACTTTTAGTGAACTGTACATTCTATGGTATTTAAGAATTATTTAATGACATCTATCCACCATTGTGGTACCTTACAGAATAGTTCTATTGCCCTAAAAATCCTCTGTGCTCTACCTATTCATCCCTCCCTCCCATCTGGCTTGGGCAACTACTGATCATTTTACTGCCTCCATAATATTGCTTTTTCCAGAATGTCATGTAATTGCTTTTGTATAGTATGTAGCTTTTTCAGATTGGCTTCACTTAGTAATATACTTTTAAGTTTCCAACATGTCTTCTCATGACTCAATAGTTCATTTTTTTAGTGCTGAATAATATTCCATTATCTGGATATACCACAGCATTTTTATCCATTCACCTACTAAAGGATATTTTGGTTGTGTCCAAGTTTTGGCAACTCCATGTGCAGGTTTTTTGTGGATTTAAGTTGTCAATTCGTGTGGTCAAATACCAAGTAATATAGCTGCTGAGTAGTATTGTCAGAGTATGTTTCGTTTTATGAGAAACTGCTAAACTATCTTCCAAAGTGGCTGCACCATTTTGCATTCCCACCATTGTAAGAACATGAGTCTGAACCAAACAGACGCCGTGACAGGCTTTAAGTTTCCCCTCTAAACTAGAGGGTCCAAAGGTCAGTCTCTCCAGAACCATTAGGCAGTTATACATTACCCGGGACAGAAGAGACCACTTTGCGGTATCCAATCAGGGAAGCCCAGCTACCTCTCCCCACATTTCCTAAAGGTGAGGCCTGCAGATGGGAACTTTAGATACGACCCTGTTACCTAATGTTAAAGTTAACCCCATAGTCACCAAACAAGACCCTGAACTCACACTGTAACTGTTTAATTTCAAAGGTACTCTAAATGTTGTAATTGGGTCCCGCCAAAAGTAACGAACACCCTGGACAATGTGTATGGTTAGAGCTACTGCCAATGCTGTTATACAATAATGATTGGATGTCACAATTTCTTGTAACTCCCCCTTTCCTAAACCCCTAAAAACCCTACTCAGCCCTTGTTCGGAGCTCTCAGCACGGATCCACTGCGTTGGTGAAGGCTGTGAGACCGAACTTAGGCCGGCGAGCCAAAGCCGTAATAAAACTGCCCTTTGCTTTTACATGCGTGACTCGGTCTCCCTGGCGGCTTCTGGTTTTGGGGTGATATTGAAATCTTGGGCATTACACCATCAGTTAATGAGGGATCTTGATACTCCAAAGCCTCACCAATATTTGGGACTGTCAGTGTTTGAATTTTGGCTATTCTAATAGGTATATATAGTGGTATCTCATTGTTGTTTTAATTTGCATTTTCCTGATGACATATGATGCGGTATCTTTTTGAGTGATTTTTGTCATCTTGCATGTCTTCTTTGGTGAAGTGTCTTTCAAGGTCTTTGAACCATTTTTCAAGTGGGTAGTTTATTATTATTATCATTATTATTATTATTGAGTTTTATGAGTTCTTTCTAGATATTATGTAACAATCCTTTATCATATGTGTCTTTTGTAAATATTTTCTCCTCGACTGTGATTTGTCTTCTCATTCTCTTGAGCATAATAAGCTTTTGTTTCAGAATTGTTTTAAATAAACACAAAAATTGAAAATATAGTATATAGACTCCCATTTATGCTATACCAAATTTCCTTTAATATCTTTTATTAACATAGAATACTTGTTACAACTAATAAAATAATATGGATACTTTTAAAAAACGAAACCCCATACTTTATTTATATTTCTTTAGTTTTTACCTAATATCTCTTTTCTTCTCTAGGATCACATCCACAATATCACACTATATTTAGTTTCTTCATGGCTCATTAGGTTCCTCTAGACTATGCCTCTTTTTCTGGACTTTTTTCTTTTTTGATGACCTTGACAGCCTTGAAGAGTACTGATCAGGTATTTAACCGAATGTCCTTCAACTGATTAGAAAGGTGGGTGTTCCGGTGATTAGAGTTATGGGCTTTTTTAAATAGAAAACCACAGAGATAAATAATTTATGAAATACGTTCCTTCAAGTAGGTAGAGCATAATTTTCCATCTGTCAAGTATAAGTTACTCATAGTGACTCCCTCCAAAAAAACACAATATGGAAAGCAGGGAAAACCTGGTAACTTTGTGGCAGAGAAACCTAATAAATATGCATTAATCAAACAATAAAGGCTAACATCTTGATAAGTCTTGCTGATAGTATTGTCATGTTGATAGTACATATAAATGTGATGAAAATTGTATATCCTCATTTCTAATAAAATATAAAGATTATTATTGTTCCTGTTATTTTAGAATAATTCAAAGTGATTTCATTCTTAACTTATTTTACAAAACTTTTGAGCACCTACTATTTAATGCCATCCCAGATGTTTCTACATAAAGATGCAAATTTAGATCATTTGTCATTTGCACCATTCACTGTCCATTTCTCTAACATGGTATAAAAATAAATCAGTGCTTTCAACTCTCAGTACAATTTCTAGTAAGTTCAAAGTATTCCCTATCTATTACTTTTCTATTATTGCATCACAAATTACCACAAATGTGCTAGCTTATAACAATACCTATTTATTATGTCATATTTCTGTATATCAGAAGTCTAGGCACACAACTAGAACTCTGTTCACGGTCTCAGTAGGCTGAAATAAAGTTAATGGCCAGTACTTAAGTTCCCTTATGGGCATAGGCTGTCTCTTAAGGCTCATTGATTGTTGGCAGAACTAATTTCCTTGCAGCGATTGGCCTAAGGTCACCATCTATATTCTAACAGTTGTCTGGATCACCGGCTCCTAGAGGCTGCCCACAGCTCCCTGTTATAAGGCTCCCATACACTGTTTGCAACAAAGTGTTTGTTTTCTTCTAGGCCAGCTGGTGCATATCTCTTAGACTTCCATTTCTGCAAGCAGGAAGAGTAACCTCTGATTTTAGGGCTTATGAGATTAAGTCAGGACAACCTGAACAATCTCCCTATTTTAAAATAAAGTGATTTGGAAACTTAATTGTTTCTGCAATATTCTTTACAGAATTATCTACATTAGCATTTAGTTGAATAATGAGGAGAAGGTGTGCGCACATGAACTACCAGAAACCTTGTGGGACCACCATAAAATTCTACTTTCCATATTCTCACCTGACTTTGTTGAAAAGAAGAAAGAATATCACTAAGACCCCCTGGTGGGTTCTCCAACAAAATTAATGCCTACATTCCCAGCCTTGACTTGGCAAGCTGGTGCCACATATCTGGTTTTGAATTTTGTTTACAAACAACATGATCAAGGAAAATATCTATTAAATCATCAAATGGAATATTTAATCCCTATTCTATAGGATGCTGTGAGAAATAAATTAAATATAAGAGAATATCCATTTGGTTCCTAAAATACTTTAAGTCAAGATCTATTTTAACATACAACATCCATTTTATGAATAGCAATATACTGTTAGAAATACACTAATTATCAAGACAGTCACATCCATGACCTCACAAAACTGCTGTTTTATTAGTATTAAATAAATCAACATAAATAATAAATTACAATTATGATTACTCCTATCAAAAGAAAAAAGTATAGAAAAATGATAGAGTCAAAGCAAGAATCCAGATCCCTAGATTTTATTCCATCACTCTGTCCAAATGAACTATTGATTGAATAATGCAACACTTCAAAAATCCAGTCAACATTCTTCTCCAAATTAGGGGTACCTGGGTGGCTGGGTCGGTTAAGCATCCAACTTCCACTAAGGTCATGATCTCACACAGAGTTTGAGCCCCGAGTCGGGCTCTGTGCTGACAGCTCAGAGCCTGCAGCCTGCTCCAGATTCTGTGTCTTCCTCTCTCTGCCCCGTTCTGCTCATACTCTCTCTCTCTCTCTCAAAAATAAAGAAATAATTTTTTTTAATTTAAAAAAAATTTTTAAAGGTTGGATGGTATATGAACAGAGTCACATTAATCTGTCCGAAATCTAGCTTAACAGGAAGTATTGTTTAATGGTGAGCTTCAGCAAAAGTCTTGATTGCAAGTGGCAAAATAGTGATAATAGCACTTTTCTACAGGGTTTTCATTGATGACCTTTTGTTCCTATTGGAAATTGGTATTCAGTTATCCACTGCACCATGGATAGAGAAGTGTAAGCTAAATAACTCAAGGCAGTAATTTAAAAGCATATTATTTTAATCTATATATTTGAGTAGGATATTTTGTATCTTCACCTAAAATCAATTTGCCCCTATTCCAATTTCCATGAATAAAATGCTTGGTCTTTTTAATGGATCTAGTCTTTGAAATGTTTCTGAATTTGTCCTACAATTTTTTTAAGTATTTATTTATTTATTTATTTATTTATTGAGAGAGAGAGAGAGAGAGAGAATGGGGGGGGTGGAATATGAGTGGAGGAGGGGGTAGAGAGAGAGGGTGAGAAAGGATCCCAAGCAGGCTCCACAGTGTCAGCTCAGAGCCGACCCCAGGGCTCAGACTCACAAATCGTAAGACCATGACCTGAGCCGAAATCAAGAGATGGATGTCTAACTGATTAAGCCACCCAGGTGGCTCTGCCCTACATTTTTTTTTTTTAACGCACCATTAAGAACAGAGAAGGAGAAGAGAGAGACATGAGGAATTAAATCTCCAGGCTAGAAATAAGTAAATGAGCATCAATGTAGGAGAAAAGTATGAGTTAATAGGGACAAGAAAACATAATTTAGAACAACATATTTTGGGTGAGGTGAGAACCCAGAAAAATTAATTACAAAGTCTTGCTTGGGAAGTGAATCATATGAGACATGTATATAAGATATAACTGCCTTGGAACAAGGATATTATAATTTATAAATCTGATATTTTGACTCTGTGAAGACAGGGATTAATCACAACATGATGTGCCACTTCACTCATTCCTTCTTTACAGATACACTTACTAAACAAGGTTTTACAATTTGAATATCACATTGTCAAAGAGAAAGATTATAAATTAACAAAAGTTATGCACTGGTTTTCTATAGCTGGTTAACAAATTCCCACAAATACTGCAGTTTAAATAGTTACTAAACTACTATTTCTGTTAACTCTGAAGTCTACACAACAAAACTGAATTTTCTACTTAGGTCCAATAACACCGAAATCAAGATATTAGGTGAGGTTGTACTCATGTCTAAAGCCTGAGAGTTCTTTTAAGCTCATTCAAGTTGCTGGCAGAATTCAATTCCTTGTAGTTTTAATACTAAAGTTCCCTTTTTCTTGCTGGATGTTAACCAAGGTTACTCTTAACTTCTACAAGATGCCCACAGGTCCTAACCATGTCCCCAACTCACAACACTGCAGCCAAAATCATGAGAGCCAATAGATAATCTCACTCTAGTCTCCCAAACCAGGGTCATATTAAAGGTAGCCTAATCAAATGAGTGACTTCCCGTCATATTCACAGACCCTAATCACACTCTATGAAGAATTTCATAGGACATGCTCATCTGACTCTGGGAACCTTGGAAGCATTCTATATGTTTGGCTTCATAAAAAACAAACAAACAACAAAAGAAAAAAATAGGCCAAAAATTTTTTTCCAAAATGGTTATACCATTTTACATTCCCATGAGCAATGTTTGTACTTGCAATTGTTCCACAGCCTCAACTACATTTAGCACTGACGGGTGTTATGTTTTGGTTTGGATTCTTTTTTGTTTAATTTTAACCATTAAAGTGGTGAAATAACAACACATTATGATTTTAATTTGCATTACACTAGTGACTAATTATCACAATTTTTAGAGGATTATTGGCAATTGATATATCCCCTGCTATAATTTATAAGGTGTTTGTTCAAATTATATGCTCATTTTTCAATTGGACTATTTGTCTTATTATTAATGAGTTATAGGAATTCCTTATATATTCTGGACATAAGACCTCTGCCAGATATATTATTTATGAATATGTTCTAGTTTGCAGCTTGCCTATTCATTTTAATGGTATATTTCATGAACAGAAATAGTCAACCTTAGTGAAGTCCACTTCATAAATTTCTTCCTTTATGATCATTGGAACTCTTCTAATTTAAGAAATCTTTAATATTTCCAGTTGCAAAGTAATTTTCGTTCACCTTCCCCTCAATCCCACATACTTGTGAATTGTCCACTTTTCCAACTGTCTTTCTGTGACTTCTAGTTTCACATCGCGGTAGTCAGAGAAGACACGAGGTATGATTTCATTTTTCTTAAATCTGTTAAAACTTGTTTTATGGTAAATATATGACCTAACCTAAAGAATGTTTCATAAGTACTTGAGAAGAATGTGTCCTCTGCTGCTCTTAAAATGGAATGTTTTGTGTTTATCTGTTATGTCCATTTCATCTATAGTGTTACCCATGTCCAATGTTTCCTAATTCATTTTCTATCTAGATGACGTATCCATTATGGAAAGTGGGGTGTTAAAGTACTGCTATCTATCTCTCCCTTCAGTTCTATTATATACTCAGGTACTATGATGTTAGTAATATATATTTACAATTGTTACATAGTGTTGATAAATTGACCTCACATTGATTATATAATAACTTTATCTCATATGAAAGTTTTTTTTACTTAAAGTCTATTTTTTATTATGTAAATATAGCCACCCTTGTTCTCTTTTGGTTTTCAATTGCCAGGAATATGTTTTTCTATCTCTCACTTTCAGAGTGAGTGTCCTTAAAGCTCAAATAAGCATGATGGAGGCAGCATATCCTTGAGTTTTCTTTTTTAATCCATTCAGCAACTGTATGTCTTTGATTGGAAAATTTAATCCATTTATATTTAAAGTGATTACTGACAGGTAAAGACACACTCTTTCCATTTTAATTTTTTATGGCCATTTTGTATTTACTTTCTTCCTTTATTCCTGTGTCTCTTTTGTAATTAGATTTTTCCCCATTGATATACTTTGATTCCTTTGTCTTTGTCTTATGGGTAGCTATTAGAAATTTGTCCTTTGTGTTTACCATGAGGCTTACATAAAACTATATGTTATAGTTGTAACAATCTAATTTAAGCTGATCATTACTTAACTTCAATTGCATGAAAAAACTCTACACTCCATTCAAAAATACACTATTACATCCTATCACATTTTATGTTTTTAATATATAAATTTACATTTTTTATATTATATATCCATCAAAAATTATAGTAGCTATAGTTATTTGTAATACTTCTGTTTATACTAGAGTTAAAAGTGATCTATACCTCATCATTACAGTAGTATAATACTCAGAATATTGACATATTCCTCTTTTTACCAGTAAGTTTTATGCTTACATGTTTTCATGTTACTTAACAGTATTCTTTTGTTTCAACTTAAAGAACCCTCTTTAGTATTTCTTGTAAGGTAGATCTAGCATTGGTTAACCCCCTCATCTTTTATTTTCCCAGGACAGTCTTTATCTCTCATTTCTGAAGGACAGCTTTGCCATGTATTATGTTCTTTACCAGTTTGGTTGAGTTTTGGTTTTGTTTCCACTTTTCCCAACACTTTGAATGTATTGTCTCACTTTCTCCTGAACTAGATTTCTGCTGAAAAATCAACTAATAGCCATTAAGCATACCCTTGAATGTGACAAATTATTTTCTCTCACTGTTTTCAAAATTTTCTCTTTGACTTGAAATTTTGAGGATTTGATCATAATGTGTCTCAGTGTAATATTTAACTTCAATCTTTTTGAGGGACCTCTGAGTATCAAGAACCTAGATGTTCACATCTTTCCCACAATTTGGAAATTTTCAGCCATTATTTATTTTTCTTTTTTTCTGTAATTATAGTCTTTTTTTTAATTCCAGTATAGTTAGTACAGAGAGTCATTTTAGTTTCAGGTGTACTCAATAGTGATGCGACAATTCTATACATACCCAGTGCTCATCATAAGTATATTTTTAATGCACTTCACCTATTTTACCCATCCCCCCACCTACCTCCTCTTTGGTAACCACAAGTTTGTTTTCTATAGTTAAGAGTCTCTTTTTGGTGTCTCTCTTGTTTTTCTCATTCATTTGTTTTCTTTCTAAAATTTCCATTTGACTGAAATCATAAGGTAGTTGTCTTTCTCTGACTCACTTATTTCACTTAGCATTATACTCAAGATCCATCCATAGTGCTGCAAATGGCAAGGCTTCATATTTTATGGCTGATTAATATTCTCTTATATGTATGCATGTGTGTGTAAATATATACAGGCATATGTATACATATAACATATATGTATATATATATACATAATTCCATCTACAATGTTTTATAGTTTTCAGAGTACATGTCTTTCTCTTCCTTATATACACACATATGTATACATATAACATATATGTATATATATAAAACATTTCTTTATCCATTCATCTATTGATGGACGCTAGAACTGCTTCCATAATTTGGCTATTATAAATAATGCTACAACATAGAGGTGTATATATCTTTTAAACTTTGTATTTTCATATTCCTTGTGTGGACACCCAGTAGTAGAATTACTGGGTCATATAGTTACATTATCTTTTATTTTTTGAAAACCTTTTTACAATTTTCCACAGTGGTTGCACAAGTTTGCATTCCCACCAACAATTTAAGACAGTTCCTTTTCTCCACATCTTCACCAACATTTATTGTTCCTTATGTTTTTTATTTTAGTCATCCTGACAGGTGTCGAAGTGGTACATCATTGTAGCTTTGAAATGCATTTCCTTGATGATGAGTGATGGTGAGCTTCTTTTCATGTGTGTGTTGGCATCTGTATGTCTTCTTTAGAGAAATATCTGTTCATGTCTTCTGTCCATTGTTTAATTGGATTATTAGATTGTTTTCTGTTGAGATATGTAAGTTCTTTATATATTTTGGATACTAAACCTTTATTGAATTTGTCATTTGCAAATATCTTCCTCCATTCCATAGGTTGCCTTTTAGTTTTGTTAATTAGTTCCTTTGCTGTGCAGAAGCTTTTTATTTTGATGTAGTCCCATAAGTTTATTTTTGCTTTTGTTTTCCATCTACAATGTTTTATAGTTTTCAGAGTACATGTCTTTCTCTTCCTTGATTAAATTTATTCCTAGGTATCATATTACTTTTTGTGCAACTATACATAGAAGTTTTCTTAATTTCTCTTTCTGATAGTTAATTCTTAGTATATAATGCAATAAGTTTCTATATATTGATTTTGTATCCTACAACCTTACTGAACTTATCTACCAATTCTAATGGCTTTTTGGTGGAGTATTTCAGGTTTTCTATATATAGGATCATGTCATCTCCAAATAATGAAAATTTTACTTTTATGTGGATGCTTTTTCTTTCTTTCTGTTTTCTGATTCCTTTGGCTAGGACTTGCAATACTATCGTAAATAAAAATGGTGAGAAGGGGCTTCTTTGCCTTGTTCTTGATCTTTGGGGAAAGAAAAGCTCTCACTTTTGCACCACTTTTTTCTCCTCTGATTGGGTACTTCCAGATGATCTATCTTTGAGTTCATAGATTCTTTCTTCTACCTGATCGAGTCTGTTATTGAAACCCTTTGTTGCATTTTTCATTTCATTCACTGTATTATCTCCAGAATTACTGTTTGGTTCTCTTTATGATTTCTGTATCTCTGTTGCACTTCTAGTTTTGTTGATGCATTACCTCTCTGGTTTTATAGATTTTATCTGTATTCTGTATAAAGAGTTACTCACTGAGTAACTAAGAAATCTATATACTTTGGATTTTTACCAAGCAATTCATAGATACCTATTTCTTTCAGTTCAATTACTTGGAAATTATTGTGTTCCTCTGATAGTGGCATGCATTCCTGATTTTTCATGTTTCTTGAAGAATTGTGTTGCTCTCTTTACAATGACCCTCAGTACTCCAGCCATCTAGGAATTCTGGAGATCTCACAGACCTTGTCTATGGATGTGCATGCTTCCTTGCTCCTGAAGTCTCTTCTTGGGTAACTTTTAGGTTTGTACTAGAAACTGAAGTGTTCTCGGTCATGTGCCTTTTCACAGCTACTAGAGTGAAGCTGGCTGTGTTTGAGTGTTTGTGCATGACCTGAAGAAGTTTGGTCACCTATGGAGGCTTATGCAGAGCACTGGTTCCTAGGAGAAGGAGTATGTGCTGTGCTGCAGATATGTGTAAGCCATTAGGGGAATCTGCAGGGAAATGGGTAAGACTTTGGGTTGAGTCCCCAAGGTGGTTAGTAGAAAATGCATCCCTTATTAGGGGTCTATGATTTGATTACTCTGAGCCCTGTGCAATTTCCCTGATCCTAGATGCTCCAGACTATTAAAATCTGCCAATAACCTCAGTAACTCAGGTGGGATGATATGAAAGTGAACTTCCTAGACCAAATCCCACACAGCTGGGGACACTGGGGCTCCAAGCTCTCACTTTCTCTATGGGAGAAATTTTAGACTGAGAATTCTCTATTGGTATTTTCTCATGTAGGCTTGAGGAGGGAAGGGATGCAGATGCAGTGAATTTATTCTTGTTTCCCCTTTCAGCATGTTTATTCTCAGGTTTGTTTTGATCCAAAAGAGTGCTACAATCTCTCCTCTGAACTCCTGGGATCACACAAAGGTACTCCTATCTGTGAGTAGTTGTCAAAAACAGTTTTTATTTGGAGGTGGATGAATGGTTAAAAACTCCCATTTAACCATCTTGCTTACATCTCCTCTTCATATTTTTTTCTCTCCTTTCCCCAACTTCATCGAGGTATGAATGGCATACACCTCCTGTGTCTTTCTTTTAGGCTTCAATTTGTGTATGGTAGGAGAGAGAGACACTGAAGCTCATTTTTGCCTCATACAGATATCCAATTGTTCCTATGCCATCTATTGAAAAGTTTTCTTTCTTTGTTCATTTGTTTAGGTATATTTGTCAAAAATAAATTGAACAACTTATGTATGAACATGTTCTATAAATTCAAATCTATTTCATTAATATGAATTTCTATCTTTATATTGGTATGATGCTGTCTTGGTTACAGCTTTACATGATGTCTGAAAGTCAGATAAAGCAATTTCTTTAGTTCTGTTGTTTTTCATGATTTTAGGTATTTTAGTTTTGTTGGGGGGTGTTTCTTTTCTTTACTTTTTTTGTTTGCATTTCAATGTGAACCTTATAATCATAACAGTTATCACAGCCTGCTTTGAATTGCTCTATAATGCCACTGAATAGAATTTTTTTATAATAAATATTAGTCCAGAGTTTGTAATTATTGAGTGCAGGCAGATTAATACAAGATACACTGTCATTACAGATAACAAAAACTCCCCCTCTCAATTTTGTTGTGTTGGTTGTTTGCTTTTATTAGGGCTTTGTCACTGTTAGCTCTAATCAGTCCTCTCCAACAACCCAACAAGCAATCCAACAAATAAATTATTTATGTTATCTCTCAAGTATTGTACCACATCATAATTCTTACTGAAATACAACATAAGCACGATCCAGCCCAAGTTCTCTGATCTTCTTGGAGCTGTACAAGGTCCTGAGAGCTAACCATTTCTCTAGGCCTTGCACTTTCCTTTCTTGGATCAGTATTCCACTATGCCTTACAAACAACCTTGTCCAAGTTAGGAAAATAGCAAGAAGCTATCTAATTTTATATGACTAGTTAAACCATTGTATCCTCATGCTTAGCATATTTGGGTCATCAATAATACTAGCAACATTTATATTCTCAATTACTATATTTTTTCTTGAAGCACACAACCCAATCAGAAACGGTCTACACTTTCCTCAATTTTCTTAATATTCCCTCTTATCTCTTTCTTTTGTTCTTGTTCTTTAAACATGACACATTCTGTTTTCAAGTGTAACCTAGCCCCTTTCCCCCAATATCTGCCTCTTCACATGTGTAACTCTTCCTCAAATTACTTTGCATAGAGTTCTTTTCATTACACTTAGTATCTGGCTTCCAATAGAAATACTGTCTTTATAGATATTCAGTCTTGATCTAAGTGTTCAGTCTTCAATCTAATTACTCTCTCCTCCAGGTTTATCATATTCTTAGGGGGAAAATCTGGACAGGATCTACCACTTCTATTTTTCATTCCCATCCCTGAACTGCAAAACTAGGTGCATATTTAGCATATCAGTGGTTCTCAAATGAGTTGAAATTCAGAATCCCAGGCTCATGCATGAAATTCAGTAAGTCTGAGGTAAAGTCTAGCAATCCACTTTAGGGCAGGGATTGTATCACTTTTACTCCTAGAATACAAACACAAACTGGAAACATCAAGTGCAGACTAGACCTTCAGTCACGAAATCAAACCATATTAAATCATTTTGGTCATGATTTAGAAAAGACACTTGTCTTTGTTTCCATTAAGTGGTGGTCAGCATTACCTTTAAAATAAGTTAGACTTGTCAGCCACAGTAGCCTAATGGATAGGGGACTGGCCTCCTAAATTGTGTTATTCTACCCATTCTTGATGTCTACGTTACTAGAGCCATCACTGCCTTCTACTGGGACTGTGTCAATGACCTCCCGTTCTCCCTACTCATGCTTTTCAACAGGGAATCAGATGATGTTACCCACACACTTAAAAACACTCCAATGCTTCTGACAAATGAATTGTATATTTCTTATATTCTTGAACTTTCCTTTTACCAATTTTCAATGAGGTCCTGCCACACTGGCCTTCAAAGGATTCCTCAACACATTAACTCCTACCATAAGACTTTTGTATGTGCTATTCCCAGAGTCAGCAATATTCTTCTCCAGACCTCACCATCACTAGTAACACGTACTACCCAGGTCTCAACTGATGTTTCACTTCCCAGAAAGGCCTATTCACCCAGTCTAAGGAAACTGCTCCCATTTCCAACTCTATTTTGCTGTCACTTTTAATTTTTTCCTAAAACTTCCCTGAAGTTAAAGCCTTGTCTGTTTGTTTATTTACTCATCTTCTGCTTCCCCTCAATAGAATGCAAAATACACGAGAGCTTGATCTTGTCTTTTCCTCCTCACTAAAGTCCCAGGGCCTGGAAAAATGCCTCTCACAGAGTAGGCACTTACAATAAGTTTTTTTCGATAAATAGACTGGAACTGGGACACCTGGGTGACTCAGTTGGTTAAGTGTCCATCTTTTGACTTCTGCTCAGGTCATAATCTCATGGTTTGTGAATTCAAGCCCCATGTCAGGCTCTGTGCTGGCAGGGTGGAGGCTGCTTGGGATTTTTTCTACCCCTCTCTCTGTCCCTCTTCCATTCATGTGTTCTGTCTCACTCAAAATAATAAGTAAACTTAAAAAAATAGATGGGAGCCGAAAGAGAGAGATAAATAGAGATTACAGTTCACCAAAGTAAAAATATGTGCCTAAATCAGAGGAGAGTAACCAAGGAAAATAATATCATCTATCTGTGTCTTATAATTGATGCCCACTCAACCAATTTATGAGACTAGTCCTATTTGTATTTCTCGCCAGCTAAGCATTGCTCTTGTGCTATGGTGCTATGTTTTCTAATGGAGAAAAGAAAAAGAAATACAGTTTATAAACACTGCCCAAGCAAAACAAAATATGAAATAACCACTGTAGTGGGAAGAAGGTATAAGATTTTAGATATTGATAAAACTGAGTTTGAATAAAACATCCTAGAAGTTATCATAAATTCAAAGGCTCTTGTGTCTAAATTGAAGTAAATATGAAAATTTCCACTTCACAAGGTGGTTGTGGGAATTATATGGGACACAGTAATTTGAGAACACACCTGAGAAACTGCCATATGATAGGGCTCACAAGGGATCCTACTTATTTTCTTTCTTACCTAGTCCTATTATACACTAATATTCTGCCAAGTGACAGTTCTTCATCCACTCAAAACACATGATTTAATTCACTTAATTTATCAGAGCATAACATCAACAATGAGGAAGATATAATCAAAGATACTCATCCTTTCTAGAAGGCAATGTGACTTACTGAAAATAATAAATTTAATGAATACATTTGTACCTTCATGTTTCTCTCTTCAGTTCAATTCCTAATATCTTATCACTCCTAGAAACCACATGGGTCTAGGTTATCAAAATCATTCCAATCACCTGTAGTTGAAACAAGGGAGAATTTACTAATATTTTTGCTGTATTAACCAAGAAACACTACTGTAAATAGATATACCAAGAAGGCATATAAGACATGTTCTAACTTACCATCGCCTCAGCACACTGCCAATGCCTCACCTTCCACAGCCTTTCTTTTATCTAATTCATACAAATACAAGTGATGAAGCAAAGAAAAGAGTTTATTACTACTGCACATAAAAAAATTTCCTAATTTATTTTCAACCATATCGTACTTCTTGTTTTATGTAAATGAAATCAGAATTATGTTTTCTTTTATGTGTATCTAACACCTATGATATTTTGTTGTATGTGTGGGTTTTTTTTTTCTTCTTTTAATTTCTAAGTACCACTCTATGATGGGAATATACTACAATGTTTTGTTGTTTTTTCAATTATCCTGTTGATAGCCATGTTTCCAGTTAGGAGTTATTATTAATAAAATTGCCATGAGTCTTCTTGTAAACCTCTTTTGGACCTAAGTTTTTCTTTTCTCTTTCTCTCTGTTAACACCTAGAAATAAAATTGCTAGGTCAAATAAAAGGTATCTGTTTGATTTTACTTCTTAAAAATTGGCAAACATTTATCTCAAGTGATTTTATGCTTTATATGCCTAGAAGTGAGAGGGGAGGTTTCAGTGCTCTTCAATAACATTTGTATTGCAAGTCTTTTTTACTTTAGCCATTTTAATGAGTAAATCAAGATATTATTTGTGGTTTTGTGTATCCTGGATGACTAAAGATATTGAGCACTTATTTTTTAAATTTTTTAATGTTTGTTTATTTTTGAGAGAGAGAGATAATGTGAGTGGGGGAGGATCAGAGAGAGAGAGGGAGACAGAATCTGAAGCAGACTCCTGGCTCTGAGCTGTCAGCACAGAGCCTGACACAGGGCTCGAACCCATGAACCATGAGATCATTACCTGAGCTGAAGTCCGGGGCTCAAATGACTGAGCCACCCAGGCGCTCCAGAGCACTTACTAAAAGGGATGATTGGTATCTGTAGATAATCCTCTGTGAAATGTGAAGTTTTTAGCCCCATTTTCTAGAAGTGAACTTATTGTGTTTTTAGAATTGAATTATGGCAGTTTTTTATATAGTCTCAATCAAAGTATCTGTGAGATATATATTTTGCAACTGTCCTATCCATCTGTGGTCTTTCTATTCATTTTCTTAATAGTGAATTAAATAAGCAGAAGCTTTTATATTTGGTAAAATCTAATTAATCATTTTTATGATTATTTCTTTAATTCTAAGTCTCAAAGATATGCACATATATTTTCTTTTGAAAAATTTATAGTTTTAGCTTCTATGTTTTAGATTTGAATGAATTTTAATTTCATATGAGGTAAGGTTCCCATATGGCTATTGAGTTGTTTCAACATTAATTGTTGATATTTTTCCCAATTGAATTGATTTGAACCATTCACTTAAAATCAATTAACAGCATAAATGTTAGTTTACATTAAAAAATTTTTAATGCTATGTTAAATGGGTTTTTTAATTTTATTTTCCAATTTGTTGTTATAAGTACATAGAAAGAAATAGATTTTTTATATTAACTTGGCATTTTGAAAACTTATTCAATTTAAATTTTAGTACTAGTAGGTTTTTGGTTTTTTGTATTCCCTTGGGTTTTCTACATTAAAAATTATGTCACTTGCAAACAGAGAGAGTTTTTCTTTTCTCTTTTCTATACTTATGACTTTTTATCTTGCTTTATCATAATGGTTAGTACTTCTAATACAGTAAAATATTGAATAGAAATAGTGAAAGCAGGCATCCTTGCCTTGAGAAGATCTCTGGATGAAAGTGTTCGGTATTTCACTAAGTAAAATAAATAGGTTTTGTTTTGTTTTGTTTTGCTCTAGTCCTTACCAGATTGAGAAAGTTTTCTGGCACTCCTCAATTATGTGGCGTTTTCATCATGATGTGCACTGAACTGTGTTAAATATCCTTACTGTATCTATTTAGATGATCATACTTTTCTTCCCTTTTTTAGTTAATACAGCATGTTACACTGATTGGTTTCCAAATAATAAGCAGACTTGCATTTCCAAGATAAGCTTCAATTGGCCATTATAGGTTATTTAATGCAAGTTGTTAATACCCTACTACGGGTTTTTGCATCTACACTTAAAAGAGGTATTTCTCTATAACATACCTTTTTTTCCATGCATTTCCATGAATTGTCTAGTGAAGACATGTCATAGATTTTTGACAAATAATTTATTCAGTTCATATTTTTTACTTTATCTTATATAAACTCTAATAAACTGTATTTTCCAGGAAACGGAAAAGTTTCATTAAGGTTGAACAAGTTTCTATCTCTTAAAGTTGGTAGAATGTCTCACATAATTCCCTTTTACATCACTGATATTGGCAATTTATGATGTTTCTCTTTCACTCCTAGTCATTTTGTAAGGGGTTTTATTGATTTTTAATTTTTTCAATGAACTAAATTTAGTACTTTTATTTACATTTGTCTTTTTGTTATTGATTTATGATCTTATTTTTATTGTATTTCCTTCTCTTTATTTACTTCAAGCTAATATTTTCCTATTATCTTGGGTGGAAAATTATACCATTGCTTGTGTAAGTACTTCTTATTTCTAGTAAAGCATTTAAAGCTATACATTTTCATCTTAGAACAAATTAGGCTATGCTCTATAATTTTTTTAATATTTTCCCTATTTCAACCAAATTATCTTTTAATTTTCCTGTGATTTTTAAATGTAACCCGTGCTATTAATGTGTGCTCTTAATTTTAAGCATTCAGATGTTTTAAATGCAGCGTTGTTTTCATGTATCCTATTGCTATTGGTTTCTAATATAATTCATCTTCAGAAACATTCTATCTGCTCTCAGTATTTTTACATTTACTAAACTTATTTTATGGTCCTTTATATGGTCTATTTTTGTGAAAGTTTTATGTGGACTTGAAAATAACATATGTTCTGGTTTCTTTAAATGTAGTGATCTAGGAGCAGCTAGGTGGCTCAGTCAGTTAAGCATCTGACCCTGGCTCAGGTTATGATCTTACAATTTGAGTTCGAGCCCCGAGTTGTACTGTGTGCTGACAGCTCAGAGCCTAGAGCTTCCTTCACATTCTGTGTTTCCCCTTCTCTCTGCCCCTCCTGTGCTCATGCTCGGTCTCTCTTTGTCTCTCGATAATAAATAAAAACATCAAAATAAATTTTTAAATAAAAAAATAAATGTAGTTATCTATAAATGGCAATTAGGTCAAGTTTTTGATAGTGTTATTAAGATTTTCTGTATCATTAATGTATATTTTATAGTTTCTCTATTAATTATGTATGTATGTTTTATCAGTTACTTATAGAATAACTGTTACTGTAGATTTGTCTATTTCTCCCTTTTAATTCTGTAAATGTTGCTTCATGCATTTTAAGATTATTAGGTACATATACATTATGATAGGACTTTCTGCTTGAATATCCGACTTATTAAAGACTATCACTTTTTATTTTTTAAATTTTATTAAAAGTTTAATGTTTTAATTTTGAGAGAGAGAGGAGGGGGGAGATCAGGGAAGGAGACACAGAATCTAAAGCCAGCTCCAGACTCTGAGCTGTCAACATAAAGTGTGATGAAGTCACCCCTGGAATATCACTTTTTTAAAAGTACTCATCTTATCTTATCTCCTTATCTTTTTGGTATCTCCATTAAAAATAGATTTTACTATTATTATTACTTAAGTACTCCTTTTCTTTAAGTTTATTGCATTTGATTTCAGCTACTCCAGTTTACTTTTGGTTAGGTTACTTTTTGTGTATTTATTTTTCTATCCTTTTAATTTCAACCTTTTTAAAATTAATGTTATTAAATGTGTGCCTTTGGGGCACCTGGGTGGCTCAGTCCGTTGAGCATCCGACTTCTGCTCAATTCATGATCTGACAGTTTGTAGGTTCGAGCCCCGCGTCGGGCTCTGTGTTGACAGCTAGCTCAGAGCCTGGAGCCTACTTCAGATTCTGTACCTCCCTCTCTCTCTGACCCTCCCCTGCTTGCACTGTCTCTCAAAAATAAATAAAAACATTAAAAAGTATGCCTTTTGCAGACACACATTGTTGAGTTTTTTCCTTTTAATCCAGTCTGCTAATCTCTCCTCTTTAATTTGACTTGCCAGGCCTCACCAACAATAAAACTGTGTAAAACATCACTTCATAGTAAGGAATATTCAGAAAAGGTACAGCAGTAATCTCTACTGAGAGCCAATGAGTCTATTGATTCTATCATATGCCATATACCATGAAGCTTCCAGCTGGACAAAGAAAGATAATAGCCTTTTGAAGGTACATCTGAGGTTATAGCTTTGAAATAATGAGACTACATCCTTATGATGCAGGGTATTCCCCAGATCATTACTTATTATACAGTACTATATTCCCAGTAGGTAGGATATATAGGTCTTGGAACTAATAGGTGGAATCAGAATTGGCCCCACTTACTATCATTCCCAGTAAGTTACTGATGAATATATACTGACTGTCCCTGCAATTCTAGTTTCTTTGCCTCTATGCATCTTGGTTTCAAGAAGGGAATACATCTCAATAAACTCTCAATAAACATCCATGACCCAGTCACTTTGGACTTCTTGTGCTAAAAGACCAAAGGTCAAGAAGAGAAGTTGCTATCCCACCCAGTGTAATTGCCACTGAAATCAGGAGGTAAGACTGCTGTGAAACAATGTGGGAGAAAACAATACATTTGATGCACATGTGATCAAGTGGACTTCATCTTGGTACTTTTCTGCCAATTTTGATAGTAAGTCAACAAATGAAGCAACCATAATCTGAATAAGACATGATACACAAGAACTCAAAATCCCTCAGACATGGAGATCTGAGAGATCTCATTTCATGAGATCACTGCATCTCACCTTCAACTACACTGCAGATCAACATCTTGCTCTGACCAGGGCCGCTTCTCTTACTCCTTTACCAGTGGTATACCTGAGACCACTCCCCAACAACCTACTTGTACTCAAAATCCCGTCTTAAATTCTATTTCCAGGAAGTCCAGGCTATAAATATGCTTAATTACCTTTTTTCAGACAAATACAAGTACTGAACTATAAATGTGAAAAGGCTATCACTGTAAGTGGATAAGAGAAGGGAAGAAGGCTTCTCTCTCAGCCAATCATATATCCCTCACTTCACTGAAGCTACTTTTCCAGGACTACTCCTTAATAAATTACCTAAATATAAACCTCCATCCCAAGTCTGTTTCCTGGGAAACCTTACCTAAGGCAAGACTGAAATAAGCATTATTGCCATTTTACTCATTAGTGACCAGAGACTCAGAGAGGTGAAGTAATTTGTTCAAGGATTAAACAGCAATAACAGGGCCACTAATCAAACCCAAGTCTGTTTGATTCCAAAGCCATATGCCTATGACAATATCACATTCCCTTCCCTCTTTTCTCCAACTGAGCATTACTTTATTAATAAAAGAATATGCAGCCTTTTCCGTTTGCTTTAAAGTAAACCTCTTCAAGCTGACAGCTCTATCAGAACTTGTCACTTACTATTTAATGCCATGCAGCCTGGTTGGGGCTTGTCAGATTTACAGTAAAGCCCAAATGGATACTATGCCATTATGCATTTAATGTACTGCCCTCATGGAGCCAACCACCACATTAAATACTTAATGCCAGTCAAATTTATTTACAGGATCAACTCTCTCCCTTTCAGATATCACCTTTTATCCTTTAGAATGAAGCCTCTGGAGCTCTTTGGGAGTCACTTGGTACTTTGTCCACCTAGGGTAATCCATTGCCAACAGTGACATTTTCCAGTCCAGAGTGAGAACTATTTGTGAAGAGAAACAGGTCCCAAGGAAATTTAGGTTGAGAGAAAAAAGATGAAATACAAAAAAGATATTGTTATAATGTGGCGCTTGTAAAAATAGATAAAAGAGCTCTTTTGTGCTGTCTCTTTTGTCCTACATCAAAATGCTAGTTATGTTGGCCAAAGTTTTTTGAAGTCTGATTCCAAATCCACCAGCTTTACTTCTTTTTCACATTTTGAAATACTATTGATATTAGAAGGAAATATCAAGGGGAGATAGAGAAGTTTTGAGGATAGTACCTGCCTTATCAGTCCAGCAAAGTTCCTGGGGTCACCCTCAAAAAAAATTAGCTAACATGTTTTCAGTAGAACTTCAGTTACGACTTCCTCCCTCCAGTTTGTGACTCAGTACATCACAATAGGTTTTACTCTTAATACCCCCACATGACTAATGCTACTGTGTTGTTAGGAACACATGTAAAGGAGACAAAGACAGGTGGGAGTGCAGACAAAGAGGATCAGAAAGAGAGATGAGAGTTCTGGAGCTCATGTCATGTCAGAAATGGCTGGTGGGTATAAAGATGTACACACTAAGAAGATGAGGAAAGAGTAGCAGGGAACTGTCATGGGGAAGGGTGACTATCCGAGTCATAGCCCTTGTCTTATGCAATTCAAGGTCTTTTCACAAATCAGTCCCTGTCTAGAAGACTCTTCATTATTTCAGCTTCCATCTCTTGCTTAGTTAACAATGACCCATTCTTTAGATTTCATTTTAAAGATCACTTTCTCAGAAAGTACCTTGTCTACCACCATCACCTCTATGCTACTACTAGCATCAGAACTGGTCAGTTTGCCCTCTTATATGGTCTCATAAAACCCCTCTTCACAGCACTTATTACAGTTTGGAAATTTATACCTGTTATGTTATTTTCCAATTACTGTTGATTTCACACTATCTATGCCAAGTCCTACCACCACATAAGCCAGTACTATTTTGTTAATTATTATGTCCTTAGGGCTTAGGATGACAGTTTCCGTAACAGAGGTATTCACCAAATACTTGTTTCAAGAAAAAAAACCCACATAACATATGAATGAATGAATGAATGAGTTACTTATAGAAAATTTAAAAAAGAAGAAAGTAGAGAGAGCCACATGACTTTTCAACAAAAGAAAAACTGAAATTTAATCAGAGTTATTCATCAGTGAATCTAGTTACATGTATGAAAAAAAAAAGCTCTCTACCAGAGAATATATTCAAGACCAGAGACCAAGATTTGTTTTTAAAGCTTATGTATTAAACTTAGACCCAAATAATTACCACTTACTATAATATTCTAGAGTTTTAAGATTCTATTAATGTTATCTTCTTTTCTTGTGCTTCTCCATAAAGTCATCCATTTGTATAAGATTTTGATTGACAACTTCAATGACCACTTAACAAATCCCTCAGCTCTGGCAAAAAATCCTCACCAGATCCTATCAGGTATCAGTAGAAAAGGTGATTTGTTCATTGGAAGTCTACTCTTTTGGGATTCATTTATGAAACAGTAATTCCCCATGTCCTGTCCATCAATCCTTTCTCTTCTCAGTATAGAAGATGGTTTTGTATATTAAATGTTTAAAACATAGATTTTGGTGATTCTTTCCACTCCACTGAGAATGGTTCACATCATTATTAAAGTAATAGGTACAAATAGCAAATTCAACAGACAATGAACACTGATTTCTGGGGGGAACTCTATTTCCTATCTAGGTTTGCATAATACACACATAATGAACAAAAAGAAGTGGAAAATCAGGTGGAAAGAAGCTTTTAACATAAACTAATCAATACTATATATATATATATATATATATATATATATATATATATATATATAAGGAAAATTTATAAGCACAGGGAAGATTTCAACAACATGAAAACACTTTCCAAATTTTAGGTAATGAGTTTCCTGATGATGAAAGTGTTTACATGGTGGTTAATGGATATATTGAAATCATTTTTTAAAATCTCTTTGTATTTGAGAGAGAGAGAGGGAGAGAGAGAGCATGTGCATGAGCAGGGGAGGGGCAGAGAGTAAATGGGAGAGAGAGACAATCCTAAGCAGGCTCCATTCTGTCAGCTCAGAGACAGGGCTCGATCCCACAAACCATGAGATCATGGCCTGAGCCAAAATCCAGAGTCTGACACTTAGCTGACTGAGCCACCCAGGCACCTCCATTGAAATGATTTTGAGTTACAATGTTATATAAAGGTCTTTCAATTCTGAGGTTTTCCAGGATTTAATTTGAAGAAGGGATACATAAACAATTGGAAATTAAGACTGGAGCAATGGTACCAAATAACCTATAAACTCATTCTCTTCAGCAGAGGACACGGTCATTCAGGGAAAGTGATCTGCTTGCTATCTATTCTAGAAATATTTTTCACTTAACAGATAAGGAAGTTGCTACTCAGACAAGAGAAAAAAATTTCAAGTATTTATGTAATAAAATATGTAACAGAATTCTAGGATTTTAATCCAGGTATTTCTGATTCCAAAATTGATTGGCTTTACATAACATCTCATTAATTGACTATAGAAAAAGAAAATTAGGGGGAGAGTAGGAAGCTGGGGACAGAATAGGAGAATCCTAGGCTTGCCTTGTCCCACAAAAACAGGGTAATTACCAAATCATCCCAAATACACCAGAAATTGACCTGAAGCATGGCAGAACAAATTCTAAAACTAAAGGTAGAGAAGAGGCCACACTGAAGAAGACAGGAAGTGCAGAGATGGAGTATAGGAGATAAATAGGTCATGGACACTGTGATGGGTAGAGAACCATGGTCGCAAAGAAGGGCGAGAGATAGACTAGCATACAGAGAAGGGCAAGGGGGGAAAGAATTCCCATAGCAATTGGCTCGGAAAGCTAGAGGGCCAAATTTTATAAGTTCTTACAAACAGCAGAGCTTTAAGCCCAGAGTTTTAAAGGTCAGCATGCTTGGCTAGGGGAGAGTGCAAAGGTTTTTTCGCTGCTTTTAGAGAAAAGGCAGGGCCAATAGCCCAGGAAAATACAAGCATGAAAACAGCAATCTGAAGAGTGCCTGGGGTATACAGTGGAGAAGTTATTTGCTCATACCAGAGTGCATCCCAGAAAGACACCAATGAGTTGTTCCTCCAGGAACAAAAGAACTGGAAAGCATCATTTCAATTCCCTGGCCCTCGGCCTAAGCACAAGGCTTCCTGCAAGAACCAGCACAGCACCAACACTCATTATCTAACTTTCCTATACCAAGCCCCACCTCCCATGGTCAAATGGAACCACCCTTCCCATTCACACCTGCCTCAGTCCAAGCACGGTGGGACCCTGCCCCCCAGATGACTGGCCAAGAACCCTGCTCACGACACATCTCCAAATACATGAGTTTCACCAAGGTTTAGTTCCAGAAGTAGTGGCAACAAGTCTCACTCACCACACGAACAGATCAGAGCACACCTACTTAAAAGGCTCCACATTCAGGCTAGGGATCAAACACTGTCCAGAACAGGCCTGGAGAGCTTCTTGTAATGACTGGGCTGAAGGATAAAGCTACCAAGACAAAACTGCAGAGCACACACACCATACATTGGACACACTCCCAGAAGTGTCAGGCCTTGGGGATCAGCGGGTACTGCCTTTTAGGCACTATAGGACCTCTTCTTCATAAGGCCATTACACTCAAGAACAGAAGACATAGCTGACTTTCCTAACACAGAGAAGCAGGCACAGACTTAGACAAAGTGAGAAGACAAAAAGTTATCCCAAATGAAATAGAAGGACATAAAGGCAGAAAGTTATCCCAAATGAAATAGAAGAGATCTAAGCAAAAGAAATATAAGTAACATGCCTAATAGAGAATTTAAAGTAATAATAATAAAGATATTCACTGGATTTGAGAAAGGAGTGGAATACATGAGGAAGACCCTTAACACAGAGATAAAGGGCATAATAAACAAAATGAGAAACATGCTTGATGGAAAAGCAGAGGAACAAATAAATGATCTAGAGGATAAAATAATGAAAAGTAAGCAAGCTTAACAAAAGGGAGAAAAGATAATTATCCAAAATGAAAATAGATTTAAAAAACTCAATGACTCCATCAAATGTAGTAACATTTGTATAATAAGAGTCCTTGAGAAGACGGAGAAAAGGGTCAAAGAATTTATTTGAAGAAATAATTGCTGCAAACTTCCATAATCTGGGGAAGTACACAGATATCCAGTTCCAGCAGGCACAGAGAACTCCCATCAAAATCAACAAAATCAGAGCCATAATAAGATATATTCTAATTAAACTGGCAAACTATAAGCATCAAGAAAAAAAAGACAGTTACCTACAGGGAAAACCCATAAGACTGACAAGAGATTTTTCTACAGAAACTTTGTAAGCCAGAAGGGAGTGGCATAATATTTTTAAAGTGATGAATGGGGAAAATCTGCATTCAAGAATACTCTATCCAGCAAGGCTATCATTCAGAGTAGGAGAGATAAAGAGTTGCCCCAACAAACAGAAACTGTTCATGACAGTAAGCCAGTCCTGCAAGAAATATTAAAGGGAGCACTTTTAGTGGAAAGGAGAGACTAAATGTGACAGTATAAAAGTAGGAAACACAAAAGCAGTAAAAATTAATATATTTGTAAAAAAACTCAGGGAACACATACATACATACAAGAATATAAAATATAACAGCATATACCTAAAAACTTACATAAACTTAAATAAACATCAACTTAATAAAGACTGCTATATGCAGATGTTATATACAAACCTAATGGTAACTATATGTCAAAAACAACTCATAAATATGCAAAGAATAAAGAGAAGGAAATCCAGATATAATATTAAAGAAAATCAGAAAATCATGAAAGAGAGAAAAACAAAAGAAAAAATCTTCAGAAACCACCAAAAAAAGAACTAATAAAATGACAACAAATTCATATCTATTAATAATTACTTGGAATGTAAATAGACTAAATAGTCAAATCAAAAGACATAGGGTGACAGAATGAATAAAAAAGCAAGACCATCTATATGCTGTCCACAAAGACTCAGTTTAGATCTAAAGACACTTGCAGATTGAAAGGGAGGGAATGCAAAACCACCTATAATACAAATGGTTATCAAAACAAAGCTGGAGTAGCAATACTCATATCAGACAAAGTAGACTTTTAAACAAAGACTATAACAAGAGACTAAGAATAGTATATAATGGTAAAGGGGACAGTTCAATAAGAAGATATAACAATTGTAAATATTTATGCACCCAAATACATAAAACAGTTAATAGCAAACATAAAGGATCTAATCAATAATAATACAATAATAATAGGGGACTTTAATACCCAAATTACATCAATGGACAGATCCTTTAAGGAGAAAATCAACAAGTAAATAATGGTTTTGAATGATACACTAGAACACATGGATTTAATAGATACATTTACAACATTCAATCCTAAAACAACAGAATTCACATTCTTTTTAAATGCACGGGGAATATTCTCCAGAATAGATCACATATTAGCCCACAAAACAGCCTCAACAAATTCAAGAAGATCAAAATGCTACCATGCATCTTTTCTGACCACAATGTTAGGAAACTAGAAGTTGAATACAAGAAAAAATATGGAAAGACCACAAATACACAGAGGTAAAATAACCTGTTACTAAACAATGAATGGGTCAACTAAGAAATAAAAAAAAGTATACAGAACAAATGAAAATGAAAACACAACTGTCCAGAACCGCAAAGGCAGTTCTAAGAGGGAAGTGTACAGGAGTTAAGGTCTACCTCAAGAAGCAAGAAAAACCTCAAATGAAAAATCAAAGCTTACCCCTAAAGGAGCTAGAAAAAGAACAACAAATGAAACACCATTAGAAAAAAAGGAAATAATAAAGAGTAGATTAGTTAAATTGGCAAAATGTAAGCAGCAAGGGAAAAAAAAAAAAAAAAAAAAAGACAGCTCCTTACAAGGAAAATCCACAAGACCAGCAGGAGATTTTTCAACAGACACTTTGCAAGCCAGAAAGGACTGGTATAATACATTTAAAGTAAATAATCTATATCTACATCTATATCTACTTATATGTATATCTATATTTAAAGTAAAAGATATAGGAACTAAAAGCAATAGAACAGATCGATATAGTCAGGAAACCAGCATCACTTTGATTCCCAAACCAGACAGAAACCCAGCAAAACAAACAAACAAACAAACAAACAAAAAAACTACTGGTCAATATCCTTGATGAATATGCATGCAAAAAGATTCAATAAGATACTATCAAATCGAATTCGAAAGCACATAAAAAGAATTATCCACCATTATCAAGTGGGATTCATTCCTGGGTTACAGGGCTGGTTCAATATTCACAAATCCATCAATGTGGATCACATTAACAAAAGTAAAGTTAAAAATCATATGATCCTGTTGATAGATGCAGAAAAGGCATTTGACAAAATACAACATCCTTTCTTAATAAAAACCCTCAAGAAAGTCGGGAGAGAAGGAACTTACTTAAACATCAAAAAAACCATTTATGAAAATCCCACAACTAATATCATCCTCAATGGGGAAAATCTGAGAGCTTTCCCCCTGAAATCAGGAACACAACAAGGATGTCCACTCTCACCACTGTTGTTTAACATAGTGCTGGAAGTCCTAGCATCAGCAGACAACAAAAGGAAATAAAAAGCATCAGAATTGGCAAAGAAGAAGTCAAACTTTCACTTTTCACAGATGACATGATACTCTGCATGGAAAACCCGACCGACTCCACCAAAAACCTACTAGAACTGACCCATGAATAAAGCAAAGTTGCAGGGTACAAAATCAATGTATAGAAATCGGTTGCATTTTTATACATCAATAATGAAGCAACAGAAAGAGAAATCAAGAAATTGATCCCATTCACAATTGCACCAAAAGCCATAAAATACCTAGGAATAAACCTAACCAAAGATGTAAAAGATCTGTATGATGAGAACTATAGAAAACTTATGACAGAAATTGAAGACGACACAAAGAATGGATAAACAATCCATGTTCATGGATCGAAAAAATAAATATGGTTAAAATGTCAATACTACCCAAAGCATCTACACATTCAATGCAATCCCAATCAAAATTGCACCAGCATTATTCTCAAAGCTAGAACAAACAATCCTAAGATTTGTACAAAACCACAAAACTCGAATAGCCAAAGTAATATTGAAGAAGAAAACCAAAACGGGAGGCATCACAATCCCAGACTTTAGCCTCTACTACAAAGCTGTCATCATCAAGACAGTATGGTACTGGCACAAAAACAGACACATTGACCAGTGGAATAGAAGAGAGAATCCAGAATTGGACCCACAAATGTATGACCAATTAATCTTTAACAAAGCAGGAAAGAGTATCCAATGGACAAAAGACAGCCTCTTTAACAAATGGTGCTGGGAGAACTGGACAGCAACATGCAAAAAAATGAAACTAGACCACTTTCTAGCACTGAGTGTTATAGGGAAACTAATTTGACAATAAACTATAAAAATTAAAAAATAAATTAAATTAAATTCGTATGAAGCCACAAAAGACCTCATATAGCCCATAAATCTTAAAAAAGAAAAGCAAAGCTAGAGGCATCAAAGCCCAGAATACAAGTTATATTACAAAGCTGTAGTCATTAAAACCATATGGTACTGGCACAAAAAATAGACACATTGATCAGTGGAATAGAATAGAAAACCCTAAAATGAACCTACAACTATCTGGTCAATTAATCATCAACAAACCAGGAAAGAAAATCCAATGGAAAAAAAGAGTCTGTAAAACAAACAGCATTGGGAAAACTGTACAGTAACATGCAAAAGAAAAAAGAAGACCACTTTATTACACCATGTACAAAAATAGTTGAAAATGGATTAAAGACCTAAATGTGACGCGTGAAACCATAAAAATTCTAGAAGAGAATACAGGTAGCAACCTCTTTGACATCAGTCATAGAAAGTTTTTTTTCCCAATATGTCTCTTGAGGCAAGGAAAATAAAAGCAAAAATTAACTAGGAATGAGGTAGGCATTGGTGTTTGACTGGTCTAGTTTGTCGAGCATGTGACTCTTGGTCTTAGGCCTGTAAGTTCAAGCCCCATGTTGAGGGTAGACATTACTTAAAAATAAAATCTTAAAGGGGCACCTGGGTGGCTCAGTCGGTTGAGAGTCTGACTTTGGCTGAGGTCACTATCTCACGGTTCATGGGTTAGGGCTCCGTGTCAGGCTCTGTGCTGACAGCTGGAACCTGGAGTCTGATTTGTGTCTTCCTCTCTCTCTACCCCCTCCTCTGCTCACACTCTGTCTCCTCTGTCTCCCAAAAATGAATAAACATAAAAAAAATCTGTTAAGTAAAAATAAATAAAATCTTAAAAAGAAATAAACTATTGGGACTACATAAAATATAATGTTTCTGCACATAGAAGGAAATAATCAAAAAAACTAAAAGACAACCTTTGGAATGGGTGAAGATATCTGCAAATGAAGATCCCATAAAGAGTTTGTATCCAAAAATATATAAAGAACTTATACAACTCAGTACCAGAAAATCAAATAATCCAATTAACAAATGGGAAGAAGACTTGAACAGACATATCTTCAAAGACACAGATAGCCAACAGACACATGGAAAGATTCCCAATGTCACTTATCATCAGAGAAATTCAAATCAAAACCAAAGTGAGATATCACCTCATACTTGTCAAAATAGCTAAAATCAACTATACAAGAAAAAACATATGTTGGTGAGGATGTGGAAGAAAAGGAACCCTCTTGCACTGTTGGTAGAAGTGCAAACTGGTACAGCCACTGTGGAAAATAGTGTGGAGGTTTCTCAAAATGTTAAAAATAGAACCACCCTATGATCCAACTGCACTACTAGATATTTGTCCAAAAAATACAAAAATACCAATTCCAAGGGATACATTCACCCTTGTATAGCAGCATAATTTGTAATAGTCAAGATATAGAAGCAGCTCAAGTATTCACTGACTGGTAAGTGAATAAAGAAGATGCAGTAAATATATACAGTGGAGTATTTTTCAACTACTGAAAAAGAATGAAATCTTGCCATTTGTAATGACAAGGATGGATCTCAAGAGTATAATGCTAAGTGAAATAAGGTAGTCAGAGAAACACAATGCTGTATGATTTCACTCAAATGTAAAATATAAGAAACAAAACAAACAAGCAAAGAAAAAACAAGAGAGCAAGAAAGAAAAATCAAGAAAGAGACTCAATTAATTACAGAGAACAAACTGATGGTTACTAGGTGGGATGGGGATGGGAGGTTGGGTTAAAGAGGTGATGGGGATTAAAGAATGTACTTGTGATGAGCACAGGGTAATGTATAGAAGAGTTAAGTTGCTATATTGTGTACCTGGAATTCATATAACATTCTATATTAGCTGGAATTAAAATTAAAACTTTTTAAAAAAGAAAGAAATCATAACTGATGATGGAAGCCAAGTGGCTAATATGGTCTTATTAATAGGATATATGACACTTAGAACTTAGGGGAGATAGAGGGACTGATTTGAAAACAGAGTCCGAGGTCCTGAAAGAGGGAGATCTCAGGAGGAAGGCAGGCACCATATACCATGGGGCTTGTGAGGAGGAATGCTGTGCGGATGCTCCTCCTCTTTGAAAATTGGGGAGCGAGAATGAGCAGCCCGGCCAGGCAGTGTCTAGCTCAGGGTACTGCCCTTAACCGTGATGTTGGAGGCAAGAGAGAGTCATCACTTCTAAGGGTGACTAAAATAGGGCAGGCAAACAGCACCTATAAGGACTCAAAGCCGCCTGAGAGGAGG
>NC_043710.1:62961633-62967536 GCF_006229205.1 Suricata suricatta
GGGGGGGGGGGGGGGGGGGGGGGGGGGCTCACTGGTTTTAGAAAAACCAGCTTCCCTCGTCACACTGACCTTGCCCCTTGACACTCAAGTTATCAAAACTTTGGGCAATATTATAATTGCATATCCTACCATAAGAATAGCCTGAGGTTGCTGAGCAACTGAAACTGTAAACCTCAGACTGATCAGGACCATTTCAAGACCAATATAAGCTGGATCTTAAGGAGAGTTACCAATGATTCCAGATGGAGACCACTGGGAAAAGTAGCAGCATTTTCCTAATGTGGCATAGGGACAGATTAATATGTATTTTACAATTTTATAATTATAATGGCTATTATTAATCTCAACAAATAGGACATAGTCATCAAATTATAATACTAAGAAATATTATTGAAGGGTTTTATTTTTGTTTTGGTTTGGTTTGGGTTTATTTATTTATTTACTTATTTTGGCTATTATTGTTGCTATGATTGTTTTTTAATAGAGTAGCATAAGAGAGGACAATGCCAGTTCATTCCAGCCTAGGAGGAAAATATTTTCTTCAAATCGCAGCATACATACAGCACTGTTTTTGTTTGTTTGTCTATTCCGATTTATTGTGTGAATCTGTATGTAAATTTTCTACTTGATTAACTATGCTTTGATTCTTTTGCAGCCAGAACGGGCAGTGTGATACCACATAGCGTGCCAATTTCAGAAAAGAAACAAACAATGAACAAGCAAACAAACTCAGCTCAGAATCTGCAAGGAGGCATTATTAGTCACTAAAGATTGCTTGCTGCATTTGTGCTCATTTGTATGGGCAAAGACTCTGCGTGTCCAGATAGAGATCCCAAACTATTGTCTCCAAATCAGTACTGGCTTGGCTTCACTACTAGAATGTAAATTATGTTATTTCCTGCCATTGTGTGTCAATTAAAGATAAAACGTGAATTTCTATTTCAATATGCTCCTACTGGCACAACATCTGGGCTTACCTAAAATTCATGGAACAGTTTCCAAAGATGATGCCTGCTTGAATGCAGGAGGTAGGAAGACTTGGCCTCTCAGCAAAGCTGAGGAACATCTCTGGCAGCAGTAGAATCATGGCTCTGTATTTCAAATGTATTTTTTAAAAGGAAACTTATCTTTACTTTCTCTCTGTTCTTCCTGTCAAATCTATGTGAACACTACTACTATCTCCTCAGTTACCAAGATCCACAGTTTAACACAGTTCGCTTTTTCTCCCACTCTCTCCTCTAATCTCACTCTGCAATCTGATAGCAGAACCTATGCTTAGCTGTGTCTATTACCCAAGCTAATGTCACTATACCCACAGTCCCTGCCTCAATTCTTAACCCCAATACCCATCAGCCCAAAATGTTTCAATAACCTTCAACCTCTTCCTCTGCTTTCTTCTTCCCATCATCATTTTCCCATAATATATCTGTCTGCCTTTGTAAATCACATTTTGATCATGGCCATTTCCTTCTCCCAAACTTTCAATGGCTTCCCAAGTAAAGAAGTGGTATCATGGGTAGGTGGTCTGTGACTCCACATCTCTCCTTGCTGTCCACTCTGCTTGGGATGCATTCTTCCCTTGCCAACCTCATTCTTTCTAGTAATTTGCCCCTCAATTTTCAATTATCTCATCCCCTCTGGCATGTTGCCTTAAACATTCAAAGAGAATTGTGTCACATGTATGTCATTTATTTCATTTATACTAGCTACCTCAATTATTTTATTTATCCCTTATTTTTACACTTTTACCATATTTGTTTACTTATCACTTTCAAAGTGAGTTTTCTAAAATATTTGTGTTATTCAATTTTAATCTCTAATCTTAAAATTTAGTACTTAAATAGGTGTCCAGTAAATGTTTTTGTGATGAATGAAAGAGTGAATGGATCAATGGTGAATTAATCATTAGGTGTATATTCAACTGAATCTTTGGGAGTTAAAGAAAAACATTATAGCCTCTAAACTATGTAGCTGGATGTAATAATTCTTACAACTCAACTCCTATTTGCTATTACGCTGATGTGGGTGTTATCTAGGCATATCTGTGGGGCAAGGTGAGCCCAAGGCCCTCCGACTCTGTCACTTTCCCTAGAAGTCCTCCTTTTCAATAAAAGAGACACCAAATTCTACTGAGCTGCCTTATCTTATTCATACAGCTGAATCTGTGTGATAAAGAAAATAATGGGCAATTAGAATAATTCTTAAGTCTTCATAGGTTTATGCAGACAAATAAGCAGTATTATTGTCAATATATGTCTTTGCCTTAATGGGAAAATAAAAATATAAAAGACTTATAAAGTTCCCTCCTCCGTGAATGAGGAAATGATGTGGTGTTGTGACTCACCCTCTGACTTCACACAGTGATTTCACTTGGGTAAATGGGTAACTGCTATACAACAAGCTCTCGGCCATTCATAATACTACAGTGGAAGGTTGACCTAATAGCATTCGTTCATCAGTATTTATCAGACATCTATTATGGAGACAATGTCTAGTCTATGAAGAAAAAAACAAACAGTTTTAGTTTCAGCACTTGAGATTGCAGTCTATTAGGTTAAGTTAACCTCTAATTCAATACCTACTATATCAGAGAATGAGAATTCCAATAGAGAAAAAAACAGCTTATTCAAAGAGTACAAGAATGGTCGGATCAAGTCAATCTGATGGTTCTCAAATAAAGGCTTAGGACATAGGTATTGAGGAATAAAAAGTTTATCAAGCAGAACATAAGTAATTGACATTGCAGAACAAACTTTTTGAAGTCAAAGACATATGAATGAGTCCCACTTGAACTTCCAGCTAAGAGTCCGTATCAACCACCAGACATATGCTTGAGTCAACTAGGACATGCAGTCCAGTTCGGCTGATGGCTACACAACTAGTAAGCAGCAAAACTAGAATTTAAATACAGGTCTTATGCCCTATCCTTCACTACCTCCTACCAAATGGAACTAGATGATGTCTAGCATAGAGTTTAAAACTAGAATAGACTAGTTAAGAGCTCATATTACCAGCTACCCAAGGTTGGAATAGAATCACAGCATTGTCACTTGTGTGAACTTAAATAAGCTTATTACTATTCTAAACCTCCATTTCTCCATTTATAAAACAGAGTTAATAATAACAGTCTCTACCTTCCTCATAGGGCTATTATGAAGGAAAAATGAGTTAATTAATATAATACCTCTAACACATAATAAACAATAAATTATAGCTTTATTGAAAATACTACTATCTTATGAATGTTAGCCTTTGTAATTCTGTCAACCTTTTCTCTAGTTCATTTTCCTCTACTATGGTCTCAAAGAACACAAAAAAGACCTTTACTTCAAACAGATCCAGATGTTTATTTTGTTCTTTGGACACAACATCAGTAAATATCTCACCAGCCAAATGCACAAACCTGACTAAAGTGAAATCTCTCGTTACACAAACTGCAGGAGACTTAAAATTCATCCAGATAACCCAAAACCAATGTTCATTATGATTTTAATTAAATTCCATTGGGGTGTTTTATCTATTCATTTATCTGTCTTTGGAGTCTCCTGTAAGGTCAAAAACTTATCTGGCCATAAAAACTAAATAGATTTTGATGACTCTGTATCAGAAAACACTAATGCCATTTCCTTATCTCTGTGAAATAGTCTTTTCTCTATACACACTTCTAATGACTACAGGAAGCAACCTTGGTTTTATTGTCCTCAATTTACTTTTGAGTAATTTCTTTTTTTTTTTTTCTGTCAGCATTTTTGCAAAATATTTAATTTTGTCCTCCAGGTAAGTACAGGACTTTTAAAAGCAGTAGGGAAAACTTTGTATTTCTCATCCTTTTGGATAATGCACAAAATGTTACTTGTACTTGTAATGGCACCTCTACTTGTAATATTTAATATTACCATCTGGAACCTACTGAGAACTAGTAAATGCTAGCACAACATAAGAGCACACAGCACTCCTTTGCGCTCCTACAGCACTGCTTACATGCAACACTCACTGCCACAAGCTGCCTTTATTTTGACAAACATCAAACTGTCCTTTAAGCAGGTTTCACAATATTACATGTGTACAGGTAGATGCTGCTTAGAATTGTAGGAATTTATCTACTTAAGAAGTAGGAGTTACTATGTCATGGTGTAAAGAATATGGACTTCGGCAATGCCTAAAACTTAAGCTCAAAGCTACCATTAAAAATGTGTCAATTTCATGATGCTCAACATCACTCATCATCAGGGAAACACAAATCAAAGCCACACTGAGATACCACCTCTTGCCAGTCAGAGTGTCTAAAATGAACAAATCAAGGGACTATAGATGCTGGCGAGGGTGTGGAGAGACGGGCACTCTCCTACACTGTTGGTGGGAATGTAAACTGGTGCAGCCGCTCTGGAAAACAGTGTGGAGGTTCCTCAAAAAACTATCCATAGAACTCCCTTATGACCCAGCAATAGCACTGCTAGGGATTTACCCAAGGGATACAGAAATGCTGATGCTTAGGAGCACATGTACCCCAGTGTTCATAGCAGCAATGTCAACAATAGCCAAAACATGGAAAGAGACTAAATGTCCATCACCTGATGAGTGGATCAAGAAGATGTGGTATATATACACAATGGAGTACTACATGGCAATGAGAAAGAATGAAATCTGGCCATTTGTAGGAAAGTGGATGGACCTCGAGGGTGTCATGCTAAGCGAAATAAGTCAGGCAGAGAAGGACACATACCATATGTTTGCACTCATGGGTCTAACAGGAGAACAGGAGAAACCCAATGGAGGATCAGGGGGAGGGGAAGAGGGAAAGAGAGATAGGGAGAGAGAGGGACGCAAAACTTGAGAGACTATTGAATACTGAAAATGAACTGAGGGTTGAAGGGGAAGGGGGAAGGGAAAGGGAGGTGTTGGTGATAGAGGAGGGCACTGGTGGGGAAGAGCACTGGGTGTTTTATGGAAACCAATTTGCCAATAAACTATTTTAAAAGTGTGTCAATTTAAGAAACCTAATTAACTTTTTGTTTATCAAATGCTATGAATAATGAGACTACTGAGATTAATGCGATAAAGTGTATAATAACTATGGCACTAAGTAATTTCTCAATAATATTTCTCCTCCTTTTGTCTTAATATTTTGTGAAGAAGGAGCAGTAATCAAGTGCATATTATACATGGAGCAAGTTTTTTTCTGTGCAGCAACAAATGACTGTCACACATGTCACTATTAATTATGTTCTTTAGGGTTCTGATATGTCATGAAGTAGGTGGCTTATTTACACACGGTTCTAAGCTATTCTTCCAAAGAAACACACCTACATTATCTCTCTTCCCCTTATACTTAAAAAGCAATAAACAAGAAACCATTGAAATACCGACCAAGAATTGGAACAAACTCATAGATTAGCAAAAAATTCAAATTGCCAATAAAGAGAAAAATGGGCCCAATCTCACTGTTAACTTAAATATGTGAATTAAAATTTCATTTGAAGAATTTTTTTTTGCTTGGCATTTTGGCTAATTTTAAATAAAATTGTTGGCAAGAGGAAAGAAAACTGGGCATTATTTTATGTTGGGGTCCATCCAGCCGGAAGTGCTGTGTGGCCTTTGGGACCCTGCTTCCCCTACTTGAAAATGTGTGTGCTTGACTGCTTGACCTAAATGGATCAGAGACTGGAGTTAGTTCTCCTATTGTTCATGCCACTTGGTAATTGCAGTTTCAGTAAATGGGCAGACTTTCTTATTGAAACTTTCTCCCTGGTTAGAGGCACCTTACTCACAGACTATTGTTTAAACCTTTAAAGAAAAATAGCCTTGTCATAAGCCTCAGTTAATATTACACTATGTACGCAAAATAAGACTCCTGCTGATGTATTTTTAGTGGTAAATTATGTTTTTTGATCCTCTGTATTGTA
>NC_043710.1:62967636-62971829 GCF_006229205.1 Suricata suricatta
GCAGACTTTCTTATTGAAACTTTCTCCCTGGTTAGAGGCACCTTACTCACAGACTATTGTTTAAACCTTTAAAGAAAAATAGCCTTGTCATAAGCCTCAGTTAATATTACACTATGTACGCAAAATAAGACTCCTGCTGATGTATTTTTAGTGGTAAATTATGTTTTTTGATCCTCTGTATTGTACTCCATTTCTGTCTGTCCTCTGTATTGTACTCCATTTCTGTCTGTTCTCTCTTCCGTGAAAACAATGATCTATTCTGAAACATGTGATTCCTAAGAAGTTGCAAACAATGTAATCATTAAAAGAAAGATGTAATCACCTATGGTATATAAGACACCAAGTTTCACAGTAAAGTGTGGTCTCTTCCACCATTCATGTTGTCTGTGTTCTTTCTTATAGATATTTCGCCGACACCAACCCCCTACTCAGAGACCCTTGGATTCTGGTGCATGGGCTGGTCCCCCGCAATTTTACACAATTGAGGGATGAGCATTTATATCACCATTCTGAAATGTGATCAGTTTCTATCAAAATAAACCACATGCATATCACATGAACAAGTAGCTCCACTTTTATATAAAAACAAGTTACCAAAATATTCTACAAAAATATTTTCATAGAGGTATAAATAGACATTTGTTTAAGACTACACACTGCAACATTATAATCAGAAACAATCCAAATGTCCATCAGGAGAGAAATTGTTAAAAAAGAATGATAGCAGGTTCATACAGTAAAACACATCCACCATAGAAAAAAAGCATGGGGCTTACGTAGACAGGAACTTTACCATATATATATTATTAACTGACAAAAGCAAATTGATGAAAAATCTGTTAATATGGTACCATTTTACCAATCCAAGTATCTATTATCTATTTATATAGAGTAAAAATGTGCAAACTTTTATGCTAAAATATTGACAATTTTTACCTACAAGAAGTAAGACTGGTGAAAATAAAACTAACTTTTAATGTTTACAATTGGCTTTTTAAAGTATTTCTCGTGAATATGAATTTTTTCAAC
Organism: Suricata suricatta; assembly: GCF_006229205.1. NCBI lineage: Eukaryota > Metazoa > Chordata > Mammalia > Carnivora > Herpestidae > Suricata > Suricata suricatta. Next base: position 62,968,666 of record NC_043710.1, read on the forward strand.
TTGAAAATTTTAATCAATTAAATCCAACTGGTATTTACTGAGCAACTGCAATCTATTTTATACAAAGGCTAATAAAATATTGACGCCATTATCAAGAACTTCAACATTAAGTAAAAGAGACAGGGGGTTATTAAAGGAAGTGAACTATTTCTGAGTATATAATATGCTTCAGGTGTTTTATACACATTACCTGCTTTAATTTCAGAAATTCTTTGAACTAGGTATTGTTATAATTATTCCAGAGATAAGAAAGTGGGTGTTATTTGCTTATGTGCATGCAAGTAATGAGTGGTATGTATGGGGTCTAACCTCAAGTCTATTTAATTACAAAGGTTATTCATTTTCCACATACTACCATTGGCTCAGAAAACAATAATATAGTAACATCTGAGATTTTCCTACAAATATTCCTAGATTTAATATCTCTCCTAAAATATTCAGCTGCATATTCTCTATTTTACCTGCATGTCTTGCTATCAACCTCAGTATCTCCAACAATAATTTTCACTGATCCTTTAAACTGTTCTTTCTCCTATGTGTATCACAGATCACAATTCTATTATCCCAGGTACCCCAACTCAGAACATATTTGATACCTCCATTTCCCTCACTACCCAGTTCGCAAACCAATCAGCTGTCAATTCAGCTCTTACTGCTAAAAAGACTTGAAAAACTATCTTACTCTTACAACTTCCCTAGTTCAGCCTTCATCACACTCATTCCTGACTCATTCCTGTGAGAGCCTCCTAACTGCCTCTTGTCTGCCATCCAATTCATCCTCCACATGGTGGTCAGTGTTAAATTTCTAAAACTATTTGGTCACATCACTTTTCATGTTGTACTTACTTCTTCTATACTGCCTTCAGAATAAAATCCAAATTATGCAGACTGACATTCCAGTTTATTTACAAAACTCTTCCGTAGTGGTGTCCTTCTCCTCCAGACAACCACACTGAACAAACGATGCTTTCCTGAAGATGCCTTGCTGTACCCAATAAAGAAATAACTTGAATTTACATTGACTTTGCAACTTACAAATCTCTTTCTCAATTATATGATTTTATTCTCAAAATTATCCTTTAAAGAAAGCAAAGCAAGGAATTTTATATGAATTCTACTTTAACCATTGAACTTAAGGTCATCAGGCATAGATTATTCCCTTCAAAATCCAGGTCCATGTATTCTACATGATGGTATATTTCCTAAGTAAGCTCTCTCGTATTCCTTCCCTCTTTTTATATGTTCTCAAAAGTCTGAGACTAAGTCCTGCGTATGGAAGATAAAATAGGCATTTGTATGTATCTCAAGCTTTATCCAAAAATTGACTCAAAATTGACCATGAACATAAACGAAAAATGTAAAAATAAAAGGCTTTAAAAAAATAATAAGGGGCACCTGGGTGGCTCAGTTGTTTAAGCATCTGACTTCAGTTCAGGTCATGATCTCACAGTTCATGGGTTCAAGCCCTATGTCAGGCTCTGTGCTCACAGCTCAGAGACGGGAGCCTGTTTCGGATTCTGTGTCCTCTCTCTTTCTGCCCCTTCCCAGCTCAGTCACTCTTGCTCTCTCTCTCTCTCAAAAATAAATATTTAAAAATTTTTAAAAAATAGAAAAATAATAAGACAATATCTTCAAAATCTATTGCTAAGTTCTAGGCAAAGAATTCTTATACTTAACACCAAAAGCACAATCTATAAAAGGAAACGATAAATTGTACATCATCAAAATAAAAAACTTCTGCTCTGTGAAAGATTCTCTTAAGTGCTTATCAAACAAGTTACAGACATGGAGAAAAATATTTGCAAACCACATATTCAAAAAGGAGTAGAATCTACAATATGCCAAGAACATTAAAAACTCAACAGCTAAAAAAAAGATAAGAAATTGGGTAAAAGACATGCATAGACACTGCAAAAAAGAGAACACACATGGAAAATAAGCTTATGAAAAATATGCAACATGTTTAGCCACTAGGGAAATGCAAATGAAAACCACAATGAGATGCCTCTATCAGAAAAGCTAAAAGAAAAAAATAATTGCAACAAACAGTGGTAAGGAAGCAGAGAAACTGGATCACTGAAAGATTGCTTTTGAGAATTTGAAATGGCAAAATCACTCTTGAAAACAGTTTACCATTTTCTTTTTCTTCCTTTTTTTGGCTTATTTATTTATTTTGAGAGAGAAAGTGAGAGAGACAGAGGGAGAGAGGGGGAAGGGGCAGAGTTTACCCAATTTACTGGGCAGTTTACTGCCCTAGTTTACCATTTTCTTAAAAACCAATTATGCAAATACCATGTAACTTAGAAGTTACACTCTTGGGTATTCATTCCAGAGGAATTAAGAATTATCTTCAGTAGGCACACTTGTGGTGAGGACAGCATAAGGTATGGAGTTGTCAGGGGTGCCTGGGTGGCTCAGAAAGTTTAGCATCTGGTTTCAGCTCAGGTCATGATCTCACAGTTCATGGGTTCGAGCCTTACGTCAGGCTCTGTGCTGACAGCTAGCTCAGAGCCTGGAGCCTGCTTTGGATTCTGTATCTCCCTCTCTCTCTAACCCTCCCCTGCTCATGTTCTCTCTCTCTGTCTTTCAAAAATAAATAAAAAAAACATTTTTTAAAATTTAAGAAGGTGTGGAGTTGTCAAATCACATTTTGCTTTCCTAACATTATATGAGTCCTAATTTCCCAAAACCTCACCAACACTAGCTTTACTTTGTTATATACTTTGTGTGGGGTTTTTTTGGTGGGGGAGGACTTTAAGATTGTTTTTTACTTTTTTAAAAAATAGTTTATTGTCAAATTGGTTTCCATACAACACCCAGTGCTCTTCCCCACAAGTGCCCTTCTCCATCACCACCACCTCTTTTCCCCCACTCCCCCTTCCCCTTCAACCCTCAGTTCATTTTCAGTATTCAATAGTCTCTCAAGTTTTGGGTCCCTCTCTCTCCCCAACTCTCTTTCCCTCTTCCCCTCCCCCTGGTCCTCCATTAGGTTTCTCCTGTTCTCCTGTTAGACCTATGAGTGCAAACATATGGGATCTGCCCTTCTCTGCCTGACTTATTTCTCTTAGCATGACACCCTCGAGGTCCATCCACTTTGCTACAAATGGCCATATTTCATTCTTTCTCATTGCTATGTAACACTCCATTGTATATATATATATATA
>NC_043710.1:62971929-63005706 GCF_006229205.1 Suricata suricatta
GATCCACTCATCAGGTGATGGACATTTAGGCTCTTTCCATGTTTTGGCTACTGTTGACAGTGCTGCTATGAACATTGGGATACATGTGCCCCTCTGCATCAGCACTTCTATATCCCTTGGGTAAATCCCTAGCAGTGCTATTGCTGGGTCATAAAGATAAAAAGCTTCTGCACTGCAAAGGAAACAATCAAGAAAACTAATAAGCAACCGACAGAATGGGAAAAGACATATCGGATGCAAATGACATATCACATAAAGGGCTAGTATCCAAAATCTACAAGGAACTCACCAAACTCCACACCCAAAAAACAAATAATCCAGTGAATAAATGGGCAGACGACATAAACAGACACTTCTCCAAAGAGGACATCCAGATGGCCTACAGGCACATGAAACGATGCTCAACATCACTCATCATCAGGGAAACACAAATCAAAACCACACTGAGATACCACCTCACGCCAGTCAGAGTGGCTGAAATGAACAAATCAAGAGACTATAGATGCTGGCGAGGGTGTGGAGAGACGGGCACCCTCCTACACTGTTGGTGGGAATGTAAACTGGTGCAGCCTCTCTGGAAAAGTGTGGAGGAGGTTCCTCAAAAAACTATCAAAAGAACTTTGCATGTTTTTAAAATAATAACCATCCTGACAGGTATGAGGTTTTCATTTGCATTTCCATGATTAACAGTGACATGGAGCATCTTTCCATAGATCTGTTCACTATTGTATGTCTTCATTTTTAAATGAGATTATTAGTGTTTTTGTTTTCTTGTTTGTTTTGTTTTGTTTGCTCAGAAATTATAATAGTTCTTTAGATCTTTTGGAAATTAACCCCTGATCTGGTATGTGGATTTCAAGTATTTTCTCCCATTCCCATAGGCTGCCTTTTCACTCTGTTCTTAACTTTTCTGTACAAAAGCTTTTTAGTTTGAAGTAATCCCACTTGTCTAAATTTTTGCTTTTGCTTCCTATATTTTTGGTGTCATGTCCAATGAAATTATTGCCAAGACCAATGTCACGGGGAGAGTGGAGAAATGGAGAGTTGCTAAGCAAAGGACAAGAAGCCTCAGTTATGCAAGATGAGTAAGTTCTAGAGATATGCTGTATAACACTGTTCTTGTAAAAACTATATTGTACCTTTAAAGATTTGTTAAGAATATAGATCGTATGTTGTGTTCTTACCAATATTTTTTTAAGTCTGAAATCACATATAACTTTGCTTTCTGTCAGTGTCCCAAATTACACAACATAACATATATTCTATCACAAATGAAACATTTCCTTGAAAAAACTGAAAAACTATTATTTTGTGGTAAGTGGCTTTCTGGAAAATGAAAAAGTCAAATGAAATTTGTTATAAATGACTGTTCAATGGATACATCACCTAAAAAATGTAGGAAGATTTTACTGTCTCAGACTTGCTACAGTCTATTTTCCAATTACAAAGTAATATATTTCAATCAAATAATATTCTCTTTTTATAATTAGTGACATGGTCATCTTGGGTTCATGTAATTTTGATTATCTCTGGAGAGCCTATTTCCCAGAATATCTTTCCACTTAACATTTCTTGGTAATAATAGAAATGTCACATCTTCTGTTCAATTATATAAACCACTGTTAAGGCAAAGAACATTAAGAGACGAGAGAAGTTCAAAGTTTGAAACTCACAATCAGTTAAAGATACACACACACACACACACACACACACACACACACACACACACACACACACACACGTTTCCCAAGACCATGACATTTGTCTTGTTCCTTTCACCCAGTATGGCATATCCAATGGGAGAACCTGAAGGCAACAATTTCACTTATTATCATCTATACATTCATTAAGTAGTCAGTGGTCTCTAATTGCCTAATACTGCACTAAAGGTTGAAGAAATTATAATTTCAAAACAGAGTCTGTGTGTTGCTGGAGTTTGTACCAGACTAGAGTTTGTGGCTAAAATGGCTGCTCTCTTAATATATGTATCTTTTTGTCCTTGGGACCAGTGCTGCTTTCTGTTCTCAGGAGCCTGGACATCTCCTCTTACCAGAGTCAGGTGCTGCAAGACTGCACTGTTAAATTCTAACAAGGGAAGGCTAATGCAGAACATTCAACTTTGTTCATTTTACCTATTGTTTTAGGATTCATGTATTTCTGCTCTTATCTTTATATTTCCTTCTGGTTATCTATTTTGAGTCTACTTTGCCTTTTTTTCTTGGCTTCTTGATCATTTTTATGTTAAAGAAGCACTTAAAACAATGGATTTGTCTCCAAATTTATAATAAAAGCACTTAAGACCTAAAATGCCTTTTAAAGCCTGATTACCTATATACCATAGAACTTGATACATTGTATTTTTATTACTATTCAGTTAAAACTATTTTCTAATTTCCCTTGTGATTTCTCCTTTAATTTATGATTTATGAAAACATTATCCTATTTTTTTAATTTTTAATTTTAATTTTTAATTGATGTATAATTAACATATAATATTATATTTGTTTCAGGTATATAATATACTGACTTTAAAAGTATATTTTTAATTAATTTATTTAAATTCAAGTTAGTTACAATACAGTGTAGTATTGGTTTCAGAAGTAAGAACCCAATGATTCATCACTTATATACAACACCAAGTGCTGATCCCAACAAGTGCCCTCCTTAATGCCCATCATCCATTTAGCCCATTCCTCCACTCACCTCCCCTCCAGCAATTCTGTTTGTTCTCTGTGTTAAGAGTTTCTTATAGTTCACCTCCTTCTCTGTTTTTGTCTTATTTTTCCTTCCCTTCCCCCATGTTCATCTGTTTTGTTTCTTAAATTCCACATATAAGTGAAATCATATATTTGTCTTTCTCTGCCTGACTTTTCTTGCTTAGCATAGCACACTCTAGTTCCAACCACACTGTTGCAAAAGGCAAGATTTCAGTCTTCTTGATTGCCAAGTAGTACTCCATTGAATATATGTATATAGGTGTGTGTGTGTGTGTGTGTATGTGTGTATATATGTGTATATATTACATCTTGTTTAAAAACTATAGAAATCTGATGAAAGAAATTGAAGAACACACAGGACATGGAAAAATATTCCATGTTCATGGATTAGAAGAACAAATATTGTTCAAATGTCTATACTATCAAAAGCAATCTACACATTCAATGCAATCCGTATCAAAATAACATGATCATTCTTCAGAGATAGAACAAACAATCCTAAATTTTTGTGGAACCAGAAAAAAACCTGAATAGCGAAAGTAATGTTGAGAATATAAACCAAAGCTGGAGTCATCACAATTCCAGACTTTAAGCCATATTTCAAAGCTATAATCATCAAGACAGTGTGGTATTGGCACAAAAACAGACACATAGATGAATGGAACAGAAGAGAGAACCCGGAAATGGACTCACAAATGTAGAGCCAGCTAATCTTTGACAAAGCAGAAAAGAATATCCAATGGAAAAAGATAATCTTTCCAGCAAATGATACTGGAAAAATTTGACAACGACATGCAAAAGAATGCAACTGAACCACTTTCTTACACTACACACAACAAAAATAAATGCAAAATTGATGACAGCCCTGAATGTGAGACAGGAAACCATCAAAATCCTACAGGAGAAAACAGGCAGCAACCTCTTTGACCTCAGCCACAGCAAGTTCTTACTAGACTTGTCTCAGGAGGTAAGGGAAATAAAAGCAAAAATGAGCTACTGGGACATCATGAAGATAAAAAGTTTCTGCACAGTGAAAAACAATCAACAAAATTAAAAGGCAGCCAATGGAGTGGGAGAAGATATTTGCAAACAACATATCAGATGAAGGTTAGTATCCAAAAATCTCTAAAGAACTTCTCAAATTCAACACTCAAAAAACCACCTTGTTCTTATTGATGGTAATTATATATGTTTTCAATACTTTTAAATGTATTGAGACATTTTTTATGGCCTGTCATAGGTCCATTTTGCTGTATACACAACTAATTATTTTGATACAATTATTCTATCAATTATTGAGGACAGAATGTAAAAATCTCCAGCAAGGATTGTGAAATTGTGTGTTTTCCCTTTTAGTTCTGTAAATTTTTGCCTTGTGCATTTCAAAGTTGTTTTGTAAGGAACATGCACTTTTAGAATTGTTATATCTTCCTGATATGAATTTTCTATCATTATATCTCCCTTGGCCTCTGGTGTGATATGTTATTTCAAGAGTTTATCATATGTGATAACATAGCAACTTCAGCCTTCTTAAGCTTACTGTTTTTCAAAGCTTATCTTTTTTCTTTTCTTTTATTGCATCTTTGTGTTTAAAATGTATTTCTTGTGGGTAGCATATAATTAGGTCTTGCTTTTTTTCCCACTGACAATCTCTGCTATTTTATTGGAGTTCTTTGTTCATTACTGCTAAATGTATTTTGATGTGGTTTGATCTATGCATGATTTTCTATTTTTTAATCTGTTTCCTTTGTTGTGTTGTTATTGTCCCATTGCTACTACCTTCCTGCCTTATTTTTTAGTGGGTTTTTTTTTTTTTAATATAGTTGACACACAATGTTACATTGGTTTCAGGTATATAACACAGTGATTTAATTTCTCTATATGTTATGTTACTTTGACCATGAGTCCTATTTTATTTTGCATTTAAAGATGTTTTTAATTTTAATACATATATTGACTGGCTCTACTTCTTTGTGTTTTATTATAATGGTTGCTGTGGAGATTATAATATATACATCCTTAACTTTTTACATTCCATATAGAGTTAATTTTGTATCATTTTACTTCAAATGTAGAAAACTCCTAACATAACGTTACATTTGCAACCTCTTTGTCTTTTATGTTATGGCATTTGTATGTATTACATTTACATATTTTATAAGTGAACACAACGTTGTCAAGTTTTATGCAATTATAAACATAGTCTTTTATATTTATATATTTACCATTTCCAATATCCTCAAACTCTTCCCCAAAACATGTTTCCAACTACCATAATTTTCCTTCAGTCTGAAGAAATTATTCTAACATTTATTTTAGTGCTAGACTAATGGCAATAAATTCTCTTAGTTTTCTCTATCTGAATTTGTATTTATTTGCTTCATTCTTAAGAATATTATCAGTGATATATTCTAGAATCACTTTTATTCTTTCTCTCAGTCATTTAAAGATAGTTTCCCACTATCTTATGGGATCCATTGATTCTGATGAGAAGTCAGTCATCACTTGGTTCATTGTTCCCCTGTATATAATGTGTGATTTTTTTTCCTCTGTTTTCAAAAAGCTCTTTATATTTTTATCAGTTTTTACATGATGTGACTAGTATTTAATTTTGTATTTACCATGACAGATTCACTGAGTTTCTTGTGTGCCTTTCATAAAAATAAGGAATTATTAGTTGTTCTTTCTTCAGATATTGTTTATCTCATTCTATCCTCTTTTTCTAGAACTTCTCTTTACATCTAAGCTGGAGCTGAGACATGTCCTACCTGTGCCTAATGCTTTATTCATTCGTTTTTCTACTGTTGGGTCTGTGCCTCATATTACACATTGTTTATCATTACAGTTTTAAATTCACTAAATTTTTGCCATCTCCATTCTTCTAATCCCATCCAATGATTTCATTTTGTTTCAGATACTATATATTTAGGTTCTTCTTTGATTCTTTTTTGATAGTTTTTGTTTCTCTGTTGAAGATTCCTATCTTCTCATTCAACATTTTCTTTTACATCTCTGAGCATAGTTATAATAACAGGTGTATTTGATTCCTAGAGCTGCTGTAATAAAGCACCACAAACTGGGTGGCTTAAACAACAAAACTGTATTGTCTTAGAGTTCAAGGTGTCAGCAGGATTAGTTCCTTCTAAGGGCTACAAGAAAGAATCTGCTCCATGTTTGTCTCCTGGTTTCTGGTGGCTTGCTGGCATCTTTGGCATACTTTGGCTTATATATGAATCACCCCAATCTCTGCCTTCATGTTCACACGGTGTTTTTCCTTTGCATGCCTGTCTGTCCCAATCTCCCCTTCTTGTAAAACACCAGTTATATTAGATTAGAGCCCACACTAATGATGTCGTTTTAACTTGATTACTTCTAAAAAGACCTTATTTCCAAATAAGTCACATTCTCAGGTTCTGGATATGAGGACTTCAATATATCTTTTTGAAAGGAATGAAATTCAATCCATAACAGCTGGTTTGAAATCCTTGTCTACTAATTACATTATCTGGGTCACCTTGGAGCATTGATTGTTTTTTTTTCTCTGCAGTATAAATCCTATTTTCTACATTTCAATATGTCAGGTGATTTCATATTATATTCTTTAATTATGTTGATATGAATTATGCATCATAATAATATGCTCTGGTTCTATTTTCTGAAGAGTGTTATTGGGCATGTGTCTATGTCTGTGTGTTTGTGTATGTATGTTTTATCAGCCAATTAACATGGCTGGACTCAGCTGCAAACTCTGACTACTATTTTTGTAGGCAATTGTTCTTATTTTAGCCTTAACTAGGATTCTTGCAGTCTGCTGTACACAGATCTGATTCAAGAGTAGGCCAGAGATTTGTGCAGAGCTTAGACACCAAATGGTGGTCATCTCTTTCTGGCTATCTCCCTTCCAGGATATCCCCTCACTTTCTATTAGCTATGATTCTCCTGAACTCTGCCCTCTCGTTTTGATGCCATTAAGACTATAGGTTTTCACTGCCCTGCATGGAATAGAATGAGGCAAGCTTTCAAGCTCAAAGCCACAAAAATGTGAAATTCAGCCAGCGCTATCCCCTTCTTTCAAGGGTGGACACTTCTTTAGTATGCCTCTGCTTTTGGTTGTTCTACATTTCCTTTATAGGTTTCTTTTTCCTTTTTTTAAATATTTTTTCCAGAGTTAATACTTATTATCTATGAAGGGTTGATCTAAAAGTATGTACTGGCTTTACCAGAATCCTGCATAATATGTTAATAGCAGAATCAAAGTAGGAGGTACTATTTGCACTAAAAAAACTATTTCAATGTATTATTGCTTTGTATCAAAATCCTCCAAAACTCAGTGACTAATATCAGAAGGGACCTATACCCATTTCTTTGGGTAAATGTCCAAATAGCTGGCAAGACCCAGAGAAGAGATTCTCATAAAGTATAAATAAACCAGTAGTGTCTAGACATTCTCAAGAGTAACATCTATCATCATCATTATGGTATTTCCACTGTAAATCTCTAATGTGACTTGTATTTAGAATACCAAAAAGAGTGGCTTTTCGTTTGCCTTCCTTACAGTAGATCCTTGACACTATTTTGAGATCATACAGACTTACACCCTAGAACCTTTGTAAATTTATAAATACAGGTTCTCCCTATCCCAAAGTAGAGTGTTCCAGTGAAACATTTTGTAAACCAAAATGGCATAAAGTGAAGAAGCAATGGCTATTAATTCATAAAGAAAATTTTGAAAATTCCCCGACCACTAGAATAACCTCTCTAAGGCTTTTCTTATACCTTAGGACACACCTTCCTAAAGGATCAACATGATAAATGGAGATAAAGAACAGGGGCTCACAGACAGCTCAAAGCTAGGACAGATTGGTGCTGAGATGCTGACTGTAGTTCCCAGGAGAGGAGCTTGGTGGCGCCATTCTCACTGATCAGAGTGTGTGTTGCCTGTATAATGGCTAACTGCAAAACAAACACTAAACACTACTTTTGCTTTTCACCTTTCTTCATAAACATGAAAATCCTATTTGGATTTCTTTGTTAGCAAAAACAGATACTAAAAGAAGTCTTCCATAAAAGCAAAGTGATGTAACACGAAATTTCAAAAAGTGAGGGATACCTGTAGATTATTTTTCAGGCTCTCTCCTTTACCTCAAATTATATTTATGTTGAGTGTAATGAGTTCCTTGGCATAGCTTCAAATTTCAACCACAGTTTTCAACATTTACTAAAGTTTTATCTCTCCCTTGTCAGCAATATTTCATAAATAAAACATTTTTACAACCTTAGGAGAATTTATAAGCATATAAGGAGAAGGAGAGAATAACTCAGCTGCATTGAGATGTGATAGACTAACATCATTCACTCTCTTCGTAATTCACAGCCCAGCATTCAGGTTTATGCTTCAGCAAGGGAACAAATTGCTATTGTAGCACTTATCAAGTATTGCAACTGCATGACTTCTTTTCTGTATCTTCTACTAGAACATAAACTAAACTGTCATTTCATCTCTGGTACCAAGCACAGTAGGCCTTTATTAATATTTGTTCAGTGAATTAACGAAAAGGCAAAGCTAAGAATAATGAAAGGTTACTCAATTTACATGTTAAAATAAAACCTCTGCTTTTAACATTAGTAATTGTTATGATATACACATGAGAATGTGAGTGGATATGTGTATGGGAGTGTGAGCATAATTATAAATACGTGCATGTATATGAATAATTTTAGAAGCCATAAATGTTTTGGATGACTACTTTTTCTAAGGCGTGAGTTGCCTGTACCCTAAAAAATACTCATGCCAATGTGATAACCTTTGATATTTTCCTGATAAGCCCATCCTCTAGATTTTCTCTTGATATAACCTAAAAAAGGAAGATACTCCCAAGCTAGGTTTTATAGAGAACTCAATGAACTCTAAAATATTCTGAGGTCTAATCTCAGATATCTGATGAAAACTAAGCCCCTTACCAAAGACATGCCGTCCACCAATCTACCACACAATGATACTTTTAAGTGCAACTCCCATGATATCACTTCCTTGTTAGAACATACATTTGTTCCTCACTGTCTAACATACACAATCCAAACTTCTTAAACTCCCTTCTCTTTCAGCCCAGTCTTCTCCTTCAACCCGTTTACTAGCTGAGTGACCTCTTAAAGGGACTTACCTGCTTTGAACTTCAATGTCCACTTTCATAAGTGGAAATACTAACATTTGTATCAAATGTTAAATATGTACTACTATGAAATATAGTAGGTATTTAATGACAGCTATTCATTTAATTGCTAAAATTTATCTTAGCTTCTGTCTCACAAAGAAATATGAAATATAAACCATTTTTCCAAAATATGCTCTCTACCCTTGGCATAATTATTCAAATTTAGACCACTGCTGAGAGAATTTCTTGTGGTGTTATTAAAGTTCTATATATTTTACAAAATGATAGCATCATGTGGCTATTGAACATGTGGAGTGTGCTTTGTGTAACTGAGAAAGTGAGTTTTTAATTTTATTTAATATTAACTCATTTAAATACAAATAGCCACATGTGGTTATTAGACACAATATTAGACATAGACCCCTATTTCACTTAAAAGTCTATGTGATGCCCTGTAGAGAACTGTTTTTCCTTCTTAAGATACCCTATTTCCTCAACCTTACTGAACTACTATTTGATCAAATCGATAGATTCCACTAAGAATCTTTGTTTTTGTTATTGTTTATTTGTATATGAGTTTTTTGGTAGGAGGATGTTGTCCATCTTTCTCCTTCTCAGATGGATTGAATTATTTTTTCATTCTCAATATTTTGTACATATCTCCATCAAATTTCTTTAAATGTGCTGAAATTATTTACTTTCATAATCCATTAATTTTTTTGCCAATAGCATTTGAGTTTTAATTTTTTCTATCTCTGGTGTTGAAAGAAAGGCCTACATATGGTAGAAACTCAACAACATAATGGAGGAATCAAGTGAGAGAGAGATAAAAGGCAGACCTCAAGTAGACTGGCATAAAAAATGTGTCACAGAGGAGGTAGCTCTAAAATTTGTATTCACTCACAACTTTGTCGACATTGCTAATTAGGTTCCCAATTTTGAAGAACAATCACCTAATATTTTCCCTAAGGATCTCATCAAAACAACAATAATCAATAGGGAACTGAGTATAATGGCACCTGTTTGGGTTGATGGAGAGCTTGAGTATAAGGAAACAGGTGGTCAGTAGAAAATAAGAAACCCTTATCACTGTTATTTAAAAGCCTCTACTCATAACACAGGTAACATTTGATCCTTCTCAGAAGGCCCTCATTCAGCCTGTGACACAAAAAATCACTGACACAGTAAACACAGTCTGTGTGGCATTTTATAATTGTACTTTTCTTACTTAAACTTTCTGGAACTAAATTTCTGTTAGCTGACTTATCCCCTCAGAGAAACACAAATCTACAAAGCCCTTCTTGTGCCACAGAAAATGTTACAATTAATAAACTTTCTCTTGAAATCCAATCAATAGTAGTCATGTAACATGTAACTATTATGTTCGAATTATTATTCACTGAGCCCTAACCCAAGACAATAGCTATAAAGTCTTCTAAAAATCTGCATAGCAACTAACTTACGTAATGAAGGTTAGGTATAGATATGAGATGAACACCAGTATGCAAAATTGGCTGGAAGATTCACTCTCTGGCAATAATGACCAGATACATGCCCAGGAGAATGGCATGGTGGTATGTTTATTTTTAAAATATCTGTATTCATCATACATTATGTTTAGGCTTAAACTAGGCATGGGGGGCACAGAGGAGAACAAGACCCAGTTCTTGACCTTAAAGAGTTCATAGGCTAGTGTGAGAAATAGAGTGAACATTCAAACACAGCATGATAAATACAGCAATGTGGTGGGGGGGAGGCAATCATAAGACATTTCTTAAAACAGGGAAAAGCTAAAATTGAAAGGATACTTAGGGGTTACTCAGTAAGGTGTGTGTTTTTATTAGTACTGGGATAGGACAGGAGTTGTCAATGGTGCAGTGTTTTGAATGGAGTGTTCTTTTAAGAGGGAATAATATGTACAAAGTCTTAGCAGATGACATTCAACTAGGCATAAGGAACAAAATTTAGATAAGAAATATTGTTCTGGGAGCTCTCAGTCTGTATCTTCCTTATAAATGGATGAACAAAACCATGACAGTCTGAATTCTCTAAGAGGGAATGAATAAAGTTCATTAATGGTCCAACACTTCCTGGAAAGTCAAGACAAGTTTTACAGAAGGTAACATTTGATTTGAATCTTCAACCTTCAAATACCCTGTTGCCAAGCAGATTTTTTTTAGAAGCTAGGCAAAGACGTTAATGATTCTAGTACACAAGTATCTTAAAATGGTTTCAAGGTAATGTGAAAATAAATATGTGTTTCCAAAGTACATCTGTTGAAAAGGGGAGGAGAAAGTAAATGCTACTGTTGAACCAAGAGAGTAAGGTGAAGTATTCCTGTTGATGCATACATCAAAAATGAGAATTGTGGAATCACAGAAATATCAAACGTCATAGGATCAGAAGTCAAATAATGACCCTATTCATTCACTGAGTCATTTGGTTGGTATTTAATGCATGCCAACTCCAACATAAGTATTTTGAACACAGGGAAATAAATACAAAGGTTATAAAGATAATACCTTCCCTCAATGCTGACATAGCTAGCAGAGGGGATAGGCATGGAAATATATGAAGTATAATTGGATGAATAAGTGCTGTGAGGGGGAATGCACAGAAGACTCAAAGGAACTCAATCAAGCTGTCTTGAGGGTAGAGGAGCAGAGTTGGGCAATTAGGTCAGAGAGAGTTTTGTATAGGAGACAGTGTTATAAATGAACTTAAAGTCCTGTAGACAGCAGGTCACCACATTTGGGATTGTAAAATAAATGATGAAATCCATCATTTACTATAGTCAGCATTCTGGTATCTGGTGTGAATATGGAGTCAGGAAGTCCGTGATAAAGGTCCAGGTATGTTATAATATAATCAAGGCTCTGCCTGAAGCAGGTGTCTTTTGACCTTCCTTTTCTTGAAGATGATCGACAAGTTTACTCTGACAGTCAATGACAGATGGTGAAAGCAAAGCCTGAGGCAATGAAAGTCAAATCATATTTATTTGCCTGAATAATCCCACTGTTTCTCTGGAATCCTGCAGAAATGACAATTCAAAGACATTTCAATTTCTGGTGTTCAATGTTTTCAGAGGAAAAAGATACTGCTTAATTGGGGTGAGTCTAAAATACATGTGTAAGTATAATTGGAAATCTGTTGAGACCATGCACAAAATGAGAAAATGACCTTAAGTTGCTCTTTACCCAAGATGAATAATAGTTCAGCTCAGGGACTGCTTTGGACTAATGTAAGAATATGCTAAGACATTGACTTCTTCTACAGCCATGTATTTAACCTAGAGAAAATTAATCTGTTCAAGTCATTTCATTTGAACTACAAGAAATTAAATATAAGCTTACATTGTAACAAAGAAACTAACATCTTCAGTTGTACCCTCATTTTTACATACATCTTTAGAGCCATTCAACGACACACATATTGTTAGGCCCATTTTCTAGACATACAAATAAGAAAAATAAGCCTCTGATAGAAAAAGTGACTTGTCCAAGAACCTATAGATATGAAATGACAGAACCAAGATTTAAATCAAAAACTTGCTCTATCCAAAATCCAGATTGCTTCTCTAGATCAAAATTCATCCTCCCAAAAAACAAAATCACCACTGATCATGATTTTTATGGAGCAGGGATTGGGAGGAGAATCATATAATATCACCAGCTTGTCTCCTTAAGAAGTGGTTGGTAGTAAATAGAGAAAAATTAAAGTAGCAAAACTACATTGAAGATTTAAAAATATAATGCTACTTAAAAAGATAATGCTGTTTGTGGTGCCTAGTGGCTCAGTTGGTTAAGCATCTGACTTCAGCTCAGGTTATGATCTCACAGTTTGGGAGTTTGAGCCCCATACAGGTCTCTCCGCCATCAGCACAGAGCCCACTTTGGATCCTCTGTCTCCCTCTCTCTGCCCCTTACCCACTCGTGCACATGCTCACTCTCTCTCTCTCTCTCTCTCTCTCTCTCTTGCTCGCTCACTCGCTCTCGCTCACACTCTCTTTCAAAAATAAGAAATAAACATTAAAAAAGGTAATGGTATCTGAGCAACTCCATACAAAAAATATTGTTGTTGGGGCCTTAGAAAATAAAGGCTATTTCAATAAAAATTAAAATAATGAAAATCAAAGGAAAGTCATGTATCTCTGTGAAAGATAATGTAAAATAATATTCTATAAATGGATATAATAATATTTAATTCAAAGGATTTTTTTGTTGGTGGCCAGTTCTTTTTTTTAATTCAAGTTAGTTAACATACAGTGGAGCATTATTTTCAAAAGTAGAACCCAGTGATTCATCACTTACATATAACACCCAGTTCTCATTCCAACAAGTGCTCCCCCTAAGCTCATCTCCCACTCAGTACACCCCCTACCCGACATCTCCCCTCTAGCAACACCCAGTCTGTTCTCTGAAAAGAACTTCTCAAAAACCCAAACATGCTTAATCTCTACAGTATTTGATTCACTAACCATTTTCTTTTACTTGGAAGACTCTCCACTCTTTATGGCATTCCTTATTTTCTTCTTACCTTCTAAACTATTCTTTGTTCATCTCTTTTTATGGATCCCCTCTGCCTTTTCCTCTTCCCTAAGTATAGATATTCTTCTTAATTCTTTCTTAACCTACTGCTCATTTTACCACATATGATTGTTAACTAAGTAATTCTACTGTCAAAATTTTAATTTAAAAAGACATGCTACTGTAATCAAAATACATATCTCCAACTCAAGGCCAGAATTCCAGTTCCTCCCTCTGACTCATCAATCTGTCTTCCAGTGCCACATTTTTTGAGCAGGTAAAATAATAGGAGGTTGAGAATTCCAAATGGGGTTCCTAAAACTGCACAGGATCATTGGTAGGTGACTGCAAACTTGGAAACCAAACAAGACCAAGTATGAGATGAGGGCCTCCAGCATGAATTCCTGAGCCTAGACAGAGTTGGCAGAGTTTGAACTGCCCTTCTCTTCTTATTCATGTACCCATCCTCAGCTTTGGCTTGTCTACTTTAAAAACAGAGTATGGTTTCTATTCCAAGCAATTCCTTATTTCTCCTTAGATTTGTAAAGACCAAAGCAAAATGCAGCTGTTGAACACATTTCCCTTTGCTTAGCCTACGTCTCTAATTCCCCATTCTCATTTTTCAGCAAACCAATTTTCTCTTTATCGTCTGTCTCCCACAAATACATTTGAGAAATCCTTTCTTGTTGATTGAATTAGGCCCTGAAAATTAATACTGCTTTTTTTTTCTTTCACTTCCACTTATCTTTTAAATTTTTTTCAGCTTATTTGCTTTTGAATCTCCCCCATTCTTCTCATTACTGAAGAGATGTGGTTTCCTTTTAAGGCATCCTGTTTTCTAGGGTTTCTTTGTGGGGAGTGGCAGCGAGAAAATTATCTTTTTAATAGTTTTATCAGCCAGTATTAATGTTTTTAACTAAAATTCATTAGTTTCACACTTTAATTTCAGTGCCCACAGCCCTGCTATAATTTAATACATATCCTACTAATATACTTTTATTTATTCATTCAAAATCCACTTACTGAAACTATAATGTGTTACAAACTGTATTAGATCTTGGAGATGTGAAGATAAACTACACAAGAAAACATTTTCATGAGGCTTACAATGTTGAGGAAAAAATATGTGGTGAATAGATACCGTAGGATGAATGACAGGTGTATTTATTACTAATAAAATGACATAGGTGATCAGATGAGAGTGTAACAAAGAGAAGCAGTTGGGCAGAGTTGACGTCCTCAAAGTCCTGCTTCGTGTGGAGCTTACTGTGCAGACCAAGGGAGAGGCGCATTTAAGGCAGAAGCAGCATTCCGCAGGCCACGTGTGTTTACAGTGGATGCTCTAGGGGTGTCTGGCAAGCTCCAAACAACTCAGTCTCCTCTGGCGAATATCTTCCCTATCTATGATACTGATACAAGTGTGGACTCCTAGAGCCAAGTTTGTTCTCCATGACCCAGACCATACTCTTGGCCATAATTCTCGGACAGGTTAAACTAAGTTAGGCAAATATGATTTCTTTTTCAAATAAATTTGATGGAGAATCTTAAGAAAGTCATATCACTCTCCCTATATGGCTATAACTAACACAAGAAATTAGTAGCTCTGAAATAGCAGCTCTGTCCCAGTATGTGGCCTGAGGTTATAGAGGGAGAAAAAAAAAATGGACTAGACACAGACAGGCAAACAGAAGAGAGAAGCAAACATCCTGACCACCTTCCAAGTATGCATTTCAGTCCTTTTGAAACCCAGTTGTAATCCAGCTCAAAGGTTCTAGGAGATACACCTACATCCTTCTAATAAACTTCCCCTTTTTGACTTAAAAAGGCCTGGGCTGAGTTCAATACTGTAGCTAAAGAATTCTTGCTAATCCAGGTATTAAAAAATTTGACCTAACTCTTTCAGCTTGCAATGCCCAAAGTTGGAATACAGGAAACAACAAAATAAATAATTCAGTACTGGATTGTAACTCAACGAATAAAATAAATATTCCTAAGACCATACTGATATAAAAACATGACTAAATAAATCAATAAATATGTAAGAAAATAAATGTGGTAAAATAGATTAACTACCCTTACAAGGAATTCCTAATAATCTATGTTGATACTGTTCCCTCCAGGAGGCAGAGCTCAATCTTCCTCTCACCCAGAAATGTAGGCTGACTTAGTGACTCAGTTCCAAAGAATATAGAAAGGGAAAACTTGTAACATCATAGAGCAGAGAGCTGGCAAACAAAGAGGTCAAGTTTGATATTACAGTCCTAGTCATGTGGATAGCATGTTCCCTTTGATATAAGGTAATGAGAAAAGTATTTCACCTCCATGGTATTCTTCTTAACAATCCACAACTCCAGTATAATTATAAAGTAGAAACATCAAAAAACACAACTGACAGACATTATTCAAATGCCTGACCATTACTCCTCAAAATTCTCAAGATTATAAAAAACAAGGAAAATCTGAGAAACTGTTACATACCAAAGAAGAAAAAGGAGACATGATGATTACATGTGATGTGGTTTCTCCAGTTGAGATCCTGGAACAGAAAAAAAATTTAAAAAAAGGACATTAGGGGAGAAAATGGTGAAATCTTCATGAAGGATAGAGTTTAATAATTAGTAATATACCAATATTTGTTTCCTGATTTTGACATCTGCCATGGTAATGCAAGATGCTAAGTATAGGGGGGAAAAGGTGGAGGTATATGTAAACCCTATCCTATCTTTGCAAATTTTCTATAAATCGAAATCATTCTAAAGTAAAAAGCTTTTTTTTTTATATAAAAGATTATTCCAAAATAGAATGGATTTGGGAATGGCTAGAATCCAGAATTCATATAAGGGCAAAGCAGCAAACACTGAAATCAAAGTAAGTGAAGACCAAATTTTAGACAATTGTTTTTCCCATACAAGACAATGTGAGTTCAACAAAGGATGAAACTATGAAATCTGTCTTTTAGAAATGGCATTCTAGTATCTTTACAGAAGATATATGTGAAGGGAGGCAAGGCATAGAAAAGAGAGCACAGTTGTAGGGGCATTTCAAAGTCCAGGTAAAAGATTTTGAGAATATAAATTAGGGTATCCTTGTTGACATGACACTACCCCCCTAAACCCAAGGTCCAAATAAAACCCCATTCACTCAACCAGACATGTGTAAAGTCACAAAAGCAATTTTAAAGGCCAGCAAGACACCTGATATATGAGGCCAGATCCTGGCTCTGAGACTGTATTATTGGTCTGAGATCATTAAGGAGGTTTAATTTTCTTTATTGATTTTGAAGAAGCACTTCAATTCACCTTTAAATATTCTTCTCTTCTTCCCCTTTACATTATAAAATTTCCATCAAAGGTCCTTAGGGCTTTCCACACGTTCCTTCAAAATCAACTTCCTTTAATGTTTCTTCCACTTAGCATTTAAAGTCTAATAATATTGCAGTCACTGTCATTCCCCAAAGTCTAACCCATTATCATAGTTGGCTTTTTTCCTAGGATGTGTGTAGAATAGCAACTGGCCACAGTTAGGAGTAGTCAGGTCCCCCAGTGTGAATCTAAGAAATCCAGCCCTGTTCTCAAACTTTCCCTTCTGTAGTTGGTTCCTAGGTGTTCTGATCAATATCTGAGTAATTAAAATTTCTCATGATCAAAGTTCTGACCTTTGCATTGGCCCTGCTTATCAGGAAAAACATGTCTTGATCTCACTGTCGGTAGCTGCCTGGAGGTTTGTACAGCAATTTCTCTAAGTCTCTGCCTCCCTCCCCTGTCCTTGACTTTGGTTCAAGCTGTGTTTGCTGCATCAGCCAAAATCATGTTGTAAATGCCCTTGGCTGCCTCAGCTAATCCTCCACCAGCACCACCTCCCTTCTTTCTGTGTGTGCTCCACACGTACTTTCTCAACTACCATTTAAAATTGTCTGATATTTTGCTGGTTCAGCCCCGTGTCTGCTTGGTTTTCCTTTTATGAATCCTTAAAAATGTGGAATTGAAATCCAATAATCCAATTTTATATGCTCTGGGTATTTGTAAAAAAAAAAAATGTGTTCTTTTCTTTGGCTACACACATAAGGACACATCTTTCTTCATGGTGAGCATCGTCATCACTCTGAGTCTCCACTTTCCCATCCATAAAAAAATTACCATTCTCTTCAATGCTGAAATCTCTTTGATGCTTAACTAAGGTTATTATATAGTCTTGGTTTATACTGGCCCAATAATTGTCTACTGAGAGGCTCCAATCACCAGGTACTGAGGGTGACAGGAATAAAGCAGCACATCAGAGACGTATGATCACTACCATCTTGGGTGTGAAATTTCAGTGGTGAATAAAAACAAATAAATGGACAATTGAAATAAAAATTGCAGTTAAACAGAGGCTTGTCTGCAGCTAACATATAAGTACTGAACTGATGTATAAGAACTGTCAACTCAGGACAGACATTTAGAGACCAGAGAAATTTATAAACTGATTCAACTTCCCATCTCTATTTAAATCCAAGAAAACCACTGTTATCCTACCAAAAAGAGAGAGCCAATTACTCAACAGACTCTGAGGATCTCAGGGACATTGAGAACATCTCTATAGTTCAGTCCACTCTCTACAATATCCAAAACTACTTCTCTAGCCACTTTCTCAATTCAAGGCATAAAATAAAAATATAAAACCTTCAGCAGTATAGAACTTTTTAGAGAACTAAAATCACCATGTGGACTGGACTTCACCAATAATTTTTCCTTCCAAGTGCTACGTATTGTGCTGGTACATCTATCAGATTTCAAGTCAAGCTATATTATATAGATTGGCAAGAGCTCCTTCAGACAACAGTGGGGCTGCGCCAATCTTCAACTAATTTAGGCTTTCAAAATACTTAGTAAGAAAAACTAGGATAGTTAAATTTCAGAATCTATCCATATAATGTGGTCAACTTGCAAATTCAGGACAAACCAAACTGTTCAAACAAACAAACAAATAATGAATGGATGTGGGGCACCTGGGTAGCTCAGTCAGTTAAGCGTCTGACTTAAGCGCAGGTCGTGACCTTGCAGTTCATGGGTTTGGGCCCCGTGTCTGGCTCTGTGTTGACAGCTAGCTCAGAGCTCAGAGCCTGGATCCTGCTTCAGATTCTGTATCTCCTTCTCTTGCTGATCCTCCCCTGCTTGCACTGTCTCTCTCTGTCTCTCAAAAATAAACAAACAAAAAACATTTTTTCTTAAATGAATGGATGTAGTTCTTAAGTAAGTGTGGTCCACAACATAGAATGTTACAGACAGAGAAGACCTAGTAGTTTACTGATCACTCATCTAACCCAGAGGAGAGACCCAAGACTAAGTAATTTAATCAACTTGCTCAATGTTGCATAAATGACAAATCCCAGATTGAAATCATTAATCCTTAACTCTGGTTTTAAAGAACAACAAAATTAAGAGTAACTCACAGATTTATTAAATTTATTGATATGCCTTAGATTCAAGATACTCCCCTAAGGCTGCCTCTCCCTACCTCGTTGCACTGTGATAGGTATTAAATGTATAATAAGTGTGAAAAGTAGTCTAAAGTGTTCAACACTTAACAACTTAAATCATTTAAATCATTATATAGTAATTGGAATATTTGAATCATGACATGCTCCCCCACTTCTATCAAGGTGCAATAACATAAAATTTCCTGAAAATATATACTAAACGAACTAGTAAAATAAAAAAAAGAACAGAAAAATTGGCCACAGAACTAATTTTCTGAGCTATCTATTCATATCTTCTTGTTTTGTTGCCCCTTATTTCAATGTAATTGAGCAGGCATTTTATTTGCCTCTACTTTTCATTCAACATGAAATAGCATACAGGAGCATAATAAATAATATATAGCTATATAATCATATCAAAGTAAAGTATGCATCAAAGCCTAAAGAAGAGACTGTTCACAATTTTGTATAATCATATGCATCAGAGATAAAGAATATGGGATAGCTGTGTTGGGAAAGAAAGGCAGAAATTTGTTCATGTAATGTATTCTATTTTACTAATTATGTATTTTTACATGGAATAAAATTATAGGGTGTTAGATTTAGAAACAAGATGAGAAATCATATAAACCAGTTCTGTCAGTTTTTGAGATGAGTTTTAGAGCAGTATATTTCTCATCTTCAAATGGATACCAAATCATCCAAAAATGAACGGAAGTCAGACTGGCTCCAAATACAGTGTTTGAGAATACTACCAGGACATGACTGAGTTTACATCTTCACAATTTTTTTTTTAAAAATCAAGAGTGTAACTGTTATGACCTCCAAAACTGTAAAGGCTAGATTGGGAAACATATCCCCCCAAAAGCAAATAATATGCACTTAAAATGATAATAACCTAATAGCAATGGCAAACATTTATTGTGCTTCCTCTTTGTAGACCCTGGGCCAAGTCTTCTATAAGATAATGTTCAAATTAACTCAATGAAATGAGTAGCATTAATATCAGCATGTTAGATGTGAAAACTAAATCACCGAGAGGTTAAATAACTTGCTTAAAATCAAATGGCTAGTTGCCAGAAGCCAGTTTCTGGACTCACACAGTTGAGAAAATTCTCCTTGCGGGGTAAAGCAGGTTTTGTAAGGCTTCCACCATCAGATGGCGACTGTTGTCTACCACCCCGCCATTTCTGCTTGAGCACTGACCCCCCCCAGGACGCATTGCCAACTGGCATGTGACTTGCCTTCTTACGCTAAAAATATGCTAAATTGTACCTTGTAAAGGAGATTATAGGAATTTCTTCTTTTGTGTTTATGGGAACAAATATTACATTTCCTGAGAAACCTGTTTTTACTTCCCCTCAAGAAAAGAGGCTATTGAACCCTGCTCACAAAGGACTAACCTTTGCTTTTACTATGTTAAAAGCATTGCCTTGTATTTGAATGCTGAGGGCACCTTGCTTCCCCATATGATAAGCATCTAAATAATCTACAACCAATCACTATTGATAAAGATTAGGCATGAGTCTTCTACCAATCTATGTTCTGGGAAATTTTTACATACCAATGAATTTGTCATCAGGAATCATTGTGTAAGGCAATTGCCACTCCTATTTTGTACCTCATATATTTTTTAAATAAATAATCCTGGCTCTCCAGCCAGTGCAGAGATGCCTGCCTGCTGATCAGAAAGAAACTTGTGGCTCTCTCATTCCCTTTCCTTTTTGCCGATTCTTACCACTTTCGTGCTGACACTACCCATCCTTCAGGGGAAGCCTGGACCCGCTGGAGCTTGACTCCAGCAGCTAGTAACTGGCTAGACAGCCCACATTTATTACATAGAGTGGAATAGTTTTAACCCCAGCTTATTGGCTCCAGAGTCATTCTTACACTAACAAGGTCTACTGTCTATTGGTAATTAGTCCATGCCATCATTTTCTTCTTTCCTCCTTCTACAATTAAAGAGGAGAGCCTCTTCACGAACAAGACTAGCATCTCCTCCTATACCCAATTCCAACCAATTCTTCCTCTGCAAGGGTGTCATTCTACTCTTCCTCTTCTCCCTTTCTTGCCTTTATATCCTCTCTCATACTAATACTCATACAATATTCAAACATATTCAGTATATTCCTAAAACCCTCCTTTAACCCACATCCTTTTCCAAATCTGTTTCCAAATACTTTGTATCTCTTTTCTCCCCAAAAGCGATTATTTAAAGTGGTTCTGTTTATGCAGGCCATTTCTCCTTATCAACTGCCGATTGATGCCACAAAGAATTGAAATCCACCTTAGTTATGTTTCTATATAAATCACTTCTCAAACTATAAGTCTATACCTAGAATGTCTTTTGTGAGCTCTGAATCTATAGATCTAATCAGTCAACTGCTTACTCCACTAGAAAAACCTCAAGTACCTCAAACTCAGCCTTTGTAACACACACTTCTCTCTTTTATGGGAGAAAGTATGGTGGATCACAGGAAATGACACTACTATTAAGACAATAAAGGCTTTTTCTTACATATACCTCAAAACTCTCCCAGCCTTTACTCAGTTCCCAGTTCCAAAGCTGCTTACACATTGTCCTCTAACTGTTACAGTAGAACTCCACCTCCCAGTACGAAAATGCTACTCAAGCCAAAATTATGAAAGAAGTTACTGAATCCTCCTCACTGCCTTCTCTCTGCCTGTCACATAATTTCAAACTATCATCAAGTCCTGATTCTAATTCCTAAATATCTTTCAAATCAGTTCACTTTCCCCTAATTGTCTGCTAGTAGCCTTGTTTAGGTCACCATCAATTTATGGCTATGTACTGATATACTATTGCTGTTGTCACAGGTTACCACAAACTCAGTAGCTTAAAATAAGACACATTTTGTTACAACTCTGTAGGTTAGAACTCTAATCTAGGCCTCATGGGGCTAAAATCAAAGAATCAGCAGAGCTGTGTTCCTTTCTGTATGATCTAGGAAATAATCTATGTTTTTTTTTCCTTTTTCACCCTTCTAAAGGTCATCCACATTCCAAACCTTGTGGTCTCCTTCTTCCATCTTCAAAGACAACAATCTAGCATCATTTTGACCTAGATTCCAAGCTCCAATATCTTTCTCTGACAAGATGGCAAGAAAGGCTCTCGTTAGAAAGCTATCTGAGTAATTATTAGAAGTTAGAATAAGGACAGCAAAATACCACCAGACAGAGAAGTCAGGTTGAAACCAAAAATGAAGTAAGCCATTCCATACCATTTACACAGCACTTTACTGTGGGTAGCTTAGTGACAGGGAGGGATCAGCAGACAAAAGATTCAAGCAATACACTGCCATTCTCCACCCTGTTTGGGGCTTAAGCCACAGCTTTTATTGAGAGAGGCCTTATGGTGTTGTCAAAGTGCAGTTATCTAAAATGGAGCCGTATGTATGCCAGAGGATCTCTACTAGTCAGCTAAACGAGAGCCTTCTATGCTCCACTTTAGGAAAGATCAAAATAAGCTTCCTCACATTCCATCTAGGACATACATTAACCTCCACATAGTTCTCAGGCAGGTCATTGAACAGACATGGACAAGATGGAGGGCAAAATAGGGAGTCAGCATTTTCAGCACTCCCACAGTAATCCTGCTTAATCTCCATATTTCAAAGTCCATTATCACACTTTCTAAAATCTGTTGCCATATAGTAGAGCATATTTATAGCTTCTGGGTGTTAGGACCTGGATATCCGTGGTCATCACGGCCTAAATTACTCAAAGATCCATCTAACTAAGGTTTCCACATCTACCCTTTTTCTCTCCATTGCACCCCAACGTGTCCCCAAAATGCTCTGCCACAGTACAAATTCCTTGCTTGAAATCTTTAACTAGTTTCTCACTAATCTCCAGATACAGCACCCAGTTATGTTCAGGAAGCCATTCACATCAAGAAGGAACTCAGGGAAAAGCCATTTTGGCCTTTTTCAACATTCATATAAAGTCTCATTAGTTTTAATCAGCACATGATATTATACCTAATTGTATTTTTATCATAGGATCATTGCTTTGCCAGTGTAAAATGCTCTATAGAATATAAATTTTGTAAAGTTTTCTTGCATTTTTAAACACATATATTTGGAGCCCCAAAACCAAACATCTAAGATGTCCTATTTTTGATGGCTTATATCTCCCCTGCTTAGATTACCATGTTGCCTCCCAGCCTCATCTCTGGACCCTGCACTCTTGCTCTCCCTATCCTTTATAGTCTAAAACCCAACCGTCTTAAACTCCTGCCAATAGTACATGTCGAAAGAGCACAGGAGGCTTGGTTAGATCTATGCAAGATGAAACAATCACATGTACCAGTTTGTCTGTTTTTTTCCTCCAGAACTCTCTGGTCTGAATGCAACAGGCTCCAAATCCTGAAGTGAGCACTACAGTGCTAAGAGAGCTCCAGGAAAATTCCTCTAGGTCTAAGAGGAGGAGACGAAAGAAGAAATCCTAACATACACAGAGAGAGGTCAAAAATCCCCCATTTTACTCTCTTTTATCCTCCACTTTCTTGTACCCCACATCTAAAGCAATCCCAGGGGTTGGGCGGGGGTGTACAAGGACAAGCAGCATGTAATGAAAACCCACAGGAACCAAAAGTCTAAAGGCTGCAGTTCCAACAGAATAGGACTCACCTGTAAAGAAAACTTCAAGAAACCAAAAAGTACTGGGAAGGAAACAGGGGAAGAGGATGCTGGGGAAATGACCCCATAAAGTCATTTATAAACTCTAGGCCCCAACCCATGCCACGAAGGCAAGGACCTAATACTAGTTAGCATACACAAGACTGAGAACTGAGCTAAAGGACAGACCACTGCCCAAATTCCAAGAGTCTACTGGCTGGCACCATTGGAAAGAGATGTGAACACTCTGTAAAGGCTTTGAAATCTAAACTGACCAGAATTCCAGCCCACAGAAGGAGGTTTAGAACTTGCAATGAGAACCTAAAAGGGTAGACTGCCTGCTAAAACAAAAACATCAACACTTTCCTTAGGATTTAAAGAAGACCCAGAGTCTTATAATATTTTAAATGTGCAAAATCCAATCCAAAATTACCCAGCATTGGAGAATGTTGAAAAGTTGAAGTCTCATGGGAAATGGCAATAAACTTAGGCCAGTGTCAAAATATCACAAATATAGCAATCATCATTAAAATATTTTAAGGTATCTATTATAAAAATAACTGAGTAATATTAAACATTTGTAAAATAAATGTTAAAATTAAAAATTAAGGAAAACATGTAAAGAAAACCAAAATGTATATGAGAACTGAAAATGTAAAGTAACTAAAACTAAAAAAAAATATTTCCCTGGATAGACTCAACATCAGAATGAAAATGACAGTACAAGAAGTGAGTGAACTAAAAGATAAATTAATAGAAATGATCTAATCAACTGAAAAAAAGATTTTAAAAACATGAACATAGCCTCAAGAATGTGAGTAACAATAACAAAAGATCTAATATTTGTGTCATTGAAGTTCTGGGAAAGAAGAGACAGTCAGTGGTGCTGAAAGTGTTTGTAAAGAAATAATGACTTCCCAAGAAGTTGAATAAGGAAGGAATCCATCTGTCTATACTGATGAGAGAGAGAGAGAGAGAGCGAGAGAAAGAAAGAGGTCATGCTCTTCTTCACTGGAGAAGACAAAATACTATCTATAGAAGGAAGGATAGTTTTAAAAAATCAACTGAGTACCAAAACTAGTAGGAGATAGTTGAATATGGAATGGTTATTTAAATAATCTCAAACTATCTTCTTACAAAATACTTTTAATGACAAAGAAAATGTTACCAGTGAAGAACTCTGATAAATATCACTTTAACCAAGTTATGTCTAACATTATCATAATTGGGATGATTATGAAAAAGAACAAGAAAATAAAACAGTATCATTCATAGTGACTGTGTGCTAGATACTTGCAAAACAATAACCCAAAAGAAAACAACTAGATATTCTTTTGTTGTATTGCTCTTCACTTGGCCAAAACAAAACAAATCAAAACAAAACACTCTTATAGAGAGAGGCAGAAAATATCTTCCTTTACAGAACAGCAGAAGTACCTCTCTTGTCAATAGCTGCTAGGTAAAATGCTAGAAAAGAAACTGAATGGAAAGAACAGGATTCAAGGAGACCAAGTTTGCATCTTAGCTCAACCACTTACCACTTTTGTGTTTTGGGAAAAGTAACTTAACTTCTCAGAATTTGTGTGTTTACACTACAAAATAATACATAGGGTTATTTTTGAGAAATAAATGAAATAAAATATATAAACCTGCCAAGCACATTACCTGTCATAAAGTTGATAAGCAACATTTTAATTGAATTAGTTCCAGAGAAATACTCTGAAATATTTCCTCTATAGGGATGAGCAGAAACTATCATTTTTTAGGACATGCCAAACTTTCCATCAGTCGTGCAGGAAGTCTTCTCTTGCCTTGGGCAGGCTAATTTGTTAACTAACTATATAGCAAAAATAAAGGGAAGAAAGAAGATTTCTGGTACTTCAGGAATGGAGTCATTTCTAGATAGACTTCAAGTTTAAAACTTGTGTTAACTTCTGTTCCCCCCTAAAACTCCACTAAAATGGAGGTAAAGAATATTTTTGGAAAAGGCATCAGTTCATAAAGGTAAAGAAGATGTGAGAGGATGTAAAAGCAATAAAACTTTAGAATCTGAAAAACAAAAGAACGAGGCAGTATTGACAGCATATCTGAAAAATCTACACTGTGTTAAAAGTAGGATCAACTTAGAAGAACCCAATTTTTCTTTTTAGGACTACCAGAAGAGTCAAAACATGGTGGCCCTATTCTCTCTAGAAACAATGATAAAATGGGATTAAAATCAGCAGAATTGTCTGAAAATATGTTTAGTACATTCAACTACAGATCCCATCTTTGTTGACCACAGATGGATAATTATCTATTTCCATTGCAACAGAACTGAGGTTTTTCTAAAAATGTAATTCAGAAGGTCTCAAAATGGAGAAAGCCAAGCACAACTGAGGCTTGCTTTCAGTAAACAGAGGTACTAAGTGAAGACTTTCACACTAGGTTTTGAAACCCATAACTTTCTCCCTCATTTAGCTCCCAGAATTGTGGCACCCAAAATTATGTTCCACAGGTGAGAATGAGTCTGGCCAGTCCATGGAACATCACCTGGAGAAATTAACAACAAAGTTTCCCCAACAAATAAGAGTACACATATTTCTCTACCAACAGCTCAGAGTTATTAAGTCTCTTCTTCTCAAATGGAGATTTTTAATCACTTCTTTTGATGTTCAAATCTTAAATGAGTAAACACCATGGGGAAGACAGATAATTAAGGTTGGGTACAGTTGGTATTTTACCAGGTAGTTTGTAAATAAGATAGAATCAAGAATATTTGTAAAGGAACATTTACCATGTTGGATCATGAAAACTAAACTGCACAAAAAGGATACTAGAAAGTGAAAGGGTAGTACATAAAGAAAATGGGGTATAATCAACATGAGGGAAATCTCTGGGCATAAAAGCATATTAGAGAGAGGGACCTGGAAGAATTGGGCTTGAAATACAGGATATGATAGAGAATGGGATCCTTAAATTTTTGGTTTGAGAAGTACTACTGGGAGAGGTCATGCATGAATGACATGGTCATGTGTGAAGTTAAAAGGGAAGAAGGAAACTATGATTGATGGTGATGAGGTCATTTTGCAAGTAACAGACATCTAAGTATCTTCAGTAAACCCAAACTATCTCAAGCAAAATATAAGCTGCATCGACTCATAACTGAGAATTCCTTGAGTGCAGTTAATATTCAGGAATTGTCCAATAATGTCATTAAACTGAGGTATTCTCTCTGTGTTCTTCTTTCACCTGTGTTGGAGTCTTTCTCATGCAGCTGACTCCTAATAAATGTGTTTTAAATATCTCAGTGGATCATATAAATTACATCCACCCTCTTTACTTTCACCTCAAAATGTCTTCTTCTTACTTTTCATTGCTTTCTCTATTTATCAAAAAAAGGCATGAATCCATTTTTTGTTCTAATCTTAAATTCTACATGCATAATATAAATACCCATTTCTTGCCAGGACCTCTAGAACTACTTTCTACATATTACCTTTTAAAAATTTAAACATAACTCTAAGTGACCTTTCCTTGATTGGACCACACAAAAACTTGTATTTCCCTATCCTGAAAACAAAAACATAAAAAAAAGCTTTTCTCGAGAGGGCTATCATCCATACTCCTAGCCTCTCTTTCCTTGCCAAACTTCTATTAAATACATTTGTTAATATACTGCTTTATCTAACTTTAATTCAACCATTCCCACATAACATCTTGAAATACAACGGAAGCTCTCCCCACAGTCAAGAAATTGCTTTCTCAAATGTGAGTTATGATTTGCCACACATATTGCATGGTTCAGGTCAGAACTGTTTCCATCGCATGACCCCAATGAGCCTTATTTGGCTCATTTCAATTTCTTGTCCTTAATATCCTATCAAATCTATTTTCTTTTTGACTCCCCTATTTCTGTCAATGGCACTTCTGATGCCACTGATATACATCCTTAAGGACAGCAAACATCATACATTTCTACTCTTAAAAAATATTTTTTAGCCCTTCATTTCCTACAAATAAAAATTTTCTAACTTCAAACAGTAGTATTTATTTTGCCATGAATTTTCTTCAGCTGCTGAAATGAAGTGATTATAGACTATGGAATCAAAAGATCCAGTTTCAAATCAAACTCTAACACTTTCTTTTAAATAATCTTTTTAAATTAATGTATAGATAGAATAGAATGTATGTAAAGTAAGTACAAGGTTTCAATGAAATTGAGAGGTAAGGGTTAACTTCTCCAAGATTGATCACTTGAAGCCTTGCTTCCCTACAAACGAGTTTGTCTCCTGAAAAGTCCCATGGAAAGTGACATGACTAATTGCTTAAAATAACCAATTTTCATCAACAAGAAGACTTAACTGCAAATGAATCATCATAATGTGACCAGATGCTAGTGCCTTCCTAAACATGAACACTTAGAGAGAGGATAGGCTGAAGCTAAGTTTCCACAGCATCATATACCTATTATATATCAGCTTCTGTTCACACAATGAAAGGACAATGACTTTCCTAACAACGTAGCTTCAGAGAACTGTAGCGAAGGGTCAGGGTCCCTGTACTGCAATCTGATGTCTGGTTCTGACAGATGGCTCTGCCTACAATATAATGGGAAACATGGGACTAAAACATTTTCTACTACCTTGTCTGCATGAGTGTTTCTTAAAAAAAAGAGAGAGAAAGAGAAGGATATATATATATATATATATATAGATAGATAGATAGATAGATAGATAGATATATATATATAGAGAGAGAGAGAGAGAAAGGACAGAAAGAAGAAAGAGAAAGAAAGAAAAGAAATAAAAGAAAAGAAAAGAAAAAGAAAACTACTCCAGTAAGTCTAGTATACACAGCTCACGCATCTTATCTTCGCGTGTTGCTTGGTAGCCATGGCATAAAATACCATGTACTCCCTAGGCTGCTCTAAGACTTTCCAGGTGAGATACTCTTCAAAGTCACATTGTATCTTTGGATTTCATTTTTCTTACCAAATACAATAAAAACAGAATGTTTCCATGATGAAAAAATACAACATGTATGAAAGTGCCAAATTCAAAATTTACTACGAAATTGAGTTTACAAAGGTTGTTGAATCTGAATTTAATAAAATCTAATTATACAAAATTTGCAGGTCGTCAATAAAGAAAATAGAATTAATGAACTTTTTAAATATAGGAGATCAGAGCACATGAACTAATCAAAGACAAAGAACATAATTTGTCAAGGTACTCATTTTCATTGACATTAACACAATACAAAAGAAAAAAAACTTGTATTTGTGCATAAGACATATAATAATGAGCCTGCTTTAAAGTAGCCTAGAGGGTCATAAGTAGACATGTATTCTTACATTTATTTCTCCATGTTCAGAGTTCTTATCTCCTCTAAGTATGGCCCAACAAAATGCCAAAATCACATGCTACTTAGAGAACTATTCTTTTTAATAGTTTACTGTCAATTTGTTTTCCATATAACACCCAGTGCTCTTCTCCACAAGTGCACTCCTCCATGTCCATCACCCCCCTTCCACCTTTCCTCCATCCCTTCAGCCCTCAGTTTGTTTTCAGTATTCAATGGTCTCTCATGATTTGCCTTCCTCCCTCTCCCTAACTCATTTTCCCCATTCTCCTCCTCATGGTCCTCCATTAGGTTTCTCTTGTTAGACCTATGAGTGAAAACATACGGTATCTGTCCTTCTCTGCCTGACTTATTTCATGTAGCATCACACCATCAAGGTCCATCCACTTTGCCACCAATGGCCAGATTTCATTCTTTCTCATTGCCATGTAGTATTCCATTGTGTATATAAGCCACATCTTGATCCATTCATCAGTAGATGGACATTTAGGCTCTTTCCATGTTTTGGCTATTGTTGACAAGGCTGCTATGAACGTTGGGGTACATGTGCTCCTATGCATCAGCACTTCTGTATCCCTTGGGTAAATCCCCAGCAGTGCTATTGCTGGGTCACAGGGGAGTTCTATTAATAGCTTTTTTGAGGAACCTCCATACTGTTTTCCAGAGCGGCTGTACCAGTTTACACTCCCACCAACAGTGTAGAAGGGTGTTTGTTTCTCCACATCCTCACCAGCATCTATAGTCTCCTGATTTGCTCATTTTAGCCACTCTGACTGGCGAGAGGTGGTATCTCAGTGTGGTTTTGATTTGTATTTGCCTGATGATGAGTGATGCTGAGCATCATTTCATGTGTCTGTTGGCAATCTGGATGTTCTCTTTGTAGAAGTATCTATTCATGTCTTCCCATTTCTTCACTGGATTATTCATTTTTTGGGTGTTGAATTTGGTGAATTCCTTGTAGATTTTGATACTAGCCCTTTATCTGATATGTCATTTGCAACTATCTTTTCCCATTCCATCAGTTGCCTATTAATTTTCTTGATTGATTCCTTTACAGTGCAGTTTTTTATATTGATGAGGTCCCAATAGTTTATTTTGGTTCTTGATTCCCTTCTCTTTGGGATTGTGTCAAGTAGGAAATTGCTGCAGTTGGGTCAAGGAGGCTGTTTCCTGCTTTCTCCTCTAGGGTTTTGAAAGTTTCCTGTCTCACATTCAGGTCCTTCAGCCATTTTGAGTTTATTTTTTTGTAGGGTGTAAGAAAGTGGTCTAGTTTCATTTTTTTGCATGTTGCTGTCCAGTTCTCCCAGAACCACCTGTTAAAGTGGCTGTCTTTTTTCCATTGGATACTCTTTCCTGCTCTGTCAAAGATTAATTGGCCATAAATTTGTGGGTCCATTTCTGGGTTGTCTATTCTATTTCACTGGTCGATGTGGATGTTTTTGTGCCAATACCATACTGTCTTGATGATGATAGCTTTGTAGTGGAGACTAAAGTCTAGGATTGTAATGCCTCCCGTTTTGGTTTTCTTCTTCAATATTACTTTGGTTATTCAGGTTTTTTTTGTGGTTCCAGATGAATTTTAAGATAATTTGTTCTAGTTTGAGAATAATGCTGGTGCAATTTTGATTGGGATTGCATTGAATGTGTAGATGCTTTGGGTAATAGTGACATTTTAACAATGTTTATTCTTCTGATCCGTCAGCACGGAATGTTTTTCCATTTTTTTTCCTGTCTTCTTCAATTTCTTTCAGAAGTTTTATATAGTTTTCATTGTACAGATCTTTTTTATCTTTGCTTAGGATTATTCCTACCTAGGTATTTTATGGTTTTGTGCAATTGTGAATGGGATCAGTTTCTTGGTTTCTCTTTCTGTTGCTTCATTATTGGTGTATAAAAATGCAACCGATTCCTGTACATTGATTCTGTACCCTGCGACTTCGATGAATTTGTCAATCATTTCTAGTAGGCTTCTGGTGGAGTCGGTCAGGTTTTTCATGTAGAGTATCATGTCATCTGTGAAAGGTGAGAGTTTGACTTCATCTTTGCCAATTCCGATGCCTTTTATTTCCTTTTGTTGTCTGATTGCTGATGCTAGGACTTCCAGCACTATGTTAAACAATAGTAGTGAGAGTGGACATCCTTGTTGTGTTCCTGATCTCTGGGGGAAAGCTCTCAGTTTTTTCCCACTGAGGATGATGTTAGCTGTGGGCTTTTCATAAATTGCTTTTAAAATGTTTCAGTAAGTTCCTTCTATCCTGACTTTCTCAAGAGTTTTTATTAAGAAAGGGTGCTGTATTTCATCAAATATTTTATCTGCATCTATCGACAGAATCATATGGTTTTTATCTTTTCTTTTGTTAACGTGATGTATCACATTGATGGATTTGCGAATATTGAACCAGCCCTGTAACCCAGGAATGAATTCCACTTGATCATGATGGATAATTCTTTTTAAGTGCTGTTGAATTTTATTTGCTAGTATTTTGTTGAGTATTTTTGCATCTGTATTTATTAAGGATATTGGCCTCGCGCTCTTTTTTTGTTGGGTCTCTGTCTGGTTTGGGATTCAAAGTGATGCTGGCTTCATAGAATAAGTTTGGATGTTTTCCTTCTATTTATATTTTTTTGAATAGCTTGAGAAGAATGGGTATTAACTCTGCTTAAAGATCAGGGCAGAAATAAAAAAATATAGAATCAAAAAAAAAAAACCAGTTGAACAGATCATTGAAACCAAGAGTTGGTTTTTTGAAATAATAAACAAAATTGATAAACCTCTAGCCAGACTCTTCAGGAAAAAAAAAGAGAGAGAACACCCACATAGACAAAATCATGAATGACAATGGGGATCTATTACAACCAATCCCTCAGAAATACAAGCAAGCATCAGAGATTACTATGAAAAACATAGACCCATAACCAGTGAAGAAATCGAATCAGTAATCAAAAATCTCCAAATGAATAAGAGTCCAGGGCCAGATGGCTCCCAAGGGGAATTCTAAGAGCTGTTTTCTTTTTAACAATAAAAAATACTTTTTCATTAAAAGCATACTGTCTGCATTGGCTGAGCAAGGAGTTATGAGGGGATACAGATATATATGAAATATAAAATGGGCCACACTCCTGAAAAAAATAGTGTGGCTTTCCAAATTGAGCTATAGAGTATATGGAATGCCAATCAAATCCTAGCAAGTTATTTGTGGATAGTGACAAATAATTCTAAAGTTTATATGCAAAGGCAAGAGGCCCAGAGCAGCCAGCACAATACTGAAGGAGAACAATGTTGAAGGACTATTCAGCATTAAGTCTTACTATAAAGCTATAGTAAGCATGACAGTGTGATTTCCGCAAAAGAGTAGACAAATAGATCAGTGGAATGGGACAAAGAGACCAGAAATAGACTTCTATAAATATTCCCACTGATATTTGAAAAAGGAGCAAAGGCAATAGAATAAAAATAGTCTAACAGTGCTGGAACAACTGGACATCCACATGCAAAAAAAATAAATAAATAAAAAGAACAAAAATACAGTCCTTAGAATCTCCACAAACACTAACTCAAAATGGATCATAGACTTAAACATAAAACACAAATCTATAAAACTCAAAGAGAACATAAGAGAAAATCTAGATGACCTTGGGAATGGTGATGTCTTTTTAGATACAACACCAAAGGCATACTCTATGATGAAAAAAATTAGTAATAAACTGTATTTAATTAAAACTTAAAACCTCTCTCTATAAAAGACAGTCAAGAGAATGAGAAAATAGATCACACACTGGAATAAACTATTTTTAAAAGTCATGCCTGATAAAGGTTTGTTATCTGGGGTAGCTGGGTAACTCAGTCAGTTGAGCATCCAACTTCAGCTCAGGTCATGATCTTACAGTTCATGAGTTCAAGCCCCACATCCATTTTCCTGCTGTCAGCACACAGCCTGCTTCAGATCCTCTGTCCCTCTTTCTCTGCACATCCCCCTCTCATTCTCTTTCTCTCTCTTAAAAATAAACATTTATAAAAAATGTTGATAACATTAATCCTTCTGCATTAAAAAAATAATAATTGTTATCCAAACAACACAAAGAACTCTTAAGATTTGACCGAAACAATTCAATTAAGTGTTGGGTCAACCACCTTAATAACACTTCACCAAGAAGTTATACAGATGGCAAATAACATATGAAGAATGCTCCATGCTATATGTCATCTGGGAAATGCAGATTAAAACAGTGGTGTGATACTGCTACATACGTAATACAACTGTTGAAATCCAGAATATTTAAAACACCAAAGTTGGTGAGGATGTGGAACAACACAAATGCATTCATTGCTAGTGTGGGTGTAAAATGGAACAACCACTTTGGATGACAGTTTGGAATTTACTATAAAACTAAACATACTCTTTCCTTACAATCCAACAAGTGTGTTCCTTAGTTTTTACTCAAAGGAGTTTTAAACTTATATATACACAAACACACACACACACTGCCCATGGATGTTTACAATAGCTTTACACATAACTATCAAAACATGGAAGCAATAAAATGTCCCACTGTAGTTTAATGGATAAAACAAACCAACAAGCAAACAAACAAACAAAAAAAATGGCACATCTTGAGAGTGGAGTATTATTCAGCATTAAAAATATGAAGTTGCTTTTACAGTACCAAAGACTTAATCATCCATTTCCTATATAAAAGGTAGCTACTTTTTTGCATGGACCTCAAGTATACTGTAGTATAGAGGTGGAATTTAAGGAAAGGTATTAAGCAGGCTGAGTTTTAGCTTATGGGCAAGTAATAAATTGTATCATTTATCTTGAATGTATCATAGATAAGCTGCTATATAATGATTGCCACTTCAGATAGCTGTGAAATTAGGTGATTAACTAGTTGTTACTTAACCTTCTAATTTCTGTATAAGTCTAATTACATGAAATAGAA
>NC_043710.1:63005806-63009438 GCF_006229205.1 Suricata suricatta
GGTGGAATTTAAGGAAAGGTATTAAGCAGGCTGAGTTTTAGCTTATGGGCAAGTAATAAATTGTATCATTTATCTTGAATGTATCATAGATAAGCTGCTATATAATGATTGCCACTTCAGATAGCTGTGAAATTAGGTGATTAACTAGTTGTTACTTAACCTTCTAATTTCTGTATAAGTCTAATTACATGAAATAGAACTGGGGGTTTTGATTTTTTACTTTGCTTTTCTGTTTGGAGTGTCATTGTAACTACTGTATTGTAAACAACGGAAAATAATTGCATATGTTAAAAAAAATTGTGTTACATTAAAAAAATTAAAAAATTTAAAAAAGAATTTTAAAAAAGTTGAAAAGAAAAATAAAATTATCCAGAACATTTGTCCCAGCCAAAAAAAAAAAAAAAAAAAAAAGAAAAGAAAAGAAATACGCTATCAAGCCATAAAAAGACATGGAAGAAACTTAAATACATATTACTAAGTGTAAGAAGCAATGTAAAAAGCTATATACTATATGTTTCCAACTGTGACATTCTGGAAAAGGCAAAACTATGGAGACAATAAAAAGATCAGTGGTTGCCAGGATTGGTGGGGTAAATTAGGAGTGGAACTGGGTGAGTTTTAGGGAACTGAAAACGCTTCAGATAAGACCACAATGATGGACACACCGTACATACTCAGATTGAATGTACAACACCAGCAGTAAACCGTAATGTCAATTATGGGCTTTGAGTGATTATGACGTATCAGTGTAGGTTCACCACTTATAACCAATGTACACTCTGGTGGAGAATGTTAACAAAGTGAGAGGCTATGTATGTGTGGGGCTGGAGCATATATAGGAAATCTCTTTATCTTACCCTCAATTTTGCTGTGAACCTTAAACTGCTCAATTCTTAATTAAAAAAAAAAATTGTGTAGTATAGGCCTTACTGTGAAATAGGTTCTGAGGTAGGGGTCTCACCTGACCTATCTGCTTTTCGTATGAGAAATCCGACTGCTATCATCACATTTGTGTATCGAGTCAAGAAATGCCTTTTGCTATATGACAAATTTGCTGAACAGTGTGAACTCAGTGGGTTATGACAAGCTAAATTTTTCTTCTAACACTACCTTAAAACCTTATTGAATCAGGGTGCCTGAGAGGCCCAGTCAGTTAAGCAGCCAGCTTCAGCTCAAGTCATGATCTCATTGCTTGTGGGTTCAAGCCCCATGTCCGTCTCTCTGGTAACAGCTTAGAGCCTGGAGCCTGCTTCCAATTCTTGTCTCTGTCTCTCTCTCTAAAATAAACATTAAAAAATTACAAAAAAGCAAAACATTGTTGAATCTCCCTTCCCTACCCCAAGATGACTCCTAATGGTGAATTGCATGCTATCCCATCATTATCAGTCATAAGTATAGTTCCATTTTAATAATTAAGACTGCCTTGCTTATTTTTAAAGTCCCATCCTATCTAAATCAATACACAAATTCAGTTTCTCTCCTCTAATATCTTATGACCCAAGATTAAGGGAAAAGTGTACAGCCTATTCTTTGATTCCTCTTTCCTTCCTTCTCATTGCTCATAGTGTCATGGCTAAAAAAGAGGGAAAGAATTTTTGTTTTTGTGTTATTTGTTTTATTTTTGTGTTTTTCTTCTTGCTTAGTTCACCACACTAGTCAATACTACTTAAAAATTCATGCCTTCGCATGATAAATATTCAAGTTCTGATTTTTTTCATAGTCATTACATAGGTCCTTTGCAGGCTCTTTGAGGACCTCTGACATAGGTATCCATTTTCCAGCTGACTACTTTGCCTCTCATCTGGATTCTCTGAAAGGGTACATTCAAGGTGAATCTAGCCTGGCTTCTTTCCATGGCATTCACCTGTTCTCTAAAAAATGTCCATTCCAGATAGTAGGGGCAAAGATTGACTCACTATTGCTATGCAATTACAGACTACTTCCAACAGTGTCTACCTACAGAATTCTCTATATTGGATTTTCTAGATATTTATATGTGTCCCCTAATCCAGAGAGCACATATCAACCATCTCAAGATATTTTTCCAGTTGCTCAGAGAAGGCTGCGGGGTCCTAGATATTAGCATAAAATTATACAGCAGGAGGCCAGCCATTACCATGTTCTCTGGTAGTCTTGAAGGCCTCCTTACTTAGCTTTGGAGGAGAGTAAATATATAGGAAACTCTTTATTCCTTGAATTTTCTCAAATTTCTAATTTTCTCTCGCATAGACTATTTGGAATATGGTGGGCAAAAGTCATAAAATGTTAATGCTATATACTGGTAAATTATGAAGCGGTTATCTTAAAATTGTATTACCTTATACTAATATTAACTTGTGTTTTGAATCTGGAACTTCATCTAAAATTCTTAAATCTCAAAAAAAAGTTATATTCTGCAGTTTATATTTTGGTTTGAGAATAAAACCATAAAGTATTAGGTAGAAGGTTTGAACCCACAATATAGAATAAGAAATGTAGGGGCGCCTGGGCAGCTCAGTCGGTTAAACGTTTGACTTTGGCTCAGATCATGATATGGTTTGTGGGTTCGAGGTCCGTGTCAGGCTCTGTGCTGACAGCTAGCTCAGAGCCTGGTGCCCGCTTCAGATTCTGTGTCTCCCTCTCTCTCTGACCCTTCCCTGATTGCACTGTCTCTCTCTGTCTCTCAAAAATAAATAAAAAAACATTAAAAATTTTAAAAAAGAAATGTATCCTTTA
The DNA here is from genome assembly GCF_006229205.1 of Suricata suricatta. NCBI lineage: Eukaryota > Metazoa > Chordata > Mammalia > Carnivora > Herpestidae > Suricata > Suricata suricatta. The sequence goes on from NC_043710.1 coordinate 63,008,522, forward strand.
TGATAGAACTAAGTAAAATTTCAAAAAATATATAGTGTACTCCTGCATTAACTTTCAATTCTTTCACACTAATATCTAATACAGTATATCCAAATGTAGCTAAGGAAAATGTCTTGATCCATGTCTTTATCTTATTTAGTAGCCTCTATGCTCTACTCTAAATTGCCACAGAAGGCATTCTGTTTCATCATAAACATTTGTGTTTAGTAATAAGAGAGTGATAGATAATAGTTATTTTAAAAAGTTCTTATGTCTTGGTTTCCAATTAGTCTAGATTCAGGTTGTCTCTATGTCAAATGTAGTTTATATTGTTTCCTCTAGCATGCCCTAATACAGTCCAGGTTCAATTTTTTTAAAAAGGGAAACATGTTGGGGTGCCTGAATAGCTCAGTTGGTTAAGCATCTGACTCACAATGTCAGCTCAGGTCATGATCTCAAGAGTTGTGGGTTGGAGCCTTGTGTAGGGCTCTGCACTGACAATGCAGAACCTGCTTGGGATTCTCTCTTTCCCTCTCTTTCTGCCTCTCTCTCCATCTCTCAAAATGAATAAATAAACTCTTTTTCAAAAAAAGGAAAAGTACTGCCAATGTATCTGACTTCCTTCTTTCCCTAATCTGAGAATGGTGTGTTCTTTCTTGTATGATTCTTTTCTTTTTTCCAAATACTTGCTATAGAACTTCTCAGCACTACATTTTTTTACTTTATTTTTTATTTATTGTTTTAGAATATAACACTATTTTTTTAACATATGCAATTATTTTCCATCATTTACAATACAGTAGTTACAATGACACTCCAAATGGATAAGCAAAGTAAAAAATCAGAACCCCAACTTCTATTTCATGTAATTAGACTTATACAGAAATTAGAAGGTTAAGTAACAACTAGTTAATCACCTAATTTCACAGCTATCTGAA
>NC_043710.1:63009538-63040482 GCF_006229205.1 Suricata suricatta
GACACTCCAAATGGATAAGCAAAGTAAAAAATCAGAACCCCAACTTCTATTTCATGTAATTAGACTTATACAGAAATTAGAAGGTTAAGTAACAACTAGTTAATCACCTAATTTCACAGCTATCTGAAGTGGCAATCATTATATAGCAGCTTATCTATGATACATTCAAGATAAATGATACAATTTATTACTTGCCCATGAGCTAAAACTCAGCCTGCTTAATCCCTTTCCTTAAATTCCACCTCTATACTACAATATACTTGAGGTCCATGCAAAAAAGTAGCTACCTTTTATGTAGGAAATGGATGATTAAGTCTTTGGTGTTGTAAAAGCAACTTCATTTAAACATAACCACCCCCACCACCAAAAAAAGAAGAGGAAAGAAAAAAAATTAATGAAAATAATAAGGGAAAAATCCAAGACACACTTCCTAGGGGGGAAAAAAACAACAAAAAAACAAAAATAAGCCATCACGTAATCTCTGTCCTTGACAGAATGTATTAAATAAGCAAACACCACCAACAAGCAAAACAAGTACTACAATGTAAAAATATTAAGAAAAGAAAACCCTCTCACATGCATAAATGAAAGATTGCACACAAAGAACTCACATCTTTTCAAGCTTCAATAGTAAATATTCTGCTACTGTGTATTAAATACTGCATGGTTTGCCCAAGCTAAATGAAAGAAAATGCAAAATGCTTATTGAGTTATGATGTGGTTTGATCTTAGCACTACATTTTTAAAAACTATCTGAAATTGAGGCATTGTCTTAGTTTATTGAAGATGCTGTATCAAAAATATCATAGACTGGGTGGCTTATAGGAAACAGAAATTTATTTCTCACAAATTTGGAGGCTGGGATCCTGAGATCAAAGCACCAAAAGATTCAGTGTCTGGGAAGAATTTGCATGCTGCTTCTCATTTTGTCCTTTACATGGCAGAAGGGGCCAGGAAGTTGTCTGGAGTCTCCCCTATAAGGGCACTAATCCCATTCATGAGAACTCCACCTTAAAGACCTAATTACCTGACAAAGGCCTTACCTCCAAATATGTTGGGGGTTAGGATTTCAACATATGAAGTTTGAGGCAACACAAACATTTGTTTTATGGAAGTGATCTCTCTCTCTGGGTTTTAGTAGGATAACAATTTCTATTTAGATCTTGCATGAAAAGTTTCCTCATCTCTGGAAGAAACTGTTTACTTTCTGACACTATCTAAAGGGTGTTTGTCAATACATCCTCCTCATTCATCCTTTTGAGTTTTCCTAATTACTAAGGCCATGCTATTGTTATTAAAGCTACTCAAAGATTTTGTAATATAATCAGCTTTTAAAATGTAAATATATGGGGAACCTGTAGCAGATTGCATAAATTGTCATATTTGCCACTCCTTCCTGCATGCACATTCTTTTGCAACATGACTTTAAAGCCCCTTCCATCAAAAGATAGTATCAATTTCTCCAATCCTTCAATGTGGTTAGGCCTGTAACTTGTTCTGGCCATTAGAATTCTCCATAATAATATTGTACCCATACTAAGTTTAGAAATCATGTATGCTCCCACTCTTAAAAACTCACTGTCCAACTTAACCTGCTATATGATGATACTTGGTAGTTGGGTTACCCCCATAGCCTCAGGTGACAGCAAGCCAACCATCAGATGTATGTATGAGGCAATCTCAGATCAACAAGCATACCAGCAGTCTGGCAGCGTAGCTAAAACCAGAAGAGTCCAATCAGCAAAACCTAGCTCAAAATGTCAAATCATACAGTCCTGAGCTAAATAAATCATTACTGTTTTAAGTTACTAGTTTATGGTATAGCAATGTTCACAACACACAGGAAGGCCAAAAAAAAAAAAATTGAGAGAAAGCAAAATGGAGACAACAAAAATTTATAATAAAACTGTAAACATAAGCCCTAACATAGCAATAATTACATTAAATGTAAATGATCTTTACCACTTAAGAAAGAGAAGTTGGCAAAGTAGATTAAAAATCATGATCCAACTTTTTGCTGTCACTTCAAATAATGATGTAGACTTCACATAGTTTGTACCTCTTTTTACTGGTATATATGCATTTAGGATTGCTATGTCTTATTGATGGATTGACCCTTTTATTATTATGTAATGTCTCTCCCTACTCTTAGTAATTGTCTTTATTCTGAAATCCACCTTGACTGATATTGACATAGCCATTCCTGCTCTCCTTTCATTAACATTTACGTGATACATTATTTTCCATCCATTTACTTTCACCTAAAAAATGTGTGAAGTAAAATCTGGTAGAACTAAACAGACACATCTATTATAACAGGTGAAGACGTTAACACCTCTCTCTCAACAACTGATAAAACAACTAGACAGAAAGTAAGCAAGTGTCTTGCTCCCTCACTCAGTCACACGTTGAGGTGCCAATTGTCTTAACCCGGGCTCAGGGTCCGGTTCCTTCACTGAGCCCCGCGTTGAGGCGCCAATTGTCTTGTCTTATCGTCCGCCGCAGCCCCCCCCCCCCCGACCGGCAGGGCGGAGAATTGTCTCAGGTTCTTTTCCTGAGGGAGGGAGAGAAAAAAAACCGGGCAGGAGGGAGAGACGCAGAGAGTAAAGAAAAGACAGCACTCACGGTTTCTGATCAGGCAAAAGAGAGAGAGAGCTTTATTCAGAAAACTGTCTCTTATGAAGGTTTCAAGGCAGGAAAACAAAGTAACTGACCTAGGTCAGTTACCAGGTAAACAGAGTCAAATGAATATCAAAAGAAACGCCCAGATTTGCCTCAGCAATGCTGGGAAGGGGGGAGTTAGCACTGAATAATCTAAAATACGGTTTTGATCTTTTGTGCACCTTGGCCATTTCACGTCTGGCCCAGCATGACAGACGCCAAAGTTATTTTGACCAGGAAATGGCAGTCTCCAGCCTCTAGATGCAAATCTTGTTTACTGGTTCACTCTCCGGAGAGTGATAATCCTTGCCTGAGGCAGACAGAAAATTTGGCAGCCCCCCACCGACAAGCAAGAATATAGAAGAACTCAGAACATCACCAATCAACAGAATCTGAACATTTGTAGAACATTCCATCTGAAAACATTATAATACCTTTTTTATAAGTGCCAAGAGATCATATACCAAGATATACCATTTGCTGGACTATAAAACAATTCCTGAAAAATGTAAAAGAATTTGAATCGTGCAAATTATGCTATACTACCACAGTAGAATCAAGCTATGAATCATAACGGAAAGATAATAGGAAAGTCTCCAAACAGAAACTGAGTAACATATTTCTAATTACTCACAGGTCACAGAGAAGATCTCCAAGGAAATAAAAACATTACCCTGAACTAAATAAAAATGAAAATAGAATATATCAGAATATGTGAGACACAATTAAAATAACAGTAAGCAGAAATTTTCGAGCATTAAGTCTATATACCAAAAAAGAAAAAAATCAATATTCTAAGTTTTCACATCAACAATCTTAGAAAGAGAGAGTAAAATAAACCCAAATCAAACAGAAAGAAGAAAATAAAGATAAAAGTAGAAATCATTAAAACTAAAAATTGAAAAATAATAGATATGATCAATGAAGCAAACAGTTGGGCTCTTGGTGGGATGCCTATATAGCTCAGTTGTTTAAGCATCTGATTCATGATTTCTGCTCAGGTCATGATCTCATGAATCATAGGTTTGAGCCCCATGCTTGGGATTCTCTCTCTCCCTCTCTTTCTGCCCCTCCTCATCATGCGTGTGCATACTCTCTCAAAATAAATAAACTTTAAAAAAAAAAGTCGGGCTTTTTGAAAAGATCAATAAAATTGACAAACCTATAGGAAGAAAGACAAAGTAAAAAATAGACACAATGCCAATTATCAATACCAAAATAAAATGGCCTATCTCTATAAATCCTACAGACATCAAAAAACAATAAAAGAATACTTGAATAATTCTACACATTTAAATTTGGCAAGTTAAAAAAATGGTGAGTTTGTGTCATAAAACACAAACTACTACAATCAACACAATATAAAATACATAATTTAAATGTCTTGTATTCGTTCAACACATTGAATTCATATTTTTAAAACTCCCTAAAACAAAGTCTCCAGGTTCAGAAAGTTTCACTGGAGAATTGTACCAAATATCTAAAAAATAATTAGTATCTTCCAGAAATAGAAAGTGAATACTTCCCAATTAATTTCATGAAGCTAATATTACTCTGATACCAAAACTAGACAAAAGAGTACAAAGGAAAATATTACAGATGAAATCAGCATCCTCATTAATATCAATAATGTTAATAATCAGCAATATATAAAAAGAGTTATATACCATGACCTAGCCATGCCATTCTAGCCAGTAAAACAAGGCAAGAAGGTGAAATTAAAGGCATACAGTTTGGAAGCAAAGAAACAAAGCTGTTCTTATTTGAAGATGACATAACTGTCTACACAGAAGATCCCTAAGAATCTAAAAGAAAAATCCTAGAACAAATGAGTTCATAAAATTCACAATATATAATATATAAACTAAAATAACCAATTGTATTTTTGTGTAATAGCAATGGGCACATAGATGCTAAAATTTAAAAATATAATACCCAAAAAGAAATATCAAGTGTTAATCTAACAAACATGTAGAGGACTTGTATGTTAAAATACATAACATGGATAAAAGAAATCAAAGTTCTAAATACATGGAAAGAAAAGATATGTTCATCAATTGAAAGACTCAACAAAGTTATAATGTCAATTTTTCCTCAAATTGATATATAGGTTTAATGCAATTGCTATCAAAATTCTAGCAATGTTTTATAAGTATAGAAAAGATTCTAAAAGTTATGTGAAAAGACATATAAACTAGAATATGTAAAACAATTTTGAAAAACAAGGATAAAATAAGAGGAATAAATCTACTGGATTTCAAGACTTACTATATAGCGATAATATCAAGACTGTGTGTATTAGCAGAGGCATAGAAACATAGATCAATAGAATACAACAGAGAAACAAAAATGGACCCAAAGAAATATGCCCAAAATGATTTTTTATACTTCAATAGAGAAAAGATAGCCTTTTCAGAGGCTCAGTCAGTTAAGTGTCTGACTTTGACTCAGGTCATTATTTCACAGTTTGTGAGTTTGAGCCCCATCTTTGGGCTCTGTGCTGGAGCCTGCTTCAGATTCTTGTTCTCTGTCTTTCTTTCTTCTCATCCCCTATTTGTGCTTGCTCGCTCTCGCTCTCGCTCTCTCTCTCTCAAAACTAAATAAACATTAGGAAATTTTTTTAAAAGAAAAGGTAGACTTTTCAACAAATGAAGGCAAAACAATTAGACATCTATGGAAAAAGTAGGGGGGCATGACTATGACATGTTATATAATAATTAGTTTTAAATGGATCATGGGCTTCAGTGTAAAATATATAACTATACAATTTTTTTAAATCACAGGAGGAAATCTTTGGGATCTAAAGACAAAGAATTCTTAGACTTGACATCAAAAGTATAAAGCGTAAGTCAAAAAATGCTTAACTGGAATTCATCAAAATTAAAATATTTTGCTCTGTGAAAGACTAAGTTTGGAGGAGGAAGACTCCCCAGAGAATTATGTGAAGTAAAAAAAATCCAAAGAGTTATATACTGTATGGCTATTTATATAATTCTTGATATGACAAAATTATGCAAATAGAGAACAAATTACACATTGTCAGAGGTTAAGGAAGTAACATAAATGGCAGGGACATGGGGATGATTATAAAAGGACAACTTAAGAAATCTTTGTAGTGATAGAAATTTTGTGTACCTTGACTGTATTAATCCCAATATCCTGCTCTGATATTGTACCATAGTTTTTCAAGACATTTTCCTACAGGAAACTGGGTAAACAGCACAGGAGATCTCTCTATATTATACACAACTGCATATGATTTTAAAGTTATCTCAAAACAGAAACCATATGTTTGCACTCATAGGTCTAACAGGAAAACAGGAGAAACCTACTGGAGGACCAGGGGGAGGGAAAGAGGGAAAGAGAGTTGGGGAGAGAGAGGGACGCAAAACTTGAGAGACTATTGAATACTGAAAATGAACTGAGGGTTGAAGGGGAAGGGGGAGGGGGGAATAGAGGTGGTGGTGATGGTGGAGGGCACTTGTGGGGAAGAGCACTGGGTGTTGTATGGAAACCAGTTTGACAATAAACTATTTAAAAAAAAAATAAAGTTATCTCAAAACAAAAATTTAATTTTAAAAAAGTTTATACAAATCTTATAAACTATAATGTCAATATGTAACAAGAAATGTTCCAAGAAATTCCATTGTTGTGCCAACCAACTGAATTCCCAGCTTGTGGTGAAGCCTCTTCCATGGGAACTTCTCAGTCAACTTAAACCCCCTTTTCAAGCTCCTGCTGACCATATGTTCAGCCAAGTCCTTCTCCTTGTTGGCATAATTTTGCTGAGAATAATATGGGACTTCAATTATCTCTATAAAAAACTTAATATCTCCCTAAACTGGCTCCTTGAAGACCTCTTCCTGCCACTGCTACAGAAGTCCAGAGGAGAGAAAAGAGGTACAGTTAAGGTAGCCTTCAGAGAGAAGGGGGACTTGATCTGCCCCACAAAGGAAGGGAATAACCTGGAAACATGTGGAAAGACTTTTATCAGCCAATATGGGATGTCAACATCATTGAATTTGCATAGGAATGTAATTAACCAGCATGGGAATTTTTAAGGTTACAAAATTTTACTTCATTTTTATATATTATATATATATTCTTATATAATTTTTAAGTTTTTACTTAAATTCCAATTAGTTCACATACAGTGTTATATTTCTTTCAAGTGTATAATATAGTGATTCAACACTTCCATACATCACCCTGTGCTCCTCATGGCAAGTACACTCCTAAATTCCCATCATGTATTTTACCCATCCCCACCCACCTACCGCCTCTCTGGTAACCATCAGTTTGTTCTCTAAATTTAAGAGTCTGTTTCTTGATTTAACTCCCCTTCTCTTTTCTACCCTTTGTTCATGCTTTGTAAATTTCACATAGGAGTGAAATCATATAGTATTTGCCTGTGACTGACTTATTTCCCTTAGCATAATATACTCCAACTCCATCCATGTCATTACAAATGGGAAGATTTCATTCTAGAATAAATATATACATATTGTTATCCATTCATCAGTTATCCATTCATCAGTCATTGAACATTGAAGCCTTTTCCATAATTTGGCTATTATTGATAATGCTACAACAAACATTGGGGTGTATGCAGTCCTTTGTATCTTTTGGGTAAATACCTAGTAGTGCAATTGCTAGATGAAAGTGGTCTACTTTTAACTTTCTGAGGTAACTTCATACTATTGTCCAGAGTGGCTGTACCAGTTTGCATTCCCATGAACAGTGCAAGAGTTCCCCTTTCTCCAGATCCTCACCAATGCCTGTTGTTTCTTGTTGATTTTTGCCATTCTGACAGGTGTGAGGTGACATCTCATTATAGCTGTGATTTGCATTTCCCTGATTTCATATGTCTGTTAACCATCTGTATGTCTTCTTTGGAAAGACGTCTATTCATGTCTTTTGTCCATTTATTAACCGGACTATTCTTTTGGGGGGCACTGAGTTTTATAAGTTCTTTATGTATTTTAAATTCTAACCTTTTATCAGATATGTAAATTGCAATTTGAATAATTTTACCAATTCCTCCAGGAGACTTCAGACAGTGAAATATATTTTTGTTCTGTTTTTCCTTGAGAATGTCGTTTTTAGGAACATATTTTCTTTCAGAAATCCAGGAATAAAAAGGTAAAATAAGACTCCTCACAGCTTATTTCCATTATATATGCACTTGCAACCTACTGATCAGAATGTTTTAAGACTAATAAGCAAGCTAAACAAAAGACAAAATGAAGGTAAAAAGTACATACACAGATAAATATGTAAATATGCAGGGGGAATTTTATCTTGTAACCCAACTAGTTGAATGAAAACACATGTGTTTTTAAAGCAAAGAATTAAATAAGGTTTCCCACTTGGTAGCTGTGAGTTCTTATCCAAATTACTGATCTGCTGACCTCCTATCTACAACATGGGGATAACTTCTCCACATAATTTTAAGGAAGAATAAATATAATTGGTACATAAAGTTTCTAGCATATAGTAATTTCTCAATAAATAGGTTTCTTTTCCTCTAAAGTTTGTTTCACATCTAATGTAATTCAACAACTATTTACTTCACCACTATGAAATGCAAGGCAATGTACTCAGTACTTTAAATATAATACAAATTAAACAGCTATGCTTCAAGATTTTTGTGCTGACACAAAGATGACATGTTTCTATTTCTATAATTATATATACAAAGTTGCAGTGAGTTCTGTAAGTTGGGTATGTCTGCACTCATTTCAACCTACTTCTAGCTTGCACTCTTGTATTATGGAGATGAAAAAGTTCCATTCCTAAGGCCTTATTGTAGCTACAGGAGCACACAACTTTGTTTCTACCAATTAAACACACACTGTCAAGATTTGGATGAGAAAAGACCAAGAGGAGGGCTGCCTGAGTGCTCAGTCGGTTAATCCTCGAACTTTAGCTCAGGTCATGATCTCATGGTTCACGGGTTGAGCTCTGTGCTGACAGCTCAGAGCCTGAAGCCTGCTTCAGACTCTGTGTCTCCCTTTCTCTCTGCCCCTCCCTAACCTTCTCTCTCTCTTTCTCTGTCTCTCTCCCCTCTCTCCCCGCTCTTCCCCTCAAAAATAAGTAATAGGGGCGCCTGGGTGGCTCAGTCGGTTAAGCCTCTGACTTCAGCTCAGTTCAGATCTCACATTCGTGGGTTCGAGCCCCGCATCAGGCTCTGTGCTGACGGCTAGCTCAGAGCCTGGAGCCTGCTTCCGGTTCTGTGTCTCCTTCTCTCTCTGACCCTCCCCCTCTCATGCTCTGTCTCTCCTGTATCAAAAATTAATAAAACATTAAAAAAATTTAAAAAAAGTAATAAACATATTTTTTATTTACCAAAATGAGTAAATTAGTATTTGCTGGTAGTCACGGTAAGGCCCTTTAGTCAAATAAATAGTGAAAGACACTTAGTGTATCTGGGGAGAGTGATGTTCTCTGATCCCTAGAATCTAATTCTCTCCTCATAGGCATGAAGAAATTGGAAGTGTCTGCAATGATGCTTTTGGAAGAACAGAGTCATTGTGTAGTTGTATGCTTTTCCTGATTGTGTTGTGCTTGACTTAATTGGCCGTAGCTACTTATTTCCCTAGACCATTTTAATATTCTATAAGCTATTTAATGTCCTTTAATATTAGGTCTAATTTTCTCTGTCATCCTCAGGTAAGAACCCTGACAGATACAAAAATTTTGTTGTTTTGTTTGTTATTTCTCATTTTTATTTAAAACTTTTAGGGAGTTACATGTGGGCTACAGATGTTTGGAAGAAGCCAATATGAATTAACATGTAATTCCACTTTCCTTTTTTTCCTAAATTCAGTACAGTGTCAATGATATGGAACATAAAGAGATTAAATAATGCTCCAAGGTACAGTGGCCAAACAATAATCAGTGGTGAAAAACAGAAAATGGTCCTACAGAGTATATTCAGGATACATGCAGGAAGTGAATGTTATCACTGGAAGAGGTTTAAAATTCACTCCTCTGAATGCTCTAAATCCCCAAACTAGAATTACAACTGAGATAGTCAGAGCTAAACAGAATCAGATGCCAAAGTAGAAATGCACAGTTAGTTAAACCTGATTTTAGACATCAGCTCCACCATACTTACTAGCTGGTTATCCTTAGGAAAGATAATTTACCCTTCCAAAACTCAGTTTCATAATATTTTAAACTCAGATAATAGTGACAGCAATCAGACCTATCTTTGATTAAATGTAATAACCTATAGAAATTACCTTTTACAAAGCCTGGCAAATCCTGTCAATACCATCATCATCATCATCATCATCATCATCATCATCATCATCATCATCACCATTAGTAATTTTATTCTTATATGACCCAAAATTTATCTTTTTAACTGTTGTTGTTCAGGGTATATAGATATGTAAAGTAAAACTATTTTTCTATCATAGTTTCAATCAATCTAAAAAAATCCTTTATTAACATTTTAGCATTCCTCTTAGTGTATCTATGAAGTATTTTAATACATAGACAAACATGAATTTTGATTGGGGTTCTGGTGTTCAAAACAGAGAAAACAAAAAAAATTCTCTAAAGCATTCTTTTACTAATACTAATTTCACATTGGGGGGGTTGTATATTGTTTATTACTATTAGACAATATACAGGAGAGCAACGTTTCTTAATAAGGGATGATTTCACTCCCTGGACACATTTGATAAAGTCTGAGACATTTCTGGATGTCATATTTGGGGGTGAGGAGGCTATACGTATTGAGTAGGTAGAGGGTAGAAATAGCACGAAACTTCACACAATGCACAAGGACAGCCCTTCACAATTATTCAGCTCAAAATGCCAATAGTGCTGCTGCTGAAAAACTCTGGCAGAGCAGTGACTATAAGCAAATGCTCTGGCCAGAATGCCTGAGTTATAACCCAACTTTTCTACGTACTAGCTGCATACCTTTGGGCAAGTTATTTAATTTCTGTGGTTCAATTATCTGTCAGAAGGGGATAATAATGATACCTACCAAAAAGGCTGGAGTGAGAAATGAGACCTGTTGGGAAAGTCCCAGCACGTAGTGACCACTCAGCAGTATTAGTTATTAATATTATTTCATAGACATGATCCTTTTAATTGTCTTAACCAGTGAAGAGGGTATGATTACCCCAGTTTTGTTAATTAGAAATAGAGTTTTAGCAAGTTTAAATTATTTGTAGAAAGTTACCTAATCAGGGACAGGGAGTACAGGAGACAAATTCAGGCCTCTAAATCCTCTTTGCAAGCCACCCCAACACATATAATTACAATATTTTAGGATATGTTAAATCTAGGCCTGATTTTCTGCTTAGAAATCAAAGTTAATAGGATCAACTTAAAATCTTTAAAAATTCTTATCTATGAATTGTCCATGCCCAAGAAGATCATTACACTGTCTCTATCCCATACTTCCTCTAGAAGAGTTCGAGGAAATAATCAACAATATTGATCCAATATCCAAACAATTATATAATTATTAAGTATGACCAAGAAGTAGAACCAGCAAAAAGAAAATGGTCAGATCAATTCAGATCAATTTAATTACCTATTTTAGCAATTGAATGGAAAACAGATTTAAATATAGATATTAGTGATAACGTGCAAAGCTAAAAATAAATAGGCGTGTCAGAAATGTAAATGCTTAGCCAGAATTGAATGGTCTTTAAATGTAAACAGAGTAGGCTGAATTGTGAAAGAAAAGAATCTAAAGCATGTACTAAATATTGTAAATCAATTTCTAAAGAATTTTTCTAGAAGAAGCAATGACAGCAAGGGGAAATATGCTGTGTGATTTGCTCCACATACTTTTAGAAATATGGCAAACATGATCCAGGAGGGCAGGGGCCTTTGGCTATTTTGTTCACTGATATATACCAAGAGCCCAAAAAAATGCCTTCAACAAAATGGGAGTTCAATAAATGATTGTTGTACAGTTGAAGTAATAAATATAATCCTCTTATTTTCTAAATTAATTATTAATTTCTCCCTGGCCTAAACGCAAAAGTCCAATAATTCACTTCTGAGGGCATGTTCCTCCAACTGCCCAGGAACTCAGGAAGGCAAATCTGACTCCAAAGATCAAGTAGACAGGAATAATGTCATAGGTTCTATCTAGCCATTGCCTCTTGTGTCATGCACGGACTGGTGTCAATCCTGGAATCTGGCAACTCTTGCTAATCCAACTTGCTGTCCACAAATGAACTCCCAAATCACACTCTTCCTTTATATCAAATTTTAGCTCATTTCCTAACCACAGCTACTTGCCACTTTCTAACTACAAGAGTGGCCAGGAGGGGAGCATCTGCCAAAAGCATCAGCAGGAAGAGGAGAAACTGGGCCCAGCTCACAGATCTTTAGTCTCTTGAAGTCAGCCTGATTCACCTTCTCAAACTTCCTTTGAATTCAATAGTTTATTACATCAGCCTTATTCACCTTCTATCTCTCTGCATCTTAAATGCAAACACCTTCATTCACAAGAAACAATCTCCCTTTCAGAAAATGTGGGTAGTAATAACTAGGTCTTCATCTCTTCTGTCTCAAGAAAGCCTTATACAGAAAATCTACTTTCTACCCAGTGACCAGCTCTTAGAGATATTTAAACCAAAGGATGCTTACTTTTGTTTAGCCACTCAAAGAAAGTAAAGACCTCATTTCCTTTTTTTCTCCAGATTAATGGGTGCTTCCTAAACCTACTTAACTAAAGTGAGCACTTCAGAGATTCTTTATAGAATAAATAATAGCAGATAAAACCTGATGACTCTGAGTTTCTACCCTAATGTGTAATCATAAAGAATGGGGATTGGGATGGTAGGGTGCTGATAAAACTTTAACAACCAGCCCTCAAAGAAAGAAAGATTCATTATGCAGATATTTCCATCATGGCCTGCCAATCATGGAAATAGATTGGGAAGAGATGTAGATAATCACCTTCCTTTCCTGTGCAAGCCAAATTCAACATACTTGTTTGGAGGAATGAGTAATATAGAGGGAAGGAATGCTGGCAGTTTCATTAAGAAAAATTACCAATGATGTTGGAAATTATAACTTGATCGTGGGAATTACAAAAACACCCCAGTAATTTACAGGTATAAGTTCCTATCTTTCTAGAGTAGAAAGATTTCTTCATGAAAAGAAGGTTGATGATCCATGTTACCCTTATAAAATTTTCCAAAGTTGCAAAACATCTTGCAAAATGATGAACAGCATGTCCTTGCTTCCAACATTAAAGTCAGTATTTTCACTGACTTTTCAAATAAGCTGAGCAAGACAATTTGAAAAAAGAAAAATTAAAAACAGTATTTGTTTGTATTTTATATTTTAACCTGCATTTTTAATAAATATTAATATACCTTATATTATACTTAGTAAAATAGAGTATTTAAATAACAATTTATGAAATACTTATGTAATATTTTAGAATGGAGTTCTCATAACATTTAAATCTATTATTCTTTCTTTTGCATCTGTGACTTTCATACAAGCTTCTAGGAGTACGTTACACATGAAAGCAGGAGACTGTCGAAATTAGAATACAAAAGCAGGCCAGCCATGGAGAGACTGGATAATGTGAAGATCTATAAATACAGAGCAAGTTTGAGATATAAATTTGAAGTTTAGGAGAAGGCTCTAGTTTCCATGTTGGATGAAAAAAGAAAAAAAGAAAAAGTAAAAACAAACCAACATTTTTTTAACTAAAAAAATGCTAGGCAGTAAATTTGTTTAAACTCATTTAATCTTTATTATAGCTCTTTGAGTTGGATACAACTGATCTTATTTTACATATTAGATAACTCAGTTTTATAAAGGATTATCTATGATCACATAGCAGGGAATTATGGAGCAAGCATTCACTTGGGGGTCTAATCGCAGTCAACATTCTCTCCAATCTACAGTGCTGCTTCAAGAGAAAAAATAATAACCTTATGCAGAAAGAATGAGGTAATGGAATATTATCAAGGTGGGAAACCAGGAACAACCTTACAATGTGAAAATTCAATTTGCTAGTAAAACAGAAAACCTAGAGTCTTAAGTGGATCAGGAAGCCAGAACTAGTCCAGAAACTAGGATTCTAAATGCTGGGTCATCTGGCTTTTGATTGGGATAGCATCTCCTCAAACTCTTTTCTGCCTAAATTCAGAACTATATCCAGACACTTGGTGAAACTGTGGATAGAGATTTATAAAGAGGTCAAATCATCACAGAGGTGTATAGAAGCAAACTGCTAAATCAGGGCATAGCCAGGTCATATACCGCCTCATAGTTTCTTCCAATTCTGTGATTCCAACTGTTTTTGTTATTACTGATTCCTTATGCATTGGGAGGAGTGACATGTAATACACCTAGCCCTGTATCAAGTGGCGTTGAGGAAATATACACAGAATAAAAGAATAAGACATGCATAGAGTAAAATATAGCCTTTATTCCAAGCCTTTTTATCACCCACTGTGATAAAAAGACACACATGGAATGATCAGACAAGAAAAATATACTTCTCACATCATTATTATAATTAGTAAAAATTAAAAGAAAGTAAATAATAAAATATCATATATATTAATTAATGTGAAAATAAGAAGGGAAGCCTGGGTGGCTCAGTCAGTTGAGCATCTAACTTAGGCGCAGGTCATGATCTCACAGTCAGTGAGTTAGAGGCCCACCTTGGGCTATGTGTTGATAGCTCAGAGCCTGGAGCCTCAGATTCTTTGTCTCCCTCTCTCTCTCTCTTAAAGATAAATAAACTGAAAAAAATAAGTTAATAAAAAATTTTAAAAATACAGTCAAAATAAGACAAAGCTTATAAAACAAAACTTGGAGAAAAGACTTTAACTCTTGGAGATCTACATCAATAACCAGCCAGATCTCTTGTCTGGACACATCTGACCAGAAGTTTTAAACAAGTGATTGAGGAAATCATATTAATATTCCAAATAATAAAAACCAAATCTGAAATAAAGCTGTTTTAAGCTGACTTTAAGTATCATGACCACATTTTTGCCTTTGACATAAAATTCCATTTTTTAACGTTAATTTATTTTTTGAGAGCAAGAGAACAAGCACATGCAGCACAGGGGCAGAGAGAGAGGGGGAGAGAGAATCCCAAGCAGGCTTTGCTCTATGAGTGAGGAATCTTATGCAGGATTCGATCTCACAGTTTGTGAGATCATGACCTGAGCTAAAATCAAGAGTCAGATGCTTAACAAAGCCACCTAGGCACCATTAATTCCATTTTAAAATAGAAAATGAATGCAAACCTTTTACATAAAATTCAAAATCTCTTATTACTTTTTACTATTAGTAAATTTAGGGTGCACCCAGCATTTGCTTATTTTATTTGCAATGGTTAGCATCTAACATTGCTCAAATAGGTTCCTTGTATTTACAAGGATATTAACAACTGGTTTTCAAAATCCTTTCACACATATTAACTTGATGGTTTTCACTAATAACCTGAAAGCAGGAAAGGTACCTTATTCCTGACTCCTATGTCCTTCTCCCCACTCTAAACAGATGGGGTTAGAACAAAAGGAAGAGATTACTGCAGAGGCTAACTATATAATATAAAGTTCTCACCTACACTGTAGCTATTAATAAATAGTAGTTGACTCTAAATCTGAATTTTTATGACCCTTTGTTGGAGCTGAGGCCTTACTTGGTTCAGTCTCCTGATTTTTTCTAGAGCACACTTGTTTGATAGTCATGTTCCAAGAAAGCATGGCTTCTCAATTAGCTACTCAATGCTACAGAAAATGCCCAATGCAAATGTGAATAGGGAGAAGGCAAATAGTGCTTAAAAATCTTTTCTAATTTCCAGAGTAAAGTGGGATGCTAAATTGTTTTAATTTGCATGTATGTGATTTCCAAGAGAGCTGATCATTTTTCAAGAATTAATTAACCATTTGTACTTCCTATATGGGGCATATCAGGATTTGCTTTTTAATTGTGAAAGAAGACCAATAATTTCATAACAGTGCCAAACAGAAGTTGCTTACAGGAATGTCATAAGAAGACGTTCTTGAAGGATGCTTGGGATTTAACAAGCAAAGAAGAAAATAGTGAAATATAGTTTTATGTTTTCCTTTCCTGCTCTTGACTTCATAGTGTCTGCCTTGAAACTTTCCTTAGTCCCATTCCTCTTTTCTTCCACAGGTAACAAGCCTGTCTTGTATTTTTAGGCTATATTTTTTGGACTTTATTAAGATGTATTGTAATTGCAATCTCCTTAATTGCTTCCTAATTGGTTCCTTCCTCCCCTTGGTGTATTTTTCATGCATTATTAAACTCCAACTCGCTTTCCGGAACTCATTTCACATTCTTTCCAGACAGCTTGTCCAAAGTTAAGCTGTGTAGCTGCCTGTCCCTTGGTCACACAAGAAGAACATGGGGGTGCGGGGGGGGGGGCGATTGAGAGGATTCTGTTTGGAAACTATGTGCTTCTTTCTATAACTAACAAGGGTGACAGCAACAACATCAAGCATTATAATAATCTATTGCCATTCACAAGTACCTTAACATACAACAATCATTTAATCACGGTTTCTTAAAGCCTGTATTATTATTCCCATTTATTATTATTCCCATTCACTCTGGAAGGCATCTAAGGATCAGACAGGTTAAGTATCTTTCCCCAGAATCAAAAAACTGACCTGGGACTTACACCCAAGTCTCCTGACTCTAAGTCCTAGGCTTACTCCATCATCACTCACTGCTTGGGTACAAATCCAAATGGCACCTTATAACCAATTAACCTCATAAGCTCCTCTACATATGTCTCAAGAAATTATTTTTCTCTTCCATCCATAAATCCTTTAATTTGGAAAATATGTCATGGGAAGATTAAGTCATCTGGAGTCAACCCCCAGCTGGGCTCAACCCCCAGGTGGGCAAACTGCTTAACCCATCTGATCTTCAGTTTCCCCATCTCTAATGCTAATCCTTAGTCTACTTATTTTATAGATTTATTGTGTCTCCAAAGTATGAAAGTTATTTTTTAATAAGGACAGTTGTACTAAGAGGTCATTGGGTTATATGACTTTTATAATTTCTAATGCAATATTTTATTAATCTCTGAATATCTTAAAATTGCATCCAACATGCTTGAAAGACTTAATGCTTGAAATACTTTCTGAAAAAAGTAGAATTAAAAAACTATTAAGCCAGCCAACAAAGTAATCAAGATCTATTCTGGAGCTCTGGGGAATTTCAAATTCTAAGATCAATTACTATTTATTATATTCACATATACATTAATATATATTACCATCAGTCAAAAAGTGTCATTAAACCCTTGTAATTCAGAATTAACATTATAATATTAAAACTAATCTGAATAAACTATTCATCCATTAATTTTAATTTTGCCAAGTCAGGAATTTGAGTCATACATATGCTTACTCAGTTGTTAGATTGAGTGACTTAGGCAGTAAGTATGTTTAACCCCACCATACCTAAAATCACCTTTGATTTCCTCTTTATATAAATAAGTACTTTCTTTATAACATAATCCATATTGTAAACTAATGTGAAAAAATTTACAGAAGTCTAAGAATATATCTGCTGCAAATATGAAGAGTTCTTTTTATTTACTGAGTAAATGTTACTACTATCTTTTGCATTATAAGAAATAGAACAGAAATGGGAAGCCAGGCCTAGACTAACACATATGCAAGAACCATACAGTAAAGCTACAATGATTCTAATCAGGGGATGGGTGAGTGATAGTGGTAGTACTAATCATAAGTAGCCCCATAGAGAAAATGC
This sequence comes from Suricata suricatta, assembly GCF_006229205.1. Lineage (NCBI taxonomy): Eukaryota > Metazoa > Chordata > Mammalia > Carnivora > Herpestidae > Suricata > Suricata suricatta. The sequence goes on from NC_043710.1 coordinate 63,026,972, forward strand.
AAATACTTTGGAAGTTCAATTGCAATTGTGCTTCTTACTCTTCATATTCACTCAGTTATTTCCTATCTTCCATGCATCTCATGCCTTTTGTGATAGATGCTCACTTCACATTTGCTACTCTTTTCTCTGAAACCCACTTTTCACTGCTTAAAAAAATATTCTTAGTTCATCTTTTTTGCAGACACTGTACTTAATTCATCCTTCACTAAAAAGTCATGCCTTACCTGAGGATTTAAATTTTGTCTTCTCCAGAGGAAACTATTCAACTACTTACTCTCAAACACAGGAGTTCAGGAGGGGTTTGGTATTCTCCTGATTCCCAGTTGCTATTTCCAGATCATTGTTATTCCACCTTCCAGTCAACATTCATCCTTCTCAACTGAGGACATCTCACCTCTTTCTTAACTCAGAACTATCGACTTACATCTTTAGAATTCTCCTTTACCCATTGATGTCTCTAGATTCTGTGGTACAGTTTGCCTTTCAACCTGAGATTCTGTTTCCAATCTTAAAGTTTTCAAAATTCATGTAAGTGAAACACAGATACTGCATCCTTTACCATAAGTCTCCTTCACCTCTTTTAAACTTCACCCCCGAATGTAAAGGGGTATAAAATAAAGAGTATCATCTGAAAATCTGTTCTAATCTAGAAGTCACCTGCTTCAATATTCTACCTTGAGCATAATTTCCTAGCCTTCTATCTCTCTCATGTCATTTTTTTCTTCCCTCTATAATTTAAATCCAGAAACCTCCATTCTATTGACCCTTCCATTTCCCACCTGCAGGTCTCATCCCAGAAATCGCCTTTCCTGTTGATCTTGGATGTCACAAGATTTTATTTCCACTATCCTCATACACATCTACATTTTCTTACTCCCCTAGTCCTCTATCATTCAAAAGCCTGCATTCTGAATCCCTATTAAAACTTATCTTTGTACTGCATCTATTTTTTAAGCTAAATGAGTCATTTGTCCTATATGATCCCATATTTTTAATTGGGCCTTCCCACAGTTTTTAAGTTTTTCCTTTAATCTTCTACATTTTGCTAGTAATTAGATCTATAAGCTTGATTGGATTCACATTCTTATAAATTTTTCAAAAGAATGCATTATAGATATACTGTATACCTTCTATTATATGAGATCAGGAAACACATCATGTCATTTTACTTTAGAGATACTAGGACTATTAATAAGGACCACATGCTGTCAGTATCTGGCCATTATAAAGTTTCTTTCACATACTTGTTTTAATACTTGTTGATAATCTTTGCACAAAATTGCTTTATCTCCACTGGGGATTTCAAGTAGTAATTTTAAAGTCATCATTCCTCCTGCTGTTATTAGCAAAGATTCTTCTACAAATAAGAACATTTCTTCCTCACCTATTTATTGCCCCAAAATGGCATTCATGCAGGTGAGCAAGACAAATACTTGATTAATTTTAACTGATTTTCAGACTAATAAGTTGTTGCTAAAATAACCTCTAAGTACAACCTTTGTGAGTTTTATTATGGAATCAGAGATGTTTGTAGGTTTGATATGCTTCAATTCATTGCCATTATTCTCTTCAATGCTTCAATTATCCCATCTTTAGCCAGTGGGAGCCCCTTTAAATCAACAGTTTAAGATTTCTTAGCAACTGTTTTCATCCTTAGCATATATCAAAATACATGTTTTAAAATCACTTGAAATTATCTTTCTGTATGTGATCATGCAACCACTCTGATAGTTAGGTTCGTTTTTTTTCAACTTTCAGAATTGCTTTACTTATCTTCCAATTGACTTTTATTTTAATCATGCAACATTTTTATATGTTTCAATGTTTACATCCACCACTATCTTCATTTTCCAGTCACCAAGGTATTTCTCCTTCTAAAACAAAACCCATCAACTGCCACCTTCTTCTGGAACCCTACTTTATTGACCTCTAACTCTGCATCTTTAGAATGTTCTTCAAAGGGATTCTCTTCTTTAAAATCCTACCAGGTTCATGGGTGACTCAGTCTATTAAGCCTCTGACTTCAGCTCAGGTTATGATCTCATGGTTTGTGAGTTCAAGCCCCACATCAGGCTCTGTGCTGACAGCTCAGAGCCTGGAGCCTGCTTTGGATTTTGTGTCTCCCTCTCTCTGCCACTCCCCTGTTAGCACTTTGTCTCTCTCTTTCTCAAAAATAAATATTTTAAAAAATCCTACCAGATTGTATCTGCTTACAAAGGTGTTCGAATTAATTCCAACAAAAACAAAAAATGATACTCTCTGGCCCTGAAACACTCTGGGCATTTCACAAACTATTCATTACACAATTCATTCAAACTCTGGTCTACAGCATTCACTGCCTGAGTTTTCTCACCCTCTGTGCTTTCACCCAAAGGAAGCATAATTTCTAATGAGGCATTTCCTTTTACAGACCCTAGAGGTGCCTAGTATGGTCAAAGAAACTCTATAAAACTGCCAAAGTGCGTAGTATGCATCAAACAAAACTCAACTCCCTCCCCTGCATCTCTGAGCACAGATCTTCATCTCATCAACATATTGACACCTGCTTCAGGTCCTTAACATACTGAAGTCACCAATTCTGGACCCTGACTTCCCTAGCTCAGCCTGGTCCATGAATGATTTTTTTTTAATTTTTAATGTTTATTTATTTTTAAGATAGGGAGAGGAGAGAGACAGAGCATCAGAGGTGGAGGGGTAGAGAGAGAGGGAGACACAAAATCCAAAGCAGGTTCAGGCTCTGGGCTGTCAGCAGAGAGCCGGATGTGGGGCTCAAATCCACAAACCATGAGATTATGACCTAAATCAAAGTCACTAGGTATTATATGGAAACCAATTTGAAAATAAACTATTAAAAAAAAAGTCAGATGCTCAACCACTGAGCCACCCAAGCACCCCTGTGTATGATTTTTTGAGAGAGGCTGCCAGTGCAGATGGTCTTTTGCATTTCTTTCTTTAAAAAACTGATCTTTGGGAGAATATATCATGATAAATTTTCACAGAATTTATGCATGATACCTCATACCATCACAAACTCAACTGGTACATCACACACTCAACTGCCTTTTTCTAGGAGAACCCAGAGTCCTTTCTCTCCAGGTTACATAGGCCAACAAACACTATGTGTGCTTCCCTGGTGGCTGCTTCCTCCCTATCTCAGGTGCCCAAGCCTCCTCATGGTTTCACTTCAGGGATTCAGAGAGGATAATGTCTGAGATTTTAGATCAAGGAATGAACCCACCACAGTGCACCTTCCATACAGAGTTTAAAAATAAACAAACAAACCACCAGTTGATCTGTTCAAATGAATCAAGGCCTGGCTACAGAAAACAACTGGAATGGCTCTATATTCCATCCCAAACTGTCCCTGCCTCTATTGGATAGGAACTTGCTAAATATCACTAGGGCTTCCAAATGGGAACCTATACCCACACCACTTACATCGTCTTTCTGGTTTCCCAATTCAGGGAAGTACTTGTGCTTAAAGGGAAAAACACAAAGGACCTTCACTGTATTGCTAAAACCCTTCTCTGTGTCTTTGTTTATGCCTGACTCCTGCCATTGATCTCCTATCCAGGCATTAGTAGATCCTGTCAAAATCTGAATAAGTTTCCTCAAAGGAAGACTATGATAGTTATTCTTATCAGCAATTGATATTTTATCATTAAGCAGAAAGTAAATAGCAAGGCCTAGTCGACTGCAGTATAGAAGATTGAGTTTTGACCAAAAAGACTGTTGTGAATGATTGGGGTTGTAATCAAAGTAATAATCATAGTGATAACCACAAAATATCATTTGCTGAGCTATTTCTATGGGCCAGATTTTCATATAAGCACTTCACACACATCAACTTAATCACAAAAACTGTATGAAGTAAGTTTGATTGTAACTCACAATAAAGGATGAAGAAACAAGAGGTAGAGCTGGAAAGCTGCCGACAATGAGAAGCTCTGAGCACCCAGTCACAGCACAGGTATCTGATACCCAAATAAAGGAAGGGTTGGGAGTTAGGAAAAACAGAACTTCCCTCTCAACAAAATTTAACTTTTTTTTTCATCCTAAAAAGCTTGCCACCAAAGCCTGGACTCTCAACCAGAAGAAGTTTGGCAGTTTTTCTTGCCGAAAGCCCTCATCTAAACTGAGGTCTAGAGAGGGAACACAGTCTGTCGTTGACCACTGGCTCACTGACAGAACCAGGACCAGAACACAGCTGCAGTAACTCCTCAGGCTGCTTCTTAATTCCCATATCTACTGTCCTTCCAACATGCATTTTCCTGACATCCTTCTGAATTTCTTTTAGTTAAGATTTATAATTCCAATGGACAAGGAAGTATGATATTCGGCTCTGTGCTATTCAGAGCTAAGCAGCCTCACACTTTGCACTCTAGACCAGGGAGGCAGCCTTTCTGGATCAGACAGAACTAGTTCCATGGAATGATCATGAGACTTTAATAATGTATACAAATGTCTCTATGACTACCATGTAGTTAGAACTGAACTGATGCTTTATTCCTTCTCCCTTCAAAACTCACGTTGCTCAACCATACGAAATTTAGCAACATATCCTCCTGGTAATTCCTAAGGGGAGAGAAATCTGAGGCACATTACTTTCTCTCCTGATCCCTGTTTAATATCTTTTGCACCTGGGAAGGCGTATGTTCCTGTCATTACATCGATCTTATTATCCAAGATTATTCTTTGAAACATCTTGGTGTATATATACCAGGAGAATTCCTTAACACATGATACATTAATTGATGTCAGACCTGCTGTCCGACTTTTGATTTCTAAATCACTTCCGTGTTTTCTTTTGAAGAGTTCAAGAACAGGAACAAGAAGTATTCTCCCTTAGTCTAACTTTACTTGTCATAAAATGAAATTCTATGCAAAATTCTAATCTGCCTGGGAAGATAATTTGATTTGAAATAAGGTACCAAACTAGCTTCCTTTCTGCATGGTTCTTGGGATTTTAAGCAACCCCTTAATCCTGTGCCAGGCACTCATAATGGGCACCGTATCATAACCTCATATATGAACCATTTCATCCAACTTGTTCCAGTATCTTTACCTTGTTCTCCTTCTCCAAGCTTTGAATCTGCAAACAGATTCAAAGCTTGGAGAAGGAGCTTTTACAGCACACAAATAGTGCTGTTTACACTCAAAAGTATTTCCACAATTACATCCAGCCTGGCATCTCTTTTGTCCACAATTCATGTTCTACTTGGTATGATAGTATGGGCCAATTATTTTAGTGACTTTGCTTGGGACACTTCGGCAGAAGAAAAAAAAAAAAAAAAAAAAAAAGGATGTTGAATTTATGTAAAAATCAAAGTAAATGAACTAAATTACTTGGAGATTCTCACCCATACCACCTAATTTTAGACCTCCATTATTTCATTTATGCTCTTGCTCTATACAGAGTGCCCTTCCTTCCTTTTTCTTTACCTAACAAAATATATTCATCACTAGAGACTCAGATAATGTATAACATCTTCTAAGAAACCTTCCCAAACTTTCCCTACCCTACAGATGTATTTGATGTCTCACCTTTACACTTCACTAACATCCTGTGTACATTTCTATTATAGGATACAACATACTCTATTGTGATTCATAGTGCTAACAGAAGTCATCACGTTTCTTGCACTAGACTGTGAATTCATTGTTCTTTTTCATATCCATACCATCGCTACTATATTTCCTAGCACAAAGAAAATATTCAACATATACCAACTTGACTAAAGTTTTAATAAACGGTGAGTATAAAGAATTGGGGCAGCAGGAAGGAGAAGGTCTACAAACATACCATGTTCAAATAGACATTTCTAATTCATACAAAAACCTTACTTCTTAATTGAAAAGTAGAATTTAGGAAATGCCTTGATACGTTTCATTTTCTTTGTCTGTAAAACAGGTAGAGTGATAAACAGTTTACACCAATGTTAAGTGATTAAATGAAATATATGAAAGTATAAAACTTGGTACATATTTGCCATTATTTTTGCTAAAATTTCTCCCATGATTATTAAAAAAATTTTTTGTGATGTTTATTTTATTTCTGAGGGATAGAGAGACAGAACATAAATGGGGGAGGGGCAGAGAGAGAGGGAGACACAAATTCTGAAGCAGGTTCCAGGCTCCCAACTGTCAGCACAGAGCCTGACATGGGGCTCTAATTCACAAACCGTGAGATCATGACCTGAGCCTAGGTCAGACACTTAATTGACTGAGCTACCCAAGCACCCCTTCCATGATTTTTATTATGATAGAAATCATGAAAACAAAAGTTGATATTCCTTTTTCAAAAAAAAATTGTAAAATGTTATGAGGTTATTTTATTTCCAGCTTTATTGAGATACAAGGAACATAAAATATTATGTAAGTTTAAGGAGTAAAACATGATGATTTGATAGATGGATATACTGTGAAATGATTACCTTACTAGGTCAGTTAAACCATCACTTCACATATTACCATTTTTGTGTGTATGGTTACAACAGTGAAGAGCTACTCTCTTTTATAATAGTTGAATATATATAATATATATTTCATTAATCATATTCTCTTTATCCATTCATCCTTCAATGATGCTTAGTTTGTTTCCATCTCTCAGCTGTTGTGAATAACATTTCAATGAAAATAGGGGGGCAGATATCTCTTCAAGATCCTGACTTCATTTTCTTTGAATATATATCCAGTTGTGGGATTGATGGATCATATGATGGTTTTATTCTCGTTTTTTTGAAGAACCTCACTGTTTGAAAGCTGATATTTCTTGACCTTTAATCTAACTAGCACATTTTTATTACCCATTTGGTGTCAACTATTTCCAGGGGGATAAGATTACCTAAATCACACATCCTAATCAATATTTCTTCCTTGAACTGCTATTCTGAGCCTTAGAATTGTTCATTTCTCTCCATCTGAATATCTGAAGATATCTTAAGCCCATGTCCAAGAGGGAATTTATCATCTTTCCCAAAACTGCCTTCTAATATTCATTTCAGTGGTAACATCAGTAACATCAGTAAATCACCTCAACCCCAACTCTTCCTCATCCATATTCTTTGTGGCCAATCATCCCTCCAAATCCAATCTCATTAACATCCATTAATGCACACAAATAACTAGGTACTTGTGCCAAGCACTTTTCCAGGCATTAAGTCTATAGCAGTGGACAAAAAAACAAATCTTACTCTAATGGATTTTACATTCTGGAATCCAGACAGGTCAATAAATGCATGCATACATATACATCCATTCATCGTGGGGATAAACACAATGAAGAAAATGAAATTAAAGTTAAAAAGTGTTAATTTAGCAAATTGGGCAGAGAAGGGGCCTCTGATGAAGTAACATTTGAACAGAAACCTAAATGAATGGAGAGAGAAAGCCACTACAGCTAGTGCAAGTGAGTAAAAGGGAATGGCGCAAAGTGAAATCAGTTAATACAGGACTAGACCGTGAGAGCCTTATGAACGATGGCAAAGACTCTAAAGGAAACAGAAGCCCTTGGGAGGTTCTCGGCAAGGATGTCCAGATCTGACATCAATATTGGAAGAATCTCTTCACCCCTAAACTCTTTGTTGAGGTTGTCTTCTGTGTCAAATATCCATCCTGAGAGAGTGGCGTCTCCAGTTGAACATCTCATAATAGTAACAATACACTTACCACTTGATTTCCAACACTCCAAACTGCTTCCGCCTTTATTATTCTTTTTCATTTAAAAACATTCAGTTGTTCAAGATTCAAACCCAGAAGTCATCCTTTATCCTCATATTTTTCTCACTCCCTACACCATCAGCAAATCCTGTTAATGCTGCCTCCAAAATGAACTACAAACTGTACACCTCTACTGCTCCTTTATATTTAAAGCCACCATGGGGGCGCCTGGGTGGCTCAGTCAGTTAAGCCTTGGACTTCGGCTCAGGTCAGATCTCACGTTTGTGGGTTCGGGCCCCACGTCAGGCTCTGTGCTGACCGCTAGCTCAGAGCCTGGAGCCTGCTTCTGGTTCTGTGTCTCCTTCTCTCTGCCCTCCCCCCCTCATGCTTTGTCTCTATCAAAGATAAATAAAACTTAAAAAAAAATTTTAAAGCCACCATGATTTCTTACCTAAATAATTGCCCTTATTACTACAGCCTCTTGTATCTCTCTGCTCTCTTGTCCCTTTATAATTTATTCCTCACACAATCAAAAGAATGATCTTATGAAATATGTATCCAATTGTGGCATTTCCTTGCTTAAAACTATCTGGTGAGGTTTTTTGTTGTCTTTTTTAAAAATGAGAATAAAACCTAAACTCCATTCTTTGACTAACTAGGTCTATATGACCTAATTTCAAACGACTCTCCCTCTTTGCTGTAGGATCACTGTCTTATTTCTCTTCCTCAAACATGACAAGCTACCACCTTAGGGCATTGTGCTTGCTTTTCTGTTTGCCAGAATGTTCCGCCCTCAGTTTTCAGCATAATTGGTTTCCTCATACAATTCAGGTCTCACCTTAAACACAGCCTGCTCAGAGAAGTTTTCTCTGACTACCGAATCTAAAGTAATTACCTATTATTGCACTCAGTTTCATCACCTTCACATATTGATGAAAGCCTGAAATATGGTACCACAAAAATATCCACACCATAATCTCATCACCTGTGAACATGCTACCTTTTAAGGTAAAGGAGGCTTTAAAGATACTATTAAGGATCCTAAAATGGGAAGATTACTCTGGATAATCCAGGTGAGCCTAATATAATCACACAGGTCCTTATAAAAGAGGGGCAGAGAGGTAAGAGATAGAGGGGGGAACTGAAAGATACTATTCTGCTAACTTTCAAGATGAAGGATAGGGCCAAGAACAAAAAACACAGGTGATCTCTAGGAGCTAGAAAAGGCAAAGAAAGAGAACTTTCCCTAGAGCCTTCAGAAGCAATGTAGCCCTGCTGACTGACTTTAAATTTTCTGGGCTCCATAACTGTAACATAATAAATTTGCGTGGTTTTAACCCACTAAATTTGTATAGAAGCAGCAGTAGGAAACTATATGAATTTGAGTACCTAAAAATAGAGTGCTGCTGTAACAAATATCTAACCATTTGGAAGTGGCTTTGGAACTGACCGACGGGCAGAAGCCAGAAGAATTTTGAGGAAGATGATAAAATAACACTTGCCTTGAACACTGTTAGTAGAAATATGGATTTTAAAGACCACCAGTGGGGCGCCTGGGTGGCTCAGTCGGTTAAGTGTCCAACTTCAGCTCAGGTCATGATCTCACGGTTCGTAGGTTCGAGCCCCATGTCAGGCTCTGTGCTGACAGCTCAGAGCCTGGAGCCTGCTTCAGATTCTGTGTCTCCCTCTCTCTCTGCCCCTCCCCTGCTCATGCTCTGTTTCTCTCTGTCTCAAAAATAAATAAAGACATTTAAAAAAAATTAAAGACCACCAGTGAAAGGATGCAAAGAAATGGGAACACTCTAACACTGTTGGTGGGAATACAAACTGGTGCAGCCACTCTGAAACACAGTATGGAGGTTCCTCAAAAAGTTAAAAATAGAACTACCCTACAACCCAGCAAATGCACTACTAGGTATTACTCAAAAGATACAAAATACTGATTTGAAGAGACATATGCACCCCAATGTTTATAGCACCATTATAAACAATAGCCAAGAGCCATGAGCTCACATCTGTGATAATGTCAAAAGTCATGAGCTCCCTAGAATTATTACCATCATTGGGCCAATTCCCCCAACAGAAAGAAAATGGTATTTAAAGTTCCCTTTAAAATCCTAAGGCCATTTATTGTTGCAAATTGTATCATAGGAAAGTTTAAAGGCTGATATGTCCTGTTGTAAAGAACCCAGGGATAACCTAGAAGTCAGATCATTCAAAAACTGTGCATACCATAAGAATAAAATTAAAATAGGGTCTCTCAAGTCCAATTTGATTTTTTAAATCTGTTAGCTCCATCCGTGGGCCATTTCTAAAATCTGCTGCTACCATTTGTGCATTCTAATCACATCATCTGATTGCCAAAATCAAATCCCAGAATGACATATGTGTATTTTTTCTCATAAATTTTGCTCATGTATACCTGAGACAAGGGGAGAGTCTCAAGTGGCATGTTCAACCCCTGAGAAAACCATTTGGTTGTGAAAAGTAATCTAACTGAACATCCAATTAATTTATAGCATGCATGAAAGCATTTTCTAAGCATATAGAGAAAACCTGAATTTTGATAAGGAGATGATTTTGATTTCTGATTGTATTTTGGATCACTCAGATTACTTTAACTGGAACAGGAAAAATGAACACAAATAAACATGAGCATATATTTAGAAAGTTTATTTACTAGTAATCTTAGGTAGTTTCTTACTAATTTTGATGGTTCTTTTTTCTATTCTTTAAAAAGTACTGAATACCTATCAGGTATTCTAGTCTTAGGAATTCCCAGTTAAAACCAACAAGGAAAAATGTTATTTATTCTCTATCTCTGAATGGCATTTCTACATCTAGCAATGAATTCTCACTAAAAATCCAGTGGTAGGAAAGAAGAATTCCTCTCTGACATATCTCTAATTTACAGGTAAGACAAAGCTGGTTCTTGTATTAGTAATCTGTAGCCACATGACAAATCACTCCAAAATTTGCAGTGAAACAATACACATTCATTATTAAATTGCTTCTGTGGTTCAGGAATCCAGGTTTGGCTTAAATGAGTGCCTCTGACTCACAGTCTTTCATAAGGCTCCAATCAAGTTGTTCACCGTGGCTGCAATCAGCCCCAGGTCTGAAGAAAGGAGGAACAGCTCCCAACTCACTCACACTGGGAGATAGAAAGTCTTTACTGGCTGTTGACTGCAGACATCAATTTCCTGCCACAAAAGCCTCTCCATTAGGCAGCTTACAAAACAGAGGCTGGCTTCCCTTAGACTTAACATGCAAGTGAAGAGAAGGCACTCAAGGTGGAAACCATAGTCTTTTTGTAACCTAATGTCTCAGGTGGAAAACAGGCACTTTTACAATACTTTTTGTTAGAAGTGAGCTGCCAGGTCCAGCCCACACTCAGAGGGAGAGCCTTACACAAGGCCATGAATAACAAGAGGCCAAAATCAATGGACAGCAATGTAGAGGCTGTCATAGCTCAGAGATTTGAGATTCTCATACTGCAATGATCAATTTTATGTGTCAACCTGACTAGCATATAGTGATCAGGTGTTTGGTCAAAGGCTAGTCCAGATGCTGCTATAAAGGTTATTTTTTCAGTGGCTAACCGTTAACTTTAAGTACAGTAGTTTACCATCCATAATGTGCATAAGCCTCATCTGATCAGTTGATGTCCTTAAGAGCAAATATTGAAGTTTGCTAAGAAGGAACTATGCTCCCACTGCAGCATATAAACCCTGTCTGAATTTTCAGCCTTCAGACTCAAGACTGTAATATCTACTCTCACTTGAACCTTCAGCCTGTTGGCTCAACCTGTAGATTTCAGCTCATCTTCTACAACTGCGTGAACCAATTTGTTGAAAATCTCTGTAGCTCTCTCTCCTTCTCCTCCTCTTCCCTCTCCTCCTCTTCTCTCCCTCCCTTTCTCCCTCTCCCTTTCTTATAGATAGGGAGTCTCAGTTACTACTCAGAATTATTATGAATTTAAAATATAGTAGCATATTAAAGAACAATGATTTTGGAGCCAGTCATGCAAACCTGTTTTCAAAACACTTTGTGCCTTACATAAAAGTTTTTTGATTTTGAGCAAACTATTTAATCTTCCTGATTTTGTGTGATCACCTAAAATAAAGAAAATAGTACTCACACTGTAGAATTAAAATGAAATCATGAAAAAAATCACTTTACTATGGTAGTCACCTGATTGACATTAGTTATAAATATTTTATATGTTGCCAAATATAAATGATATAATTGTTTTTAATACAACTATCAAAGTTTGCCATATAGTGAAGAGTCCATGTAAATTAAAAAAGTTAATACAACTTCTATTTTCACCATGTATATGTTGCCTACCAACTGAAAACATAAAATTTAACAGCAAATAGGGCATTTGTAGGTGGAAGGAATAAATCCTAGTTTAAAACAATTAATCAGATCGTTTTCCTCAATATCAATATGGTCTCACATTTGTTAGTATATTAATTATTGTAGCAGGGTTTTTTCAAAATTGCCATATTTCAGCGCAGATGTTGGTAATATTGTTGAGTAGAATCTAATCACTTGTTGGGCCACTACAGAGTTAATGTGTACCTTAAAAAGTTGAGAGAGAGAGAGAGAGAGAGAGCAAGAATGCATGTTACACTTTCTTTGTTTCTGGTCTCCACAGAGTAAGCCTATTTGGGCAGCAAGCCTATAGGACCTTGAATACTCTTTCTGTTTTATTCATTCTTTCTATTTTCGACACCAGAATGTGTCACTAAGTCAAGTCAGTTCTATTCTTGCATTCTACCTCATAAATCATCAATGACAAAACAAGGGGAGAGCCGTAGATGTTTCCAGACTTAAGACTCTAGCAGAGTTCACCAGAGAATCATAATTTGGGATTATGTTTGTTCAGTCATTAATAAAGTGAAACTGTGTTCTTTATTTGGCTCTAGTTTTTCTGGTATACTAGTTTAGCAAGAAACCAAACTGAGAAAAAATAAAAAGCATGGAGTGCCAAGATCAAATACTCATCCTATATCTTAAAAAAAAAATCCCTTCCTCAAACTTCCATAGTACTGTCATGGGGCATTTCTTAGATCTTTTTTTCATCTTATATTATAAATGTTTATAAAAGATTTCATATAAATACTAAGGTTGCTTCTTTTACTACTGGGTAGCAATGAGCCCTACATCTGGACTTTGATATTTAGAAGTTAACTGATTATGATTAAGTATACTTTTTTTTTCTGAATGTGCCCAATCTTCTGTGCAACTCGTTTACATTACTCACTGTCAACAGTATCTCTGGGATAAGTTATTCAACATCATAAGTAGAATGGTTGTTGCTCCCAGCTTAGTTCATTCACTTATATTCTTCAAAACAGTGGGTAAATTACTTATTGTCACTTAATTTAAAACTGTAAAATATAACAATAGTTACAGTACCATAAATTTGTTTTATTTGTTTTAATTTCCTTAATGTGTATTTATATTTGAGAGAGAGAAAGAAAAGATAGTGTGTGAAGGACAGAGACAGACAGAGACAGAACCTGAAGTAGGCTCCAGGCTCTGAGCTGTCAGCACAGAGCCTGATGCTGGGTTTGAACCCACGAACTGTGAGATCATGACCTGAGTCAAAGTCTGATCCTCAAACGATGCTGCCCTGATGCATATTGTCTTTTTTTCTTTTTAATAGTTTATTGTCAAATTGGTTTCCATACAACACCCAGTGCTCTTCCCCACAAGTGCCCTCCTCTATCACCACCTCCTCTTTTCCACCTTCCCCCTTCACCTTCACCCCTCAGTTTGTTTTCAGTATTCAGTAGTCTCTCAAGTTTTGTGTCCCTCTCTCTCCCCAACTCTCTTTCCCT
>NC_043710.1:63040582-63072598 GCF_006229205.1 Suricata suricatta
ATGAGTGCAAACATATGGTATCTGTCCTTCGCCTGACTTATATCGCTTAGCATGACACCCTCAAGGTCCATCTACTTTGCTACAAATGGCCAGATTTCATTCTTTCTCGTTGCCATATAATACTCCATTGTATATATATACCATATCTTCTTGATCCACTCATCAGGTGATGGACATTTAGGCTTTTTCCATGTTTTGGCTATTGTTGACAGTGCTGCTATGAACATTGGGGCACATGTGCCCCTATGCATCAGCACTTCTGTATCCCTTGGGCAAATCCCTAGCTGGGTCATAGGGGAGTTCTATGGATAGTTTTTTGAGGAACCTCCACACTGTTTTCCAGAGCAGCTGCACTAGCTTACATTGCCACCAACAGTGTAGGAGGGTGCCCGTCTCTCCACACCCTAGCCAACATCAATAGTCTCTTGATTTGTTCATTTTAGCCACTTTGACTGGCGTGAGGTGGTATCTCAGTGTGGTTTTGATTTGTGTTTCCCTGATGATGAGTGATTTTGAGCATCATTTCATGTGCCTGTAGGCCATCTGGATGCCCTCTTTGGAGAAGTGTCTGTTCATGTCTTCTGCCCATTTCTTCACTGGGTTATTTGTTTTTTGGGTGTGTAGTTTGGTGAGTTCCTTGTAGATTGTGGATACGAGGCCTTTATCTGATATGTCCTTTGCAACTACCTTTTCCCATTCTGTTGGTTGCCTATTAGTTTTCTTGATTGTTTCCTTTGCAGTGCAGAAGCTTTTTATCTTGATGAAGTCCCAAGGGTTCAGTTTTGCTTTCATTTCCCTTGCCTTTGGGGATGTGTCAAGTAGGAAATTGCTGCAGCGGAGGTCAAGGAGGTTGTTCCCTACCTTTTGATGGTTTCCTGTCTCACATTCAGGTCCTTCAGCCATTTTGAGTTAATTTTTGTGTATGGTGTAAGAAAATGGTCTAGTTTCATTCCTCTGCATGTTGCTGTCCAGTTCTCCCAGCACCACCTGCTAAAGAGGCAGTCTTTTTTCCATTGGATACTCTTTCCTGCTTTTCTCAAAAATTAATTGGCCATACATTTGTGGGCCCAGTTCTGGGTTCTCTATTCTATTCCATTTGTCTATGTGTCTTGATGATGACAGCTTTGTAGTAAAAGCTAAAGTCTGGGATTGTGATGCCTCCCATTTTAGTTTTCTAATTTTTTACAATGCTAAATATAGTTTTACGTTATGGTCCAGACATCATGTTCCTAGGTATTTATATGACTGATTTGAAAACTATGTCCACACAAAATACAACATGCAATCTTTATAGCTATTTTATCTACAATAGCCAAAATAAAATCAAGAAAACAATCAATATGTCCCTCAATAGGTAAATGAATAAGCAAATTGTAGTACATCTACCCCTCAATTTTATTCAGGAAAGAGAGAGAGAGAGAGAGAGAGGGAGAGAGTGATGAGCTACCAGCCACAAAAGACATGTAGGAAACTTAAGCGTATTGCTAAGTAAAAGATGACAATATGAAAAAGCTATATACTGGAATACTTCATTTGTAAGGCATTCCAGAAGAGACAAACTTTAAAGAAGCTAAAAAGATCCATGGTTGCCAGAATTCTGGAAGAGGGGTGGGGAGGTTAAATTTAAGTAGCACAGTGTGGTTTTTACGGTACTGAACATATTCTGTTTGATACTGTAATGTAGGATACAGGACACTACACATTTATTGAACATTGCCCCACAAAAAGTGAACCTTAATGAATGAAAATTTTTAAAAAATCATTTAGGAGCTCAAGGGATCTCAGGGTAGAATACAAAAATGTGATAAGACAACCTCATTATATATATGAAATAACATCACTGAAAGGGGTGCAGGGGTGGAGTGGAGAAGGTGCTGACCTAAGTAATTTCCGAAATGTTGGACACTGTATAACTAAAGTTTAAAGGAACTATACTCTAGTGAATCCTACAGGAATGGATCAACAATTCTAATAACACTACACATGAATACTAAATTGAACAATAAATAGACGGCAAAATGTGATAGCCAGAGCCTTTACTGTAGGAGTGAGAATTTACAAATAAGGAAGGGAAGAAGCTAGAATGATCCATGCAGTAATAGATTAGATTCACAGACATGAGTACAAAGTCCTGCATGGGTTCATATAGATATACATGATTTTGTATATGAATGTTTATAGAAACACTTATAAATTATTATATACAAATGTGTGTTAATAGACACACATATTTCCGTGCTATGTCAATTAAGAGGGATAGAAGTAATGACACTTCAATAGCAGAAGTACACTTAAAAACCAGATATTGGTTTGTAGTGACATTCTCTAATAAAAAAAAAATCAGGGACCCCTGAAGAAATTGCTGATTCTAGAGCTGGGACAGGAAATACACAAGGTGAACCTGGAACATCTTGTAATGCCAGAAGTTAGCAAGTGCTCAAAACAAAAACAAAAACCTCACCTGCATGAATGTATGTGTAAGTCAAAGGAACACAGAAATCAACTGATGGACATGCCAGAAAATACAAGCAAACCTCAAAACTATCAATGGCATCAAAAACAACGTCTATGAAACTGTCACAATCAAGCAGAGCCTAGACGACAAAATTTAATATGGTTTTCTGAATGAGATCCAGGGTCATAAGAAGGACATTAAATAAAAATTAAGTAAATCTAAATAAAGTATGGAGTTTTTAGTGAGTAATAATTCATCAATACTGATTAATTGTAATAAATGTAACATTCTAATGTAAGATGCTAATAATAACTGGCTGTGGAATATCATGGAAGATTTCTGTAATATTTCATAATTTTTATAAATCTAAAATTATTATGAAATTAAAAATATGTTAAAAAGTGAATCATTAACACCATGTAATCTCCTAAATTTTTGTTTATCTTTTACTGACCTGTGATATAACCAAACCTGCGAGCTCCTATTTTAAACCTTTTAAAAACCTCTTACAAGCATTAACAACTTTGATACCCATTCTAATTCTCTGGTATACCTAAGATAGCTATTATTGTTATTCTCATTTTATAGGGTAGGAGAATAAAGAGAATGGGAATTCAGCTTTTCTTATGGGAATTCAGCAAATAAATCATAAAGATGGATTTCTGACTCTATCCATACCTCCTTTAATTACACCATTCTATGACATGCTTAGCCACACACCAAATCATTGACATAGTCATACATGTATCACCAGTACTTTAAACAGGGTTTGGTTAATAATAGACTCAATGAAGAATGTGTACAATTATCAATGCCTCATGGTTAGGTTTGAAGAAATTCATAATGAAGAAAATTCAAGAATAGGCTTTTTAGCTTGATTCCTTTCATTTTGAGAAGAGGAAAATGAAACGGAGAAGGTGAACTAATTCGTGTAACCTCATTGCACAATTAGTTAGTATCTACACTAAAGCTGAAATCCCATTCTGATTCAAATCTTTGGTTCTTCTTTCAACAGTATGTTAGTTTACAGAACATAATCCAAGAATTCCTCCATCTGTGGTGAAAGACTTATGAATCTAACTGCTATAAGAATTGTAAGATTCTTAAAATTAAAGGAAGCCTCTAAGCAGATGTTGCCTAAAGAGCATGAAAATAAAAATTAATATAAACCAAGAAAGAACAGCTGTAGACAAATACTCTAGGCCATTAGGTTGAGCCATATGATGTTGCTGATTTTTAACCTTTCTAATCTGCAAAAATGGCCAATTTCATATGGTTTAGCTGCAGTTTCTGGCAATTGGATTAACACAGGATAATGTAGTAAAACCCAAGGGTAAATCTGCCTATCATATTGGTCTACATATTAAAATGGCACCAACTGTATGAACCTTTATGTATTTATTAAAAATGGCATTTATATATTCATTTATTTCTTAAGTACTTATTGAGAATTTTCCATATAAGACATTGAGGTTCATATTTATAGGATTAAAAAAATGAATAAGACATTACCCTTGGGCTGAAGGAGAATGATAATCTACTGTGAAGACTAAAACATGGGCATCAGCATAAAACAAGAGCTCCTCTTTACTAATTAAAATGCAGGAAGAACTATACTATACCCTTACATGGATATCTTGTTTTAATACCCTAATAATCTTTAGGTTAGACAAATATTTCATTTTTCAAGTGAGGATACTGAGGCTCAGAAAAGTCCAAAGACTCAAGCAAATCCCAGAGTTCATAGTGCAGAGCCAGTGTCTGAGCTCAGGTTTACCTGCCTCTAACCTATATTAACGATAGTAAATCAGGTTGATTCTGATGATAAAATATTTTTGGAGAGGTTGTTAAAAAATAATATTGCTTCACCTTCTGAGAAGAGAGTCACTCGAGAAACCACTAGTCAGTATCCACTCAATCTGAGCAGACGCATACTCTAAATCCCATGGCAGACTTCTCAAGATTAATTGTTTTACAATAGGTTTGCCTGTTTTTAAAAATGTTTTCAACGAACCAATTTTTGGTTCTGCTTATCATCTTTAGTTGATCATTGCTTACTAACATTTGCTTCTGTTCTTATTACTTTTCTTTGGGTTTAATCTGTTATACATTTTTAAATATTTTAAATTGAATGCTTGCTAAAATTTTTCAGTTTTTCTTCCCAGCTAATATGAGTATTTATGGCTAAGATTTTTCTTCAAAGTAGCATTTTTATTGTATCTGCAGATTTTTACATATACTATTCTTTTTAGTATTCAGTTGTAAACATTTTCCATTTAGGAATTCTTCCTTGACTTTAGGTTAATATAGAAATGTGTTTTTAAATCCCCAACTGCTCAGAGATGTATTTACATGTAAGCTGTGGTTGATTTTTTAAATTTCCTTTCATTATAGTCAAAGAATAGAGTCTAAATGGAAAAGTCTGATTCAGTAGCAGTACAAAAACTCATGTCAGGGATCACCTTTGGCCGAGGAGTGTCAGGAAGAAAGAACATCCATCTATGGAAACAAAAAAAAAGGAGGTATTAAACAAGGTAGAAAGCTCAAAGTTGTTTGCTAGATTATCCAATTTCTGAATCAGAAGTCATGACACAGCTTTAGTCTTAGCTGGAGTTCTCTTAAACAGCACAACCTGAAGGGCACCTGGGTGGCTCACCTGGTTAGCATCTGACTTCAACTTAGGTCATGATCTGATGGTTTGTGAGTTCGAGTCCTGTATCAGGTTCTGTACTGACAGCTCAGAGCCTAAAGCCTGCTTTGGATTCTGTATCTCCCTCTCTCTGCCTCCTCTCCTTGTGCTCTCTCACTTTCTCTCCCCAAAATTAACATTTTTACATTTTTTTAAAAGGGAGAGCCTGAAACCAAAACATACATGCTTGTAGTTTATTTAGGAATTTGACCCCTAAGAACATAAAGAACAGGGACAGAAAAAGGTAAGGAAGAAAAGGCAATACAGAAATGTATACCAAGTAGTCATCACCAGGGGCTTTATAAGGCTCCTATAGGGATCTTCATGGAATTCCTCAGAACCCTTGTGCACTATTGATGGGAATGTAAATCAGTACAGTCATTGTGGAAAACAATATGGAGGTTCCTCAAAAAATTAAAAATAAAACTACCATAAAATCCAGCAATTCCACTTCTAGGCATATATTCAAATGAAAGGAAATTAGGATCTAAAAGAGGTATCTGCACCCCCATGTTCACTGCAGCATTATTCACAATACCTAAGAAAAGGAAACTTAAGTGTCCACTGATGGACGAATGAATAAGGAAAATGTGAGATGTATATAAATGAAATGGAATATTAATCACTCTTAAAAATGAGGAAGTCTTGCCATTTGTGAGAACATGGATGAAACTGGAAGACATTACACAAACGGAAACAAGCCAGACACAGAAAGACAAATATTGTATGATCTCAGTTATGTGTAGAATCTAAAAAAGTCAAAATAATAGAACCAAGATAGAATGACAATTGTTAAGGGCTGGGGGAAGGGCAAAGGGGAAATGCAGAAATGTTGGTCAAAGGATATAAACTTTCAGTTATAAGATGAATAAGTTCTGGAGATCTAATGAAGACATTAGTGACTACTATTAATAATACTTAAAATGTGCCAGAAGAGTAGATCTTAAGTGCTCTGATCACAAAAAAAGTAACTCTGTGAGGTGATAGACTGCTGCTTGACCATGGTAATTATTTCACAATGTATGCATATACTAAAACATTATATTGTACAACTTTAAAAATTATATTGTACAACCCAAATACATAGTTTTTATTGTTGATAATACTTCAATAAAGCTAGGGGGAAGCAAATACATAAGTAAATAAACAAGAATCCTTCCTTGAAAAATTGTTTCAAAATTGTCTGCCTCAGTAGACTAAAATTGCTTATGCCCACCTTGGTCGAGGGTAGCCCCACCCTTCCAGTTTGCACATGGATGCAGAAGAGATCCAATAGCATCAGAGAAAGAAGTGAAGGGTAGAAGGTACAGGCCTGAGCCAAGGCACTGCCCCATTGCCTTGTCTAGTCAAAAACCTCAAGATATCAGTCTCCAAAGCATTCCTAGCATAAGAGTTGTGGCTGAGAGGAGACTCAACTGCCACAAAAGAGATGTGGAATAGGCTCCTAAATCTAACTAAAATTTGCTTTGCTTTCCTTTGTCTGTGTTGGGATTATGATTTCTATGGCTGCTCCAGAGGAAAAAGAGGTCGGCTAGGCTGAAGGAGTCAAGTATTCCTAGGTCCTCTGACTAGCTGTCTCTTGGAAATTCAGATGTAATCATGTCATCCTCTCCTTCTAAACCATTTAATAGTTGTCCATTTCTTTTGAAATAAATACCAGAATCTTTTAGAGCCTTTCTATCTCAGGCAAGCTTCATTCCTGTCTCTCTGGGCTCCAACCACATTGCTCTTGCTCTCTCAAAAGCCATGCTTGTTTCTCCTCAGGCCATTCATTCAGACACATGTTTGGTCTGCCCCTTCTCCTGTTTAACTTAGTCTCCTTTCAAACCTTATCTCGCATGTGTAAGAATCACCTCCAAAAATTCATTTCTGTTTCCAAAGATCCTTTTATGTCCTCCTGTTGTTACCTGCCCTTATGATATTTAACATCATTTGAAACTGTTTATTTGCATGTTTTTGTGATCCCTGCTGATCTCATCCATGAAACTGGAAACAGCATGAAGGCAAGAAGTCGTTTTGTAATTCATCTTTATCTATCTAGTGCTTAACCTTCATTATATGCACATCAAAGGGACAGAAATACTCATACACTCAAAGTTTCTTAGAAAATAATCAATGTCCTTCCCATCCCTACTGAGTACAATCTGAAGTTTTTTACCCTTATAAATCAGTAATTCTTTATAAGAAACTTCACATGTTCAGACTGCTTTCATTTTTGTTCCCTGGAACAAATTGCCTTGATTTGTTCCTACCCTAAAATCTTCTTTATCACTGTGTTTCCTCTATATTCCAAAGAGTGCCCTTCTATGTCCTGCCCATCAAAATGCTTCCATACTTTGAGGTCCAGCCCATGTTGCTCCTCTCAGACTCAGTAATTAATCTTCCCAAAGAACTCAAGAATCTAATTTTATCTCTTCTGTGGTTTTTTTGCTTTGTTTGGTTTTGTTTTGTTGGTTATTTGGATTTGTGTGTGTATACATCTAGATGGTAAATTTTCATGTCTAATGGACACATTCATTTTAGGACTAGAAGTCTTCAGTCATCAGTGTGCAGATTAAAGTCCATAGGCGTATTTTCTTAATCCAACACAACCACTCTAGACAAATGCCAATAATAGTTGAGTTGCAGAAATACTTGATATAAAAAAGTAGAGGTAAATCAAACATGATTTGCCTATATGAATTATATAAAATAAAATAGTCAGGATACCTAGTATAAAGAAATAGCCAGAGTCTCCAACATGGAGAGACATTTGTAGATTTCCAAAGCCTCCCAGTTCCAGAGGACAATATCTGTATGAACAAGAATCACATTAAGAACTCTTGGAAGCATAGCAGTCACCTTTTACCTCATCAGGTCTGCCAAGGACCGCCTCATCTTGGCCTGAAGCACCCATGAATCTCAAAGGTCTGAAATGCACAATGCAGACATTAACTATACAATGTATAGTCAAACTCTCATACACCATGCTCACATTTTCCAGGCTCATCAGGATTGGTCTGGTAACATTCCACAACCCAGTTCTGCAGAACTAGGTAAGTATCAGCTTGTCAGACATCTCTGGGAAAGGATAACAAGCTCTACTCATTCTTTAGGTCCACATATTGTGCTTTCTTGCTAATATTATTGTCTTCCTATTTTCCAATATCTAAAAATAAGAAGATAACACACAAAAATCCCTAGTTTCTGGTTCTTTTACAACTCAGAAGGCAACACTGGACATAGATTCTCCCATGGTTATCAAGTAGCAACTTCACTTTTGAAAAGAAAAAGGCATTCTCTTATTTAGCCTATTTCCCACCACCTATTATTACATTTTCATGGACGGTTGCATTCATTTCCATTACCTATCAGGATGCTGTAAGTCTCTGCCCTTTTGAATCCTGATATAAATTGTAAGCTCCTTGTGAGGAGGGGCCTTGCCTTACTTAGTGCAGCTTTTTCCACATCACCTAACACATGGTATTACCTACAAGCACTGCAAAGAGTAGACTGGTGATAAGACCCCAGTTCTTCCTATTTGTAGTGTTATGGTCAGGGGATTGTTTCTTCCTTTGCCAAGTAGGAATAGATGTAACACCCACTCAATAGGTTTACTGTGAATTAGATAACATTATGCAAAATATCAGAAATATAGTAGGCACTCAATAGGTGCTCATTTATCATTTTTATTTTTACTTGATTGATTGTGAAATATAGGCAAAGAAAAATGAAGCCTAGATAATCAGGCCAGCAAGAGACACATTAAACAGATGGCAAGGCAACAAGGAGATGAGGCATGAGAGAGCAATTTGAGGAAGTCAGGAATGGTGAGGTTTAATCAATATGGAAATGTGAGCACAAAAGGGCCTGGATGATGCTGAATACATTTTCTTCTCCAATAATGAGGACACAAGCCACCCCTGCAGGCTGTGTAGATTTCCCAGTTTATTGTATTAGGGCTGTTCGCACACTATGTTGGCCTTTAATTTACACAGCAAAAGAAAGCACCGTCTGAGATAGGAACACAGAGTCCACTAAAGCTGGTTTACTCTTATGGGTCAGGAAGGCCAACCATTTACAACATGAAATAATAGACTCACATCCTTTATATCTGCTCCTTGTAAGGACAGCAACTACAAAGTAATAATTATTATATTCATTAATACTCTTATAATATGTGTTGCTTATGTTAAGTTATACTGAGCAGTTGCTATGAGTGAGACTCTATGCTAAATGCTTTATTTATTTTGCCACAACTAATTCTCAATACTAAAGAGTAAATTAGAATACGTACTATTATTAGCCACCTTTTCTAAATAGTGAATGTAAGATTCTCAGGAATTAAATAACTTGACATTTCTCAAATTGTTTCCACATTTGAAGCCACAATTTGAATCAACATCTGATTTATTAATTGCAAAAAAAAAAAAAAGGAGAGAAGAGGAAAGGAAGGGAGGGAGGTGAAGAAAGGTGAAGGGAAGGGAAAAGGAAGGGAAGGGAAGGGCAGATCAATTCTTTTCTGCATGGGAAAAACACGCAGGATACCCAAAGACCAATTCTGGTTATCTATGAGTCACTTGAATTTTAATTCATATTTTCTAATTTGTAATAATACACAATGAATAGTCATAAATTTTAAGAACCAATTAAAATATGTTTTTAAAAACCTTGTTATCACTGATTCCATCAGCATTGATGTCATAATCATCATTATTGTTCCATTATTTAGTCACTGTACTTGATTGGTTTGTGACCTACTAAGGGAGAAAAAGCATGGATATAAATAAACAGCTATAAGACTATCTTGTCTTCCATTGATATTAATAGGTGCATTATTTTTGGCATCTGTTCTGTCTCCCTGCCCCTATAAAGCCTGGAATGAGAATCAGTTAACCCAAAGCCACCTAGAATTGAAATCCAGTGCTTCTGTCCCTCTTCAACACTGTGCCAGTGTTCCTCCAGCTATAATATTAAAACCGACAGAGAATATACCATCTGCTAATGCAGGCTGGTTATCCCTGGACAGCTCTGACTTCTGAAGAGCATTTTATAGAGTGGAGACAGAGTTTTTTCCCCAAACCTCCAAACATTGAGTTCTTTTATGTTTTCACTGTACTGAAATGCAAACAAGAAAAAATAGGTAAGCTTAAACAAAAGGGAAAAGAAGTATAGAGATTCTAGAAAAACCCACATAAAACTTACTGTCTTTTGCAAATCAACCAAAAGTACTTCATTTAAAAAAATAAACTATTAAGAAATAAATAAATAAATAAATAAATAATTTTTTTAAATGTTTACTTATTTAGAGAAAGACAGAGCACAAGTGGGGGAGGGGCAGAGAAAGAGGGAGACATAGAATCCAAAGCAGGCTCCAGGCAAGTCTAATATGGGGCTCAAACCCACAGACTATGAGATTATGACTTGAGCCAAAATCAGATATTTAATCAACTGAGCCATTCAGGCACCCCAAGAGTACTGCATTGGCCTTCTGTAAGCATCGGTTGGGGGGAGCAAATAGTTATTTACATAACCACTTTGAACTGCTCAGTTTGTTGAACCTATCAAAACAGTCTGCAATTCAATGTTTTTGACAGTTCTTCCTAAGTACAAAGCCCAGTGTTCTCAACATTCAGGTTCTACCTTGTTCCTGAGCCAATCTTGTAGGGAACATATCCACGATGGAAACTCAGCAATCTAAATATTTCTTGAGCTTTGTGCCAGGTATCATGATAATGTGCTGGCAACGATGGAGTTAAAAAACAAAATTCTAGCTAATGTGAGAGTTTACATTCTAGAGGGATGGATTATAAGTAACAAATAGTGAATTTCATAAATTTTACCAAGGAAATAAAGCATGCAAGGACACATGGATAGGAAAGCCATTTTACATGGTATAATCACAAACTTCTCTTTGATGAGTCCACATGTGAGCAAAGACTTGTTGAGAAAACTCTACATGTCTCCAGAGGGAATAGTAATACATAGTTCCTGAGATAAAAGCAAGCTTGGAGTACTCAAAAAGCAAGGAGATGGAGGAAGCCAAGGGGAGAGTGGTGAAAGATAATGAGAGAAGGTACCTAGAGAGGGTGGAAGGGAGTGAGAACAAGGTCTTATAATCCAGAGTAGGATTTTTTAAATTTTATCCCAGGAGGCTACAGGAAGGTTTGAGCTGTGGTGAACTACTGTGTCAATTTAATAGAAATAACTGAAAAGAGAAAAAATGAAAACATGAGATGGTTAAAATCTCCTAGAGAGTGTGCTGAGGCAGGGAAGTAAATAATTATGCAGATGGAGACCTTTCAATATGCATATGTGTATATTAAAATATGCCATTTCAATACACAAAATCCTATTACAAACCACTTCTCAATACAGTGAAGGAGACTGAGGAGTAACCATTAAGCTAGGAGGGCCCAGAAAGATCTGTGAAGGATAGGGAATAAAGTGTTTCAAGAAGGAGGAAAGAATCAAATGTATCAAAGTCCAAAATAAGACTAGTAACAAGACCACTGGCTTTTTCCACCTCAATGTTATTAGTGACTTTGACAAAAGCAATATTGGCAACATGGTAGAGATGGAGTCTTAATTCCCCATATACAGTGGGTGGTTTCTGTATTACTTCTGCTACTTGACCCCCAACCTTTAGTACAGGTGGAGTGACTGCAATAATCTGAATGTCAACCTGGACTTCTGACTGTGATTAGGAACTCCAGTCCCAATTCCTTTGATAGCTTACCTACCTCTTGCCACTTTATTCTTGCCAGGAGATGAAGCCAAATTCACTTGGAGGTCTTTAAACCAAGAATCACACCAAGAATCCCAGCTACTTAGAAATACTTGTTGCCATCTTAAACACTCTCTGCCAGCCAATATGTATCACCGGAGCTGATACTTTTGGAGAGTTACCTAAAAAGCATGTAGCCAGAAAATGGTTCTAGATACAAGAGATTAGATATCTAAGAGGCTACCCATGAGAATGATTCAAGCTTCAAATTCTTCTAACAGAAATCCTATTTTTACAATCATCCTCATTTTATGAATTAAAGAATTTTAAAAATTAAAGCGTTATTTTCCATACTACATGGCATGTGAAAAGGTTAGATCTAGTAGGCTATAAATAATTTGTTGCTGATGGCATGGTAATCATCTATTACACAGATGTGGTAGTGATTTTCATAATAGATTATAGCAATGATTTCAAACTGATAATATACTATTGTGGTTATTATTAGCCATTTGGCTAATAAAATTTATTTTTGAAAATAAAATTGTAATAATGCAAGCATACACAAATTATATAAATTCTGAACAACCTGAGATTATGGAATACAATCTGAAGAAGAAAAAAAAAGCATTATCCTTTTCTTCTCTACTTCCCATTCAGACATCCTCTGTGGGCCTATTTCATAACTGCTCCTCAGTTGCTGTTTCTAAATCACATATAGCCATCACTTAATTAGTTCTATGTCTAATCAGATGTAAGAATAAGATAAATAAAATCTAGACGTCACTTAGAGTTGAAATTCCTCTCTCAGCTTAGTCCCCCTTTAAAGCTATGTGATTTATTTTACACTTCTTCTATGTTTATAATCTTCTTTCCCTATTTACTAGGTTGCTCCCATATCTCCAGGGTTGAATACAAAGAGGGTAGAAAAGGTTTGAAAGCAGAAAGCTCTCAGCTTGCCAGCCTACCGTATGCCCATGTCTGGGTTGTCTGGACTTGATATATTCAAGCTGACTCTCCCATAGGATGCTTTCATGGGTTCTTTGGAGAATCCCCTTGAATCAATTGCTGCAGTCTTTTCCTATAGTTCCCTAACATGGAAAATACACCCCCTTTCAACTGCTGGGTATCCATGGAAATTTTCACAAATAATCTCTTTTATTTTTTGTTAGTGTTCCATCATCCCTCCAGGGTATTCATTGGACAATATCCCTTTAACATGGGTTCAGGTTCTATATCATCTCCCCTCCACACACACACACATTTGTTCCTCAGAAAACATACATTGACTCATCTATAGTAGAAGAAAAGCACAGATACTTCTACAATGCAGCTACCAAGTTTCCCTGTACTGTCAGACATGCAGCTCCAGCCATACCCTTTCACTTTTAGACCTCTCAAGCATAGGTCCAGTACCAGACTCTTCATCTTAACAGGCTTCAGGAGCACAGGATCAAGTTCGGCAAGTGACCTCCTTGAAGAACTATCAACACCATTGTTCATGACGAGTCTAATGGACTGATGGCATATTAACAACACTCTAGAAAGTTTAGCTCAAACTTCCAGCCACTCTCTTGGTCTCTCTAATGTCTTTTAGATAACTGAAGTGGAGGTAAATAAAGCTGAAAAAAAAAAACAGTTCTTGACTGTCTACTTTCTACATTCCATTCAGGTAGATTCACACCTCACTTTGAAATAAAGTAGCATTTGCCACCTAGTTTCTTGAGGTTTTAGCCACTAATGACAGGGAAAAATGTATGTTAGTATCTTGTTACATTAGCATATAAATATGTTACATAATAAAAACATTTTCTTTGGGGAATTAACATATTTATATACTAGAAAAACTGTTCAGCACAAAGGATTGGGTCAACAATATTCTAGGTAGAGAAATTTCTATTGGATTTTAAAACATGGCCTAGTTATACAATGTACTAATAGTCAACAAAAATAATGAAGTTAAGATTCATTCAACAATAAAGATAAATCCCAGGAGCACTAGGCTGAGCAGAGGAAGCTAGACACAAAACACTATATATTTATGATTCCATTTAGATGAAATTCTAGCAAAGACAAATCCAGATTTTTAGTGACAGAAAGCAAACCTGTGGTACCTTGGAAGATGGTTCACTAGAATGGAACACAGGAATTTTGGAGGTGACATACATGGATATGTAGGTATATGAATTTTTCAAAACTCATCAAAATGTACAATTTAAATGGATCTTTTAAAATTTTATGTAAATTTATATATATAAATGGACACATTAAAAATATATATATACTTACATATATAAATTCAGTGTGAAAACTACATAGCTAGACTGTATCACATTTGCCCTTAAATAACTGGTCTCATCTTTATTTTTATGTTTTGTCATAAATCTCCCAAAGGATATAGTAAAAAGTAACCTCACCAATACAAGATGTATTTTCTGGAGGAATGCTTTTCAGTGAGCTGTTCACCATTCCTTCTATGAGGATAAACATCAACAGAAAATATTCAGTAATATGTAAGCTACTAGCAAACACTGTGTTTGTTTTTTCCTGTGGACACTAAATCACATAAAAGATCATTTTTTCCTCTCTGAGGTTACTTCTGTCAAACCCAAAACTTTGAAACCTCTGGATCTCATGGCATGCATTCTGTATATTAACACAGCTTTTTACTTGTCTTATTTTTTTCCTCGTTAAGTTCAAAGTACCCTGCATTGGCATTGATTTATTATTGCAGAAAGGAATTTTTTTAAAAGTAAAGTAAAAAGGAGATTCTTGAAAACATCTGTCAGCCGAAGAGAAAAGGCTGTAAAAGACTATAAAAGCAACCATACCAATAATTAAACTCCAAATGCTAAAGACCTGCCCCATCCCTTTAGATGCATACAAGACATAAAAATTCATCATAGAATTCATGCATACAAAAGAATGGAATCTGTTTTATGCCATGACTATTGTTGAAAAATCTGAGCTGTGTGATCAAGGGGAGACATAAGGAAATAATGCTATTGGGAAGATTCTGAATCTTGTCTTGCAAATCAAATTTAAAAAGTATGAGAAAGTAACTTCAATTTTATTAACTGGAAAAGGGATTTAAAATTCTCATTTCACCCGTGTTTTAAGGAATTACTTAAAATAGTGAGTGAGAGAGAGATCCTGCTAGTACTAGTGTTGAAAACAAACAAACCAAAAGTTGATGAAAATTCAACTGTACAAACATTACCTAAGAATACAGTGATTGGTGAGTTATTAATGAGGAAAAAGTTAGGTAGAGTGTGCCTACCACGTACAGCTGCTTCTTGGACAATAAGGGCCTGAGATGAAAAACAGCATATAACTCAGTATTTTCTCCTTCTGGAAATTTCCGATTGTTAGTGTTGTGTTCATTCCTTCCGCAGCTGTTCTCAAGTTCACTGGCCATCGTGTGCTCTACCCTGTCACCATGTTTCTCACATCCCCTTCCATCTACACTTCTCAAACATTCCCAGGAGAATCCCATACACACAGGCAACATTTTCTTCACATTTTCCTTGTATTTCTAGTTTGCTCCCAGCAGGTCTTCACAGGGAGGGTGACAGCATTGCCAAGACTTTCTCCAGCTTGAGAGGAAAACTGCTAAGCATGCTCCAATTTTTCTCCCTAGGTCCACAAGTGGTAGAGCCTTTATGATCATCTTACTGGCTCATTTAACAAGGAATAACTGAGTACCTTCTATGTGCTAACTGCTGCGTAACCAATGGCTGCAAAGGGAGTTTACAAACAATACCTCAACAGTCCTCAGCATCATCTGGAAGTGGCCTTATCTGTGTCTATATTTCACAAAGAAAAAAAAACTGAGACTAAATGACTTGGGATGACATTTCCAGCCTAGAGATTAGACTCTGATCTGTCACCCTCTACCATATGGCAGTTTAGAAGGACCCTTCTGTAACAATATAACTAATTCCTAGGTGTATTAAAACAGACTTTGTAATAAATTGCAAACATACCAGGAAGTAAGGAGGGAAGGAAAGAAGAAAGGAAAAAGAGCAGCAACAGAGAGCCAAAACAAGATTTGAGAGTTGTGAACTGTAGGAGAACATGAAAGCCAAGTTAACCCAGGATAAATGCCCATATTAGTGCCGGGCTATCTTGAGCCCACATGAAGATGTGTAGGATGAGCCTGGGATTCCTCCACCTTAAGCCCAGATCCTCAAAGAGGCCTAACATTCTACTAAATCAGCAAAGCCCACAAGTTTTCAATAGAAACAAATAAAATCCTCTGAAGGAAAGCATCATCAATTTATAACTTTGTGGTACACTAAGATTAAATTGAACCAATAAAATATTAATCAACACAGAAGAAAACAACCCACCATATGATTCAGGAGAAACAGCAGATGACCAAAGATCTCAGATACGAAATTTAACAACAGTGCATTCAGTGTTTAAATAAAAAATTAAGGTAGAATTAAGAACATAGAAAATTAGGCTACTCTGAAGGAGGAGGAGGAGGAGCACTCAAAAGTCAAGAAGGTGATGAGGGAGGACACACTCACAGAAGCAGTGGCATGCCCATGACTGAGCAGCCGAACTGGGGCTAGACGGGTAGCAAGGAAGGAGGGCTTACCACAAATTCTACAGCAAGCCCAGTGGCCTATAGTATGGTATGTCTGCACTATATTTATATATTTGAAAATGTCTATATCTCATTTTCAGTTTTCAAAGAAATTTTCCTTCAACATAGAATTTTAAGTTAAAAACTTTTTTCAGCAATGCAATGAGATGATGTCATCTCACTGTCCTCTGCCCTTCAATTTTTCTTATGGGAAGCCAGATGTCATTCAGATTGCTGTTACCATATGTGTAGTTTCTTTTTTCTCTGGAAATTTTTAAGATATGTTCTTTTACCATCTATTTTAAGCTGTTTGATTACCATATAGTTTTATTTGCATGTACCCTGATTATTTTTCCACTGAAAACCCTCTCCCTGTTTGTGTTTTTTCTAAGTTTATTTATTTTGAGAGAGAGGGAGAGAACAAGTGGGGGAGGGCCAGATTTATCTATCTATCTATAGGTCGATAGGTAAATAGACAGAGAGAGAGAGCGAGAGAGAGAGAGAGAGAGAGGGTGAGGGAGGGAGGGAGAATCCTAAGCACATTCCATACTGACAGCCCGGAGCCTGATGTGAGACTCAAACTCACAAACCACAAGACCATGACATGAGTTGAAATCAAGAGTCAGACACTTAACTGACAGAATTACCCAGGCACTCCTGGTTTTCTTTTTTAAATAAAATTTGTAAAATGTTTAATGAATAAATGTTCAAATAAGTTGCCCTAGCAATGCTACTTTTAGGTAATATCCAAGGGAAATGACAACATAGTTCCACATTAAAAAAAAATAGATAATAAGGATTATACTAGCAAAGATCTGGAAATAATCCAGATATATGCCCATTACCAGGTGAATGGATGAATACATTGTCGCACTTTCAAACAACTGAATCGTACTCAAAATAAAAAGGACTGAAGAACTGATAAACACAGTAATACGCATTAACCTAAAAAATATGATGCTCCATTTAAGTAGCCAGATAAAGTACTTAATAAGATGCCACCTATATAAAATTTTAGAGCAGAACAGGCAAGACTAAGTTTTGCTTATAGATACTGAAACAGTGTGGCCTGGTAAGGAAGGGGATCACTGACAGGGAGGAAGCATGACAGAATTTTAAATTTACTGGGGTATGAAAACATTTTAGATCCTAGTTGGGTTGTTATTACACAATAGTATACATCTGTTAAAACTCATTAAACATACTCAACATATTTGGGCTATACAGCAGGGTACTTTCATGTACTCCTACACCCCAAAATCAATGGGAAGGCTGAACAACCAATCAAACATATCTAAAGAGAGAAGTTGAGAAATGGAAACGAAATCAGAAGAAATTTACATGACGTGAAGCACAGAAAGAGCAAGAAAAAAGAAACTACAAAAAAAGAGAGACATAGAAACATTTCATAGGCCAAGGATTTATATCAGCCTTCTGTAAACAAATGAATACAAATTCAGTTTAAAATAATTTAAGAATCTTCCTAAAATAACATAGAGCTGACAAGAGGCTATGAATCATTCCACTGAAATCTATGCAAGGAGTAAAGAACTGAGCCCACTTAGTTCTGAGGGATTTTCCCAAAGTTGTAAAAGACTTAGATTCTGAGAGTCTTCTAGGGCCCAGGGCACCATAATTAAAGCTCAGGAACAATAAAATCTATGCCTCAAAGGGCAATCACTTAGGTAAGAACGACCTAAATAATCCCATCCTATCCTGTCCCAGTCCTAGGCAACTACAAGGAAACACTCCTTGGCTCTCAGGATGACAAAGGGGATGCTGTGTGGAAATAATTTCACAAGAACTTTAGGACTATAGGTAAAACTCAAGCTTATTTATAGCTAAAACTCTTACCATCTTTGTAGTTCTGAAAACTTCAGGCAGAAGCAAGGTAAAAGAGGTCCTTGATAAGAAAGGCCCTTGGTGCCTGGAATTGACAAACTCAAAGACTCTGAAGATAAAAGCAATTCATCCTAAGCCTCAAAGAAGGCCCACAAATAATTTTCTATGAACACTAAGCATTTTACAGTCAAAAATGATGTCAGAATAAAACAAGGTACCATGAGGAGAATCATCCCACAAAAATAAATTAAAACTAAACCAGCAGAAACAAACTCATATGAACTTCAGAAATTTTTGATAATTTTGCATTTATCAACAATGAATTATTTCAAACATAAGTTATAGGAAGGATGTGCTGAAATCAAAACCCTTGTAAATAATGAAGCCATTGTGGAAAACTGTTTGGCATTTCCTCAATAAATTAACAACAAACTGTCTCATTTCTCAACCAAATTCTTCTTTCTTCAAAGCTCACCCGAACCTACTAACCTATCATATATATTAGATATCTTTATCCTCCATGATTATTTCAGTGCTTGCTGAGTGGCCATTAAAATGAGCAGACTTTTAATTTAGGAAGATTTAGGATTCAACCAGATCTGCTACTTTTTTACATTTGTGATACTGACCCAATGAACTAATTTCTCTTAGGTTCTGTTTTTCAGTCTGTTAACTAGTTATAATATCTACCTTGTAGGAACTAGTGATAATTAGGGATTATAAATGTGCCAGATGTCTTCTAAAGTTCTAAGGACCAAGATAAGATAATATATGCATTTAATAAATTAAGACATCAAGTATATTTTCCTTGTCTCCATGTCTGTTTTCTGTGAGATCTCATAGAGTGTCTACAATTCTATTTACAGTTTCTAGGACAGTATCTGGAATATATTAGGTTTAACTATGCCTGCACTGTCATTAGGGACCTTCATAGTACAACTAAATTCTGACTCACAAGACTTGTATAGACTATACCTTGACATCAGCAGAATACAAAATGGAAACCACCATCGTGAGCAGGACAACATCAAGCATTCCTCTTCAACAGGAATCCCTGTAATGGTCCAGCACATCAGGGTACACAGCTCTCAGGGAGGTATCTATTTCTCAGGTGACTATGCAGATGCAAGGAAATGAAATTCACATCAGACAGGCTTATCACTTATCTATTTGTACATAACAAATTGCCTCTAAAATTTGCTGGCTTAAAACAACAAAAAAATTTCCCCTACATCTAACAGTTTCTGTAGCTCATAAATCTGGGGGTAATTTAGCTAGGTCTTCTGGCTTGGGATTTTTCCAAGGCTAGAATCAAAGCTATAATGCAGTCATCTCAAGACTTGACTTAGCAAAGATTCACTCATAAGGTCATTGGTTTGTTTGTTGGCAGAGTTGAGTTTCTCACAGGTTTTTGGACTGTGGGCATCCATTTCTTTCCAGCTATTGGCCAGATGCTTCCCTCAGCTTTTGATTATGTGGGCCTCTCTATAAAAGAACAGCTCATAACACAGCAACCAGGCTTCCATCAGCACAAAAGCAAGAGCATTTGAACAGAAATGAAGCCAGGGTCTTTTGTAACCTAATCTTGGAATCAACATTTCATTTATTTTTTTGCTATATTCTTTTTGTTAAACATGAGCCACTAAGTCCAGCCAAAATTCAAGTGGACGAAATTACACAGGGCATAAATACCAAAAGTAAAGCACCACTGGGATCAATTTGGAAGCTATCTACCACCTCAGGAAGCAAAGTAGCTTAGATGCTTTGTTTCCAACAAGAACCAATAGTTCTTGTAACAAATCTGAAGTGTAACTTCCAGGTTTACTTCAGGGGACATGACAGTTCCAACCGTTAATATACTCAGGAAGTCTAAGGTATGGCGTTGGCATGAGGCACTTATAATTCTCATATGGTTTCTTAAATCTTAAAAAAAAAAACCTTTACTGAGGTATGACTGATATATAGAAAGCTATATTTAACATGTATAATTTCATGTAAATGGATATAAGTATATAACCATGAAACTATTATCACAATAAGTGTCATAAACTTATCACTTCCAAAGTTTCCTCCTGCCCCTGGGGTTTTCTTTTCCTTTTGTGGTAAGAAAACATAACATAATATCTACCCTGTTTTTTAATTTCATTTATTTATTTTTAGAACACACATGAACAGGGGAAGGGCAGGCAGAGAAGAAGAGAGAAACCCAAACAGGCTCTGCACTGTCAGGGCAGAGCCCAATGCAGGGCTTGAACTCATAAACTATGAGATCATGACCTGAGCAGAAATCAAGAACTGGATGGTTAACTGACAGAGCACCAGGCATCCCTATAAGGCCTAATCCTAGTGGATTTTTAAATATACAATACAGCACTGATAACGATACTCTCTATTTGTTAAGATCTCAAAGACTTATGTACCTTGCATAGCTGAAACTTTGGACCCTTGATCAACACCTCCCCCACATCCCCGTTTTCCCCTCCTCTCGGGTGCTGGCAACCTCCATTCTACTCTCTTGTTGCTATGATTTTTACTATTTTGGACAAAATCCTTATCAGAATTCCAATGCAATTTGTTACATAAAAGAAAAAAATCCTAAAATTCATTTGGAACCACAAAAGACCTCAGTCAAAGCAATTTTCAGCATTAAGAAAGCTGAAGATACCACATTCCCTGATTTCAAAATACATTACAAAGTTATAGTAGGCAAAAGAGTAGAGTAATAAAGTTATAAAAAGCAAATGGAATAGAATAGAGAGTCCAGAAATAAACCCACACTTATACAGTCAATTGGTCTTTGACAAGGACACCAAGAATACATTATGGAGAAAAGATGGCCTCTTCAAGAAATGGTGTTTCTTCCTCATGAAAAAGAATGAAATTGGACTCTTACTTCACACCATATACAAAAATGAACTCAAACTGGATTAAAGGCTTAAATGTAAAACCTGAAATAATAAAATTATTTGAAGAAACAGAGGAAAAATGATTCTGAAGATTGGAATGAATAATGATTTTTTGGATTTAATAGCAAAAGTACAAGCAACAAAAGCAAAAATGAACAACTGAGACTACATTAAATTAAAAGGCTTTTGCACAGCAAAATAAGCAAATAAAAAATAAAAACACAACCCACAGAATGGGAGAAAACATCTGTAGACCATATACCAAATAAGGGGTTAATACTCAAAAATATATAAACAACTTCTACAACTCCATATCAACAACAACAATAATAAAACTGAATTCAAAAATAAGCAGGTGCACCTGCTTGGAATTCTCCCTCATCCTCTCTCTCTGTTCCTCTCCAACTCTCTCTCACTCTCTCTCAAAATAAGTAAAATAAATTTAAAAAAATAAAAATAATAATAAGCAAAAGATCTGAATAGACATTTCTCCAAAGAAGATAACAAATGGCCAATGGGTATATGAAAAGGTGTTCAATATCACTAATCATTAAGAAACTGCAAATCAAAACCACAATGTGGTGTCACTTCACACCTATTAGGATGGCTCTTTAAAAGTGACACAAGACAAAAGGTGCCTGGGTTGGTGAGGCAGTTGAGTGGCCAACTTTGTCTCAGGTCATGATCTCACACCTCCTGTGTTCAAGCCTCTGTCAGGTTCTGTGCTGACAGCTCAGAGCCTAGAGCCTGGAGCCCACTTTGGATTCTGTGTGTATCTCTCTCTCTGCCTATCCCTTTCTCAAAAAAAAAATAAATGACTAAACATTTTAAAAAATACACAAAGAACAAATGTTTCCAAAGAAGCAAAGAAAGGGGAACCCATTTACATAGTGGTAAGGTAAATGGACATAGCCA
This sequence comes from Suricata suricatta, assembly GCF_006229205.1. Taxonomy (NCBI): domain Eukaryota; kingdom Metazoa; phylum Chordata; class Mammalia; order Carnivora; family Herpestidae; genus Suricata; species Suricata suricatta. The sequence continues at coordinate 63,062,690 of NC_043710.1, forward strand.
CTATACAAATCAATATGGAGGCTCCTCAAAAAGTTAAAACTTTAAAAATTTCAAATTACCACTTGATCTATCAGTCTCACTTCTGAGTATATATCCAAAAGAATTGAAATCTAGATCCCAAAGAAATATCTGTACTCCTATGTTCACTGAAGTTTTTTTTCCACAATAACCAAGTTATGGAAACAACCTAAATGTTTTTCAATGGCCAAATGGATGAAGAAAATGTGATACACACACACACACACATACACACACACACACACACACACACACACACACACACACTGGAATATAATTCATCCTTTAAAAAGAAGGATATCCTTCCATTTGCAACAATACAGTGTACATTTACCTGGAGATAAATGCTGCATGATCTCACTAATAGGTGGAATATAAAAAAGGTCTTTTGATCTTAATTGCAATGACATTCTCCCTTTATCAGATTATCAGAACAGAAATAAGTTTAATAAAAGTCAAATTCTCTTTATCCCCATTTGAAGTTACTATTTTTTAAGCCAAGAATGGCCAAATATTAGAAAATTTATACGGCTCTACCTAATATTATGTGTTTAATGGATATATGGCTATCAAATTTAATTGAACTGAATTGAGTTCACAAACTCAAGGTTGGGATAGTTAGAGTTCAAACAATGTGAATCTAGAAAACAGAATAGGAGAGGGAGCAAAGAAGATCAGGTCTAAGGATGCTACCACAGCAGCGCTGTGAATTTACCACACACAGAAAATAATTGGAGGAAATCTGCTACAATGGAGGGTAGATATCACGTTCAGAAAAAATAATTATTAAGCAACTATTTATTACTGCGGAAGGTCCCATTTCAGTTCAGGTCACTCAAACAAAATTGTTTGGACACTCATAAGATACTAGTGGTAAGAACTACACAAAGACATGCATAAGCATGGTTCCTGACCATACTCATGTTTATTGAACTTCTACCTTTGTAGCTAAGGACAAAAGGGTGAATGAGATACAGCTTCTGTAATCAAGGCATTTGTGAACAAGTGGAAATAGACATAAAAAATACAATTTAATATATAAAGCAGAGAATAGAAAAGATGAGGCTTTAGAGGCAAGAAGGGGCCAAAGGATAGAGAGCTTGGTAAATTATTCTAAGGAAAGTGATGAAAAGTCCTTGAAGGTTTCCATCAGAGCAGTAGTGTGATCAGAAATATAATCCTTGCTGCTGTGTGTCAGATGGTATAAAGGAAGTGAGAGTGGAGAGAAAGAAAAGTCTTTGCAGAGAGGAAGAGGATCTGAATTAAGGCAATGGCAAAAAAAAAAAAAAAAGAATACTTTCTTTACTTCAGTTTCTGCTCACAGAGATATCCAAATAAATCTACACCCTCTCATCATGATAGAAACAAGCATCACTGCCTTGCTGTGCCCTCTCCATGCCGCTCCCATCACTATTTCCCCCATTCATGGCCAAGGCCTATCATATGATTCACTTAGGTGGACATTTTGCCCAGTGCCTGGTAAACAGTAGACACCCAAGACATTTGTTTTTCCTTGACCACGTGAGTCAGGGAAGCTGCTACACAGCGGACACATGCCTTGCCTCCTGTTTTACTGGCTTCGTCCTAACTTGGCAAAAGTCTGTGGCCTTGAAAAAAAAGGGACTTAGGCTTAAAAAAGAGCTGAAGAGCATCTGTGCTCTGTGTACACAGCACTGTTTTGAAATCCCCTGTCCTTGCTTCAAAGAGCTTGACAGAAGTGAAAACCAACTGTTTGGTTAATGAAACCACAAACACTAAAGAAATAAAATAATAACTTAGAAATTCCTTTCAAGTTATTGAGTGTTCAGAATTCAGAACCACTTTCATTGCTCAGAAATCCTTTCATTATCCAATTATTTAAGTACCTACTAGGTACTATGACAAGAAGATAATTTAAGTCCTACCTTATGTGAATTCATATTTAGTAAGAAATAGATGAAAAATAGATGATGATAGAGAGAGAGATAAATGGATAGATAGATAATTGGTCAATATAATGAGTTTAAAATAAAACAACAAAAGGAGTTTTGTCCGAATAGAGTGAACAACTATATCATCAACCTCTGCCTGCAGCACAGGGGTGGGCTTTCAAGAGAGGGGCTGTCAAAGTTGGGCATTGAAAGACAAAGATGAGTGTAGCAGAGGAAGAATGGGAGTAAATTACAACTTTGTTCGGTAAAAGGCAACACTATACAAGCATACATGAACACACAACTGGAATTAAAAAAACTGCAGGAGAAACTACAGACAATGATAAATTAGTCAAAACAAGACCCTCCCTTCTGAGATTCCAGAGTCTTTCCCATGTGCTTTTTATGAGGAAAAGATATTTTTGGATATGTAGTCAGCCTGTATCTGCATTGTATAATGTCTTAGTTGTTCCTGTAACTTATTCCTATTTCTGGATCTTCATACTACTTGTTAGCTATTCAGTGTCCCCAAGAAAGAAGAACATAAGAAGTTTTACACTCTCTATCAAATACTGATTGAGAAATACCACATAGTTTTCAGAGAAAATATCTGTTGCTCTAGGTGAACTGTACATTAAATGGGGAAGTAATACAAGAGGTTTTCATCATACACTCAGTAAAATCTTGTGTTTTTCCTGCATGCAATGATCAAAATTTTTTAATCTCTGGCATTGAAGGTGTAATAAAATCTATGGTACAAATTTGGGCAGTACAGGATCTGCAACATAAGCCTCCAAATAGGTCTTTAAGTAAAGGTACAGATGGTGTGACAGCTCCAGCGCCATAAACTGACCAGCCATGTGCTGAATGTAAATTGTAGATAACTGTCTCTGATGAACAGAGAGCTCTTCTTTGATATTCAAATGTACTGCAACCTACTTAGCAATATGGTCATCCAGCAATTCGTGAATATGACATAAAAACTTTGTTATTAAAAATTTCCAAATCAGTAGTCATTATTTTATCACAATGAAAACAACAGAATTGTTCTAGGCACTTGGAAAGTAGAAAAATATTCAAGAATGCCAAGTACCCCATGCCCCAAAGCAATGAGATAGGATACACTGAGAACATTATAAAGTCAACATCTTGGCATTTGCCCCTCACCCACATACAAGGTATATAAGGGAAGGGTAAGAGAGTTATTCCAAAGACTTTGAAGGTAATCTTTACTTACAACATTTCCCCCAAATGATAGCTGGGGGAAATCTGCCTGGACTGGTTGGCAGAGGGTACCCTACATTGTCATTTATGATGTTTTCTAATATATCTGTGGTTATCACCCCTTGGGAGAATTAAGGGGGTGGTGACTGACTTCTTCAAAAAAAAGTTTAAGACAAAAAACTAACTTGTGGTATAATGTATTTTAAAAAATGTAGAGCCACTCCTAAAAATGTGAAGGAAATATGCAGGTATTAGAGTTGATAAAGCAATGGGCCCCATCTGGAGATCTGTGAGGAGAAACTAAAAATTGAGACTTTTAACTACAAAGACATGAAGATGAGAGCCAGTGACAATGAGAGCATATGGAACTGATAACCTTATAACAAGTTGTTAAATGTGACTTTTAGGACCTGAAAGGTAAGAAAAATTTCAAGAATGCCAAGTGTCTACACACACCTCTTAGCTAAGATGGCAGCCCCCACATCAGAACATGACATGAGATTATGAATTGATTCTGCTAATAGTCACAGTAAGATCAAAGAGAATGGTAGCAAGTCAATAAACGTTTGGAGAGAGTTACCAGCATGCTGTTGGGAGTGGGAGTGGTTCAAGAATGGAAAGGAAGATACTTCTCAAAACTGAGGGAGACTTCATGACACAGGACTTGACAGGTATTCTGGAATATGAAGGACCTGGGGATTGATAACGACTCAGACCTGGAAAGTCTGAACATGAGAGGTGTTGGCCACAAGAGGGGTGCACTAAGGGAATCTACATTTCCCCTGAAAGGAGAGCAAAGGTATTCAATGGGAGGAGCCTCAGTGTTCCCACTGAAGCTGGAGGAGAGAGGTGACAGCACAGAGCGGTAAAATGCTAAAAGGCAGAGGACCAACAGGAATCCTACACAAGCAGCATGAAGAGGAAAGAGACAACAGGTGGGACTCTCCAACAAACACACAAAATGTATCAAGAAAAAAGTGAAGATCAGTATTTAGCATCTTCCAATCTGACATTCACTGGGCCAGTTGACAGTTCATTGCCTCTGACCCCGAATGCATCCTTCAATATATGTTCCCTGATAAACAACAGAATCCCTTTAAACTTTTTCTCTTAGAAGTGAGAACAATGTTAGGCTTTCTCACTGCAGGATGCTGGAGGGACACTGCAAAAGGAAGGGACTGAGAGTTGAAGGGGAAGGGGGAGGGGGGAAAAGAGGTGGTGGTGATGGTAGAGGGCACTTAAGGAGAAGATCACTGGGTGTTATATGGAAAACAATTTGACAATAAAATATTAGGAAAACAAAAGGAAGGGACTGTCCTTACAATTTCTACCAAGAGTCTGGGGTCAGCCGCCTGGCTGTGAGGTCATCCTGTAGAGCAGTGCCCCAGCCATGAATGCACAATGCCCTCCCTCTGCAATCTTGCAGCCTTATCAGGTAAAAAAAAATTTTGCAGCCTTCTGTACCTGGAAACCAGAGCTCCACTCCACTCACATGGTCTAAAGGCCTTTTACCTACATCTGTGCTGGGACTCCCACAACAAGCCCACTCCCAGCTGCTTATCTCCTGCCATCCTGTTTGCAGTCCATAAGGAAGGTTCCTTATTGTTTATCAGAAGCTCCCAACCAGCTCCAGACTAGCCAAACCAAGAATCTTCTCTGCTATCTAGAACCCTTCCTCCTGCAAAAAGGCCTGGATCCCTTCCTATTTTGTTCTTCCTTAGCTACTCTCCTTCAGCCCTAGGGTACCATATTTATCTTAGAGTTTACCTCTATCATACTTAATAGTTCTTTATACTAAACTTCCCCTGTTGATCCTACTGTGTAATTTCTATCTCCCGAGTAGACCCAGAATGCTACGGTCATCAGTATGATTCCATACTTTGTCATACAATTCCGTAATTATACAAATCAGGTAAAACATTCTGCATCCTATCTCTCTGCCCGCTTCCTAATCCCCCTCCAACTCTGGAGAAGTCAGATCAGCTCAGTGAGAGGAGAGGGGAGTGTGGTGGGAAGCAGAAGAGAAAGTTGATGAAATAAAACACAAGCTCCCTGATTCACTACAGATCGGATTCGATATACCTGTTAAATTATCTTATTCTGAAATAGAAGTTTCACGGAATGATTAGAATTATACTATGCTAACCTGTAGCCTACATGAACTGTATCATTTTCACCACTGTACCCTTCCAACTACTAGCAAGGAAGGTAACCAATTCTCAAAAATATTTTTTAATATTGTTGAATTCTTATTGTCAAGGACCAAATAAGGAAGAAAGAAAAGGTAACCAGTATTTAGTCAGAGAAGAGCAACTTTACTTAGGAATAGGAGTCTTAAACTGACCCAAATTAAAAAAATATATTTTTTAATTAATTCCCAAAATAAGCCATTATATATTTTTTCCAATCATGAAATTTACTAAGCAAAGGCCATCCCCTGACAAAGAATCACAAAATTTTATTAGACAGAATATCCTCTTAACCCCCTTCTGAAATTTTAATCCCCTTTGCAGCATCTTTGTGGCTTATTTCCAAACAACCAGGAACTGGTAACCATCCCCTCCCAAAAGGAGCTCATCCCAATTTCAAAAAGCACAAATAATAATAAAAAAATACGCCTCCTTTAATTGAGTCAGAAGAAACATAAAAAGGTAAAGTTCTTTTTCCTTGTGACAGCCCTTAAATACTAAAAGGTAGTCATTACATTCCTGGAGATTTGTTTCTCTGGCTCAAGAGCCAGCACTTTATTTCTCATATGGCTTGATTTAGTGTTTTCTCACTGACCTATTTACTCTCCTTTGTGCACACACCAGTTATAAATGTCTTTTTCCTATTCCCTTTACATGTCTTCCTCCATGTGTAATGAGAACCTTACACTAGAGTTGGCACAGCATATAGCTACAGGGCAGAATAGAGCGAGACTGTCATCTCCGAGGCTCAATATAATCTACTTCAGTGAGAATAACCTAATTACTATTCCCATTCCACTCATGATCCCTGGGCAAGCTCATTAGTTTGGGTGGTTTTAATTACCACAAGTATGATCCCCTAGGGCCTGGTCCCTAATCACCAGCACAGGCCTCTTCCCAATCTCCTGATGCATTTGACCATACTATCTGCTCATCATCACCCCTGGATATCCCAGAGATGCCCGAACCTCAATAGGCTGAAAACTAAAATCTCCATTTTTCTCTAGGAATGTACTCCTCCTCCCCCTATATTCTCCATCTTAGTTAAGAGTGCTACCATCACCCCAGTCGCACCAGCTAGAAAGCACCACACAGAGGCAAACATTAAATACATGCTTTCTTTTGGGTACTCTCTAAATATCTCTAATAACTATTCCTTTCACCTTCCCATGCTGTTTCATTATCCATTATATTCATATTGATTTCTCTGTCTCTCCTATTACTTTCTGCTCTTCGTTCAATACTTCCTATTACTTCCTGTTCTTCATTCAATACTTCACCTGAGCATCATTTCTTCCAGGAAAAAGTCATCACCTTGGTCAAATCCAAGGTACAAACATAGACAACTTGAGGGTTTATGGCTACCGCATCCTCTCCAAACCATCCACCCTTGACACAAAGTACCCACTTCTCTCACCTCATACTAAAATGCTTTTGATTTATTTTTTGATCTTATACTGATTCTTTTTTTTCTTCAGGCATTTCCTAAGACTTCTCATAGATTCTTTCTTGCTTCAATTATCCAGAATGAGATACCACCACAGACTTCACAAAATTTGTCTCCCATCTATTTTCTGAAAGCAAATGAAGTAGCAACCTTAGATGATCACATTCTCATCAGGATTCCTTCTTAATATTATGGGAACTGAAGTTCTGGATTTCAGAGATTCCATAACACCTATCATATGCATCAACTCATCTGAGCATCAAGGAAAGACTTAAAAGTAACTGAAAGACACACAACAGGTAGGTAAGAGGATCACCTTGGAGATCAGTGATTCCAACCTGGCCCCTTTCTTAACATCTCAGGTCAGATATGGACTTCAGATGTGATTGTGCCAGAGTCTTAAGTTCATTACTTTTAACCGTTTCTTAGGAAAGTTCCTTAATTCCTCCAAGATTCAGTTTCCTCATCTACAAAATTAAGATAATAGCAGTACATATCTCATAATATCTTAATGAGGGTTAGACGTGATATAAAGTCCTATAGCAGAACTCTAAAGTATTAACTGTCAGTAATACTCAAGATCAGGAAGATAATTAGACATCTAATTAGCTGGGACTTCATCTCAAATTTCCTTGTCAATATTGATACCATCTATAGAAATATATGGTCTATTTTGAGGAAAAAAAAGATAGATGGACAAAAAATGGCTTTGGCCCTTTTTGTTTTTCCTTTGCATGATTGCTTCAGCTACAATCTAAAAGACTCATCAAAATTTCCCAAGGAAATTGCCCCGTCAAAAACATGGTCTTGGACTATAAAATATGACATATACAGTCCATAGTCCATCAAACTCTGACATGGAATGAATCTTTAATGAACATAAACTTTCTTCATGAGCCTTCCCTCCTTAATCTTGGTCTCTTTAAGATGTAATTGTTAGAAGACAATCCTGTTGATTTAGATCTTTCCTTATGTTAGATGGCTTCATATGTTTTGCCTCACATAAAAAATTGGAGTTTGTATAAGAGCAGTACATTTCTTAGACTTCTCTGGTATTTACAATATTTTTATTCTTCTTATTTTTTTCACAGTTTGATAGTTTATAGTTATTTAACACCTACTATAAGCACTGTGCTAGGTAATGATTTAGGTATAGCCACTGATCTAGAAGAGTCACAGCTAAAGGAAGGTGGAAGTTGATGTCATGAAACAGTAGTAAAAGTTTTAACTGCTTATCTCATTCATTTTGGACATTTTGGCCAAATAAGCTACACTATCATTAAGAAACAGTTTTTTTTCTTATCTGGAGTTATCCTTAGAAACCCGAAGTCAAAAATGCTATCCTCTAAAAGATACTACTAGAGTGTACAATAGTTTTAGTTTAAAAACTGAATATAACTTTTGAAATTTGTCAGCTGATTCATTTCAATTCCACAGACACTTGCACACTTGAACAAGGCACTGTGCTAGGCACATACTCCTTTGAAGCTCTACATTATTTGGAACAAAGACAGGCTGAAAGTATTTATGTTGGTATGATTAACACATAGTAAACTCCAACGCAGGTTTAAATATGAAAAAATTCATACATGGCACTTGCTATTTTTTCAGTCTAATAATGGAGATGAAGACACACGAGTAATAGTAAAACAACGTCAACTTATACAAGTACTAAATTATGCAATATATAAGTATGTATGGAAAATGAAACAAACAGATGACTTTTCTTTGGGTAATCAAAAAAGGTTTTCCTAGAATAACTGACATGTTAAATGAGCTTCAGAGAAAAGAATAGACAGGTTAATGGAGGTAAAAGTCCCTCAGCAAGAGGAATGAATTAAATACAAGCTTGTGATCTTAAGAGTAGATTGGACTAGAAGATGGACAAGTGGAAGGAAATGCCCCTATAGGAACACAGATCCCAGAATTTAACACAATAAATCTGTATTTCATCTTTAGGTACCTTTATTCTCTCAAATATCTGGCATGTGCCCCACAGGAAGTGGTGAAGGGAAGGAAGAAAAGTTGGCTAGGAAGAGAGAAAGGGAAGGAAGAAGAAAAGGAAAAAGAGAGAGAGTAAGAACCCATCAGAACAGGTGTCTTATAAATAAATCCTGTTTTGATCACCTTGAAAAAGAAGAAAAGAAAATGAGCATCTTAAAAATATAATGAACACTAACTATATATAATGATCTTAAGGAAATGTTATTTTTTAGGTGTGATAATACCATGGTTATATTTTAAAAGTTCTTGTAGAGATTCATTTGTATTAATAACTGTTGAAAATGATTGAAAGATATATAGGGGTTCACAGTATATTTTCTTAAATGTAAGTTGGAAATTTTATATAACAATTTTAACAAAAGAGAACAATTGCATTCAGAAGACTTTTAATATTTAAAAGTTCTACAATAAATTCCATAGTGAAATAAGAAACTCTACAATAGATTTGCACCATAAAAAACTATCTCTTAAATAAATGATATCAGCAGACATAATCATTACCTGTAGAATTTTATTTTTTGTAAGAATGCTTTCATGTATTTTTACATGATATAAGAAAACAAAATGCATAGGCATGACTGGGTGGCTCAGTTAAGCATCCAACTTCTGATTTCAGTTGAGGTCATGATCTCATGGTTCATAAGTTCGAGTCCTACTTTGGGCTCCATACCGACACTACAGAGCTTGCTTGGGATTTTCTGTATCCTTCTCTCTCTGCCCCTCCCCCACTCATGTGCACTTACCATCTATCTCAAAATAAATAATAAATAAACTTAAAAAAAAGAAAATACACAATATGAATTAATTGTTATGTCATCTTACCAAAATATTATTTTATCTTTATTACATGTATTTTAAATGTATTAGTAATTATACCCTATTTCGGCTCACCTAATATTTATTCATTTATTTTACACACACTTAATAAACATTTATTCAATACTTTCTATATGCCAAGTATCTGTACAATATATTAATAAGATATAGCTTCTACCCTTAAGGGATACATTATGCAGTAGAAGAGCTTAGTGTCCATTGGTCAATTAGATTTACTTATATTAATGGCTGAATTGAGCATGTCCCTAGATTCTTACAGCTATAACCTGAAGACATGATA
>NC_043710.1:63072698-63123175 GCF_006229205.1 Suricata suricatta
CACTTAATAAACATTTATTCAATACTTTCTATATGCCAAGTATCTGTACAATATATTAATAAGATATAGCTTCTACCCTTAAGGGATACATTATGCAGTAGAAGAGCTTAGTGTCCATTGGTCAATTAGATTTACTTATATTAATGGCTGAATTGAGCATGTCCCTAGATTCTTACAGCTATAACCTGAAGACATGATATTCACAGAGGCTAGTTATCAGAACCAAATAAATGTCATTTTTTACTGACATTCATAGATAGCAGTCTATCAGTTATCTAGAGAAACTTCTGAAAACATGTAGTTGATAATTCCAATATATAAAATATAAAAACATATGACCAGTAAAGAAATATTTTAAGAAACAGGTTATTTCTTAGGTTGCTTTTATGTGAAATGTGTTTAGGTCTAACCTACTCAAATAGACATCCATGTCAGAGACCAAAAATTAAACAGTGAAGAATTCTACTTTCCTAATTTAATTTTGACAGCTTGAAAAAATTTATGGTTTTAGCTCAAGTATATTTAAGGGAAAATTTTCATATTCTTTCTAAAAGAAAGGATAAAAACAAAACCTATCAAAATCCTATTGTTCCAGTTGTTCCATAGCCTATATATAGAATTATAGCAGTTAATAGTGTCCCTGGCTCTCGCTCTGCATTTTTCTTTTACCCCTTTAGGAAAAAAATAACCTGGGATATTTTAGGCTAAAAAAAAATTGTCCTTCAGTTTATTAATTTGGAGGCACTACATTTCAGAGTGATTCATTGCAGCCATGAATAAGGAATGTCACCGAAATAGTGAGGTGGCCTGAACCACTTTAGAAATTAATGGACTTACAGTGATCTACTGGCGTTTCTTTCATGCATCTATAATTGGAGTGCCAATTTATTTCCAATCATTTATAGAGCATCATCGTTGTAATTACAGAGCATCATCGTTGCCTGTTTAACATTCATATGAGAAGCTGTCATATGAATGCTGGACAGGGACCAATATTTCACAACTAAGAAACATGAACAAAATGTAAAGAAATACACAAAGGTCTGGTTTGTTTTTCAAGGACTGCATTAAAGGAATATTTACAAAATTTTCTCATAATTTTGAAAAACAAAAATAACTTGAAGATTCAAGTTCAACCAAGTTCTAATGAAAGAAATACTCAGGCCAACCTATGAGCCCTCCTGTAGGGTTAAGGGTTCTCTCCATCTGCTCCCATAACAGCACTGTTTTACCACTGGTAAGACACTTACATCATATCACATTCATATAACTCTATAGCAAGGCAAGGAACATGTACTGATCACCGGAGTATCCTCAAGACCCATCACGTTATCAAGATAATACTAAGGAATCAGTAACTTTTCTAAAATCTCAATTAATCAATGCATGAATGAAATTCCCTTTCATCACACCATTCACATTTATCAGTTTCTTGCAATCTCATTTTCTACCACTTAGACAAGATCTTCAACCTAATTTCCTATGTTCTCTAACTAGATCTTAGTTAAGAATTAAATCTTCTCAAACATCATTAAGCATGCCATAAAATTGTCTCCAAAGCTTTTGATTGTTCTCCATTACATAGAAAAGAAAGTATCTCTTTAGCCTAGTATTAAGAGCCCTTCACCATTCATTTAGATCTACCTCTGTAATCTGTTCCTACGATCATGGAACGTTGTTCTGTAACAAGTAACTAACATGATTTTGAGTTGTGTTATTTGCAAAATTTGGATTTCAACTCATCAATTATTTAGTATACATTTAAGTGCAATTTTTATATTCATTGTGAAACAAAATTATGAGAATTTTATGGGTACATAAATACTATGATAATGATAACTTTTAACAGTGAGTTAGAAAATAATTAAATCAGTAAGAAAAAAGGAAGCTGATGTGAGAGGCTATAAAACAGAAAAGGTTGCCAGAGGATAGGCAAAAGGGAGAATAAAAGAATTTTAACCAAACTTCATAAGCAAAGCTCTCACTCCTCCCTAAGAACCATGATACTGACTAAGCACCCAGCCCAATCTGGCAACTGAGAAGACAGTACAACCTTCCTTTTGAACTTGGCTGATCATCATCAATCTGTGTGAGCTTTTCATAGCCATGTTTCATTAACAATGACTAGGTTGGGTAGATTTATAAGGGCAATTGTAACAGTGATTGTTGATATCAATTTATATGAGAAATTTTATTATTACTGTTAGTAAAGCACAATGATAATATGAAGTGTGATTAATATGAGTAGGTCTATAATTGAATAATGATAATCTAACTAAAAAAGAAAGCCTGAAGTTATAAATTTGCTATGAGAAGAGAAAAGAAAGGAAACTAACACTTAACCCCCAAGATGTGCTCCAAACTCTGCTAGATACTTTGCATGTTATTTTGCTTTAACCTCACAAAGCCCCCAAAATCATCATTATTCCCAGAGACAAGTAAAAGAGCTCAGTAAAGTTAATAATTTGCCCAAGGTCAATCAGCCAGTAGATTCAAAGCTGGGATGTGAACCCAAGTCTCCTAGACTCAAAAGTTTTATGTCTTTCATTTTGCTAAACCTCAGGAGAAAATGAAAAGCAACTGAGAAAAGAAGACATGAAGTAAAATTTGGACCTCTCACATGCTCGTGCAATAGTAAGTTTTGAGAAGTTATGTATTTTAGAGTGGACCCTTGAAAAGAACTCCTTCATGTGAACGTGCATGCACTGACACTACCCTCACGTGGCCCATGCATCCACTGGAGCTACCCTTCACGTGGACTGTGATACATGCACTGGCACTGCCCCTTCTTGTGCACCATGCGTTTATTGACACTACCACTGAAGCTTTGAACTGTTTCACTATAACAACTGGCCACTCTAAATGAATTTCATTAAAGATGACCTACCAGTGCAGAAGTAGATATTTTATGATTCGATGTGAATGTGAGGATGAACGTGCCTGTGGATGAAAACAAGTAAAAACACAACTGTCGAAAATGAAAATTTTAAATACTTCTGTCCTTTAAGCTGTTTTCAAGGTTTTTCGTTTCTAAAAGGTGACAGATGATAGGTAGATGGGTGGATTATAGATAGATGGATAGACAGTGATAGAACATAGATACATAGATATTGATAGGATTTAATATGTACATGTTAGGTATTCTAAATTTCCAAAAAAAAAAAAAAAGAGAGAACTAATAGAGTTTAGAGTATTTTTTTAATGTTTATTTTTGAGAGAGAGAGAAAGAGAGACAGAGCATGGGAAAGGCAGAAAAAGAGCGGGGACAGAGGATCTGAAACAGGCTCTGTGCTGATGACAGAGAGCTGATGCAGGGCTCAAACTCAAGCTGCGAGTTCATGACCTGAGCTGAACTCAGAAGGTTAATCAACTGAGCCACCCAGGTCCTTTGAGCACAGAGGATTTTTGAGCACAATGACATATTGTTAAAAAAAAATAGAAAAATAGGCTGGTTGTGACTTATGTTAAACAAATATTTAAAAATGGTTGTTCCTGTGCTCACTAGAAAAATTCTGTTTGAAACAATCCTTATTTTGAAAGTACCCTAAGACTGGGAGACAGGGAATACCTTTAACTGATGTTCTACCAAGATGTTTATTAGGTCTTTCATGCTACATTGTCAACATGACATGATAAAATGGAATAATAAATAAATAAATAACCACATTTAGACTGTAAATTAACATATTTATATCCAAGTGAATCACAAATATATCTGTCTGATTCTTTGCTGGTCAATTTTTTTTTTAATCAACCACTGGAAAAAATGCAAAAGACAAGATTATAAAATGCAAATCAAATTAGGAGGATGCTACTGAGGACAATAGAATCCAACATCTCAGCAGCTTTGTAAGAGAAGCCAAATTACCATGATAAAATTTAATAAAGATAAATGTAAACAATCCACTGAGACTCTAAAAAATCAAATACACAAGTACATGATGATTAAGATATTAAGTAATTGCCATTTATGTATAAAAGGCCTGGACAAAAACTGACAGTAAGCTCAATATGAATCAATATTGTGACATCAAAACACTTAATTTAATCTTAGACCACAGTACTACTAGAAGTACAGTATTCAGATAAAGAGATATCAGTCCCCCCTGTGCTGTGTGCTGATCCATGCAAAGTATTATTTCTACCTAAGGACAAAAGATTAAGTGAGACACACTGAGAACATCACATAGAAATAAGGTCAAAGAACAAATAATTGGAGAATGACTAAGAAAACCACTAAAACTGTCATATTGGAAACACTGCTACATGGAAGCCAAATACCTTTCAGCATGGAGCAGACTAAAGACTAAAAATACGAAGCAAAATTTGAAGATCTAACAATCGCATCCAACAGTAAATTTGAAGAATAAAGTATTTTACAGAGAAACCTTAAAAGGAACTACTTAGTGTGGACTGTGCGTCCACTAGCAAGAGCGTGGAACACATTTCAGTAAACTCCTCGAGAGGCAGTGACTTCCTAGGCATGGGCACAGCTGTACATCTCTAGGTTTCCCCACACGTGGGCAGGGCCTGTGCCAGTAAGCTGATCCCATCATGGAGAGTGTCCAGAATAAACCCTTTCTGCAGGCAGGCAGGAGGTCCATCTATCCTAGAGCTTCCTCACCCCATTCTCAGGCCTGTTCTAATATGCCAGCTGCTCAGCCCGACTTCTCAGGAAGCAAACAAAGCCTAGGCAGCTTTTCTTACACTGCACCGGTGTGGGATTTTGCAAGCCTGTTCTCAGGTTAATGCATCCATACATTTCTCTCAGCCCATTGTTTTTCAAAGCCTCCTAGAGAGGGGCCAACATGGCAGAACAGCATTGAAGATTTTTTCGTGTCTTTCATCTGAAATGCAGCCATATAAACACTAAACTATCTTGCACACATAGAAAACTGTTTTTCAGATTAACACAACAATTACCACCACCTGAACCACAAAACTCAGCAGGTACTCAGTGAGGAGAGGTGAACTGGGGGAGAGAGAAGCTGTGGAGAGCAGGGAGCTGGTTTTGCTTGTGGAGAAAGGATGGGGGTGGGGGGTATAGGAAAATCACTTCTCCCAAAAAGCAGCTGAAAAGAAATTGGAAAAGTGAAAACAGTTGCTGGGACTGAACAAAAAAGGGAGAAAGGAAAGGGTGAAAATTCCATTAAGACTCTATAAACAGGATCTGAAACTCTGCAGGGCACACCTGGCAGTGCTCTGTGGGGGGCGGGGGGCAAATACTTAGGAGCAGAGAGCAAGGTCCTTGGGGTCCTCGGGCCACATGAGGAGAGGTGATTCTGTTGGGAACACATTTGGTAGAGGCTGTGTGGCCATCCCAAAGACAAAGGTCCCAGTGGACCCCAGGGAACAACCACATTCACCGGTGCTGGAACAAGGGCATTAAGGGTGCAGCCTGGCACCAGATGTGTGCTGTGGTTTTCCATATACCCTCAAATGCTGCTGCTACAAGATCCTGCGATTTTTTTCTGGGGCAGGCTGACACCCAGCAGCAGTCTCTGGGCATCGGCAGCAGCGTGGTCTTGCGACCATTCCTGGAGGTGGGACAGCATCCAGCCATTCCTCAGTAAGACACTCCTCCAGAAGGACTGAGTGGGTCAAAGACACAGACCCAAAGCCAAGTGAGGGGTGGGTAAATGCTGCATCATTTGAGATAAAACTCAGAAGGAGGTGCTACCAGGCAACCTGACAGCTTGGTCACAGATAGTATAGATCTAGGGAGTGGATGGAAGCCAGACACAAAGGAGGGGTGCTTGATTGTCAGTTGTGGAGAGCACAGAAATCCGACATTAGAGCCTGAGTAGCTGGGTGATGCCATTTTCACCCCTCCCACGCATGTGCATACACACCTACACATGCCACAGCAATCCAGGCGCCATCTAGTGGAGAACGAAGCCATTGCACTAACCCTGCCAAATCAGGCCAATAGCGTTCTTGACAAACACAAGTCTTTCTGCCAGCTTAGTTTACGGACTATCAAGTGCTTCATAGCTTGACTTTGGGATACCAGAAGTCATTTCATTCATAGTTCATTCTGTTCACTGGTCCTTTTATTCAAATTTTTTTCTTCTCTTCTTATTCTTGAAAACAAAAAGAAAAAAATATATATATACCACTCCACGCTGTATTCCACCCTCCACACGCCAGAAAATTTTCTACCTCCACTGTGAAGGGAACTTGCTTATGTCAAATCTTTCCCTTTTTTAATCTATGATCTTATTTGTTAAAAAACAAACAAACAAAACCTCTGTGCTCTAGAATTCCTGGCTTGGCTTTCCGTGTGTAAACCTCAACTTTAGAAGGTTGAAAAAAGGGTAAAGGTTCCAGGGAGAAAAACAAAAACAAAAACAAACTAACAAACTAGCAAACATATATAGTTTGCTAGTTTTATATGCATAGTATATATTTTATAGAGATTATAATCTTTATATTTATATAAATATACTATATATGTGTGTGTTGAGTATTTATTACATGTGTATGTATGTTTGTGTATATATAATCTGTATATATATAATGCATATGTGTATATAATGTGTGTGTGTATATATATATAAATATATATATAAATATATATATATTTATATATATATATAATATATAAATTTTTTTCCTGTTCTGTTTTTCTTTCAGGAACCAGGCTTTGTTGATTGGAAAAAAAACTCACCCCTTTTCTAATTTTGTCTTTAGTCCAACTTCCCATTAAGAATTTTTAAAACTCAAGTCCAACCAATGACTCACTTCACTCTTACTGTGTTGTATCTTTGCAGTAAACCAATGAATGCTATTGATTCAATGAGTGGGTAAACATCAATATGAAAGTAGAAAGTAGATATTACTCTAAAAATACTGGATAAATATTTGTATTACATAAACAGGTTGAATTCTATCAAATGTTCTCCTCTACATATATTGATGTGATCATAAAGCCTTTTTCCTTTATATAAACAAGTTAAATTACATTAAATGATTTTCAAGATGTTAAGCCAAGCTTCCAGTCCTGAAATAAATTCCAGATAACCATGAGGTATTATCTTTTTTATATTACTAATCTCAATTTGTTATTTAGTTTATAATTTTTGCCTCTCTGTTCATTTTTTCCATATTTTTTCAACACAATGTAAATCTAGTTTTATTATTCCCCTTTCATAGATGAGAGATCTGCAAGTCTACAGAAGTTGTTAAGCAATTTAGTCAAGGTCACAGAGCAAGTAAATGTAGTATTTGGATTCTAATTCAGATTTCTCTGATTCCAAAGCTTAGGATCTTTCCACTAATCAACCAGCAATTTTCTGTTCTGGGAAGATTGAGGTTGAATCAAGTGCAGATTCTGTACTCAGATATTCACAGTATGCCCCAATTTTATTTTCCTCAGGTATTCTTACAGGATAATAGTACTCTTCAAATAAATTGAAACGGAGAATGGTTAACACATGGAGCAGAGACATTAGACTTTTGAATTCTGGCTTTGTCCCTAACTAGCCATGTAATATTAGCCTCATCTATAAAATGAAGCTAAGACTTCTAGTTTCTGGTCTAGCATATTAGGAACTTGGAAGTGATCACTCCATCCCAACAACAAATAAAAAGTTGAAGAAACTGAAAAATCATCAACTCACCTTAGATCATTCAAAAAGTGAGGTGATAGGGGAAGCCACTGCCCCCAAATTTGTAAAGACAGTAAGTAAGGTGGAGAGAGTATCACAACTTATTGGAGTAGAAAGCCTCAAGCAGAAACTTTCGCTGGAACTTCTGTAATAAAAAACTCTAGACTGGGTAGATTATAAACAAAAGGAGTTTATTTACCATAGTTCTGGAGGCTATAAATCCAAGAACAGGGTGCCAGCATGATGAGGTTCTGGTGAGAACCTCCTTCTGGGTTTCAGACTGCTGACTTCTGGCTGTCCTCACATGGAAGAAAGGACTAAGAAGCATCTGTGGTACTTACTAGAAGAACTCTAACCTCATTCATGAGGGATTCAGCCTCAATATCCACATAACCTCCCAAATGCCCCATCTCCTACTACTATCACATTGGTCACTGGGATCCCAACATATGAATTTGGAGGTGAGGATGGGGGAGGGGGAGATAAACCTACAGACAAGAGCAGGGCTAAGTCATGCAGAGGGACAAACTTTTGAGAGTTTTACCTCCAGGAAATCTACCAGGTTCTCACAATAAAAATCAGAGAAAATTCCTCTTCTGCTTCAAGAAAGGGAAAGAAGAGACTTACCATTTTGAAACATGCAGAGCATTCAGTTCTTCCTTATAAGACCTGCCCTGAAAAGAACTGTTTTACTAGATTCTAAACTATTGGGGTTTTTTTTCAGAGTCTGACTGAACAGAGGAAAGAAATACTCAACTCCAGCCAGTCTAGCCTTCCATGTGAAGGAAGGGAAGTACACAACTCCAGCCAACCCTGGCTAGCCAGGCCCAACTAGGTGTAGGGGGAAACTGAGAAGTACTTGTGCAGTTTACAGCTCAGGAGCACAGGCTCACTAAGAGACCAAGACTTATGGAGAGCCTGAGTGGCTCTGTGAGTTAAGTGTCCAACTTCAGCTGAGGACCTGATCTTATGGTCCATGAGTTTGAGTCCCTTGTCACACTCTGTGCTGAAATCCCAGAGCCTGGAGGCTGCTTCAGGCTTTGTGTCTCCCTTGTCCTCTGGCTCTCCCCTGCTCATACTGTCTGTCTGTCTATCTGTCTTTCCTTCTCTCTCTCTCAAAATTAATAAACATTTTTTAAATGTTTTTAAAAGAGAAAGACTTAATCATGACTATAGACTACTTCCTCTACCTGCACACCTTACCATCACATTACTAAAAGACAATTACTAGAGTTCCTTCTACCCAGTACATTATGCTTGGCTTTCAACAAAAAGTTACAGGGTATACTAAAAGCCAAAATGACATAGTTTGAAGAAAAAGAGCAAGCATCATAATGAGATACACAAACAGGGATATTGGAATCATCCAACCAAAAACATAAGACAACTATGATAAATATACCAATGGCACTAATGGGTAGACAACATGCAGTAACAGATAGGAAATGCAAGCAGAGAAATGGACATTGTAAGATGAATCCAAAAGAAATGCTGGAGATTAAAAAGACTGGAATGGAAATGAAAAATGACTTTGACAGGCTCATTAGTACACTCAATAAGCACGGCAGAGGAAAGAATCTCTACCGTGAGAATATGTCAATAGAAACTTCCAAAATAGAAAAGCAAATAAAAAGACTGAAAAAAAATAGGGTATCCAAGAGCTGTGGGACAAATACAGAAGGTATAATATACGCATAATAGGAAAGAGAGAAAGAAACAGAAAAATATTTGAAGGAATGATTGAGAAATTCCCCCAAATTAATGTGAGACACCAAACCTCAGATTAAAAAGCTGAGACAACACCAACTAAAATAAATAAAGACAAAACAAAACAATACATTTAATCATATCATATTCAAACTACAGAAAAATCAAAGCTAAAGAAAAAATCTTGGAAGACGTGAGGGGGGGGAATCTTACCTATACAGGCTCAAAGACAATAATTAAATCTGATTTCTCTAAAGAAACCATGCAAGCATGAAGACTGGAATGAAATAGTTGAAATTTTTAGGGAAAAAAAGAAACATGTAGAATTATATATACAGTGAAATTGAAGGAATTTGTCACCAGTAGACCTGCACTGCAGGAAATGTTAAAAGAAGTTCTTCAGAGTAAAGAAAAATGATGTAGTTCAGAAATTCAGATGTATATAACAGATTATCACTGAAGAAGGAATAAGTGAAGATAAAATAAAAACTTTTATTTTTCTTACTCTTAACTGATGTGACAGATAACAAAAACAACAGAAACAATACAGTTGACTATATAATATACTTAGGTATAAGTTGAAATGAATGACAGCAATGGTATAAGGGATAGGAGGGAAGAATTAGGAATACATATTTTGTTACAACAACCTGAACTAGCTTCCAATTATATAATGTTGTTTATTTGAAAGTGAACTTGGATTCATTGTAAATGTACATTTCAAACTCTAGGGTAAGTGTTAAAAAAGGTAAGAAGTGGCTCGGTGTCCTGCAGCATTGGAAGGAAATGTCGGCAGCTGAGCTTTGAGAACATCGGGTCTGTAGTGGATATAAGACCTGGCTTGAAAGATGAAACTTCAAACTGTTCCACAGCGCTCTTGGAAACATGGGGTTTGGAAAGTTAGCTCAGTCTGTCCCAGTACCTGAATCATTTCAAGCCTCTGGACAGAACTGAATAAGGTGGACATTTCTGGTGACGAAGCACAGATTAAATTCCTACAATATCTTAATTTCATAGTCTCTTGTCCCATATAATGAATCACCAAAACTGGAACCAAGATCTGAATAGTATCATTTACAATAACCAAGGTATAGGGACAACCCAAGTATATATCTAGAGATTTAAGGATAAAGAAATGTGGTATATATCTATAAATGAAATGTTACTCAGCCATTAAAAAAGAAAAAAGATGAGATCTTGCCATTTGCAACAACATGGATGGACCTAGAGGGTATTATGCTAAGTGAAATAAATCAAAGACAAATACCATATGATTTCATTTGTAATCAGAATCTAAAAAAAAAAAAAAAAAAGGAAGAGCAGAAACAGACCCAAAAATAGAGGGATGAGGGATGGGTAAAATGCGTAAAGGGGAGTGGAGATACAGGCTTCAAGTTATAGAATGAGTAAGACAAGAGGATAATAAAAGATACAGCAGAGGAAATATAATCAATGTATAGTAATAGTGTTGTATAGTGGCAAATGATATCTACGCTTGTGGTGAGCATTCTATAATGTATAGACGCATTGAATCACTATGTTGTATACCTGAAATTAAAGTATTCCTATGTATCAACTAGACTTCAATGAAAAAGAAAAGAACATGCATTAGGGAAATGCAAACCACAACTTCTTCACACTTACTAGAAGGACTATAAACAAAGAAATGGATTGTAAGAAATAGACAGTGTTGGTGAGGATGTGGAGAATTGTGCATTGCTGTTGATAAATTAAAATGCTGCAGCTGTTACATAAAACAGTTTGGCAGTTCCTCAAAAAACTAAACCAAGAATTACAATATGACACAGCAAATTCATTCATAGGTGTATAACCAAAGGAATTGAAAACACGACCTCAAACAGATATTTGTATGCCAATGTTCACTGCAACAATATTCTCAATAGCCAAAAGGTGTGATACATGTTATGACATGGATAAACCTTGAGAACATTATGCTAAGTGCACAAATACTGTATTACATATATATGAGTTATCTAGAATAAGCAAATTCAAGAGACAGAAAGTAGATAGTGTTTACTGGGGGTTGGGGGAAGTGAATAATGGTGAGCAATTACTGATTATACTTTCTGGGGCTATTAAAAAGATTTTGAGATAGGTAATAGTTATGGTTACAAAAAATTGTGAATGTAAGTAATACCACTGAATTGTACATGTCAAAATGGAAAATGTTCTGTTATATATATTTTACCACACTTTAAAAGATTAGTAATGTGTAATATACATGAAGTCACTTAATCATACACTTTAAATGGGTGAATTTTATGGTATGTGAATCATAGCTCAATAAAGCTATTCAACATCCCCAAAGGCAAAAAAGTATAAACACATTTTTAAAAAGCAAAAATAAAATTATATAAAAATGCTCAATTAAAACTACAAAAGGAATAAAAAGAATGAAAACAAAATAGGAATAAGAAACAAGAAAAATTAATACAGAAGCTAACAAATATGATTGCTATTAACCACTACACCAATAATCACTCTAAATTTCAGTGGTCCTAATACAACATTGGAAAAAAGATTGTCTGTGTAGATCAAAAAACAAGGCCAACTACAAGAAACCCACTTTACATATAAAGACACATGTAATTAAATGTAAAAAGATGGAGTATGACATACCATGTTAACACTAATAATCCAAAGAAAACTAGACTAGCTATATTAACTTCAGAGAGAGTATACTTCAAAGCAAAAAAAAAAAAAAGCTATCTGGAATAAAGAGGGGCATTATGAAATGAAAAAGGAGCCAATCCTCCAAGAAGACACAACAATTCCTAATGTGTACATGTCTAAAATGAGACTGTCAAAAAACATGAAGCAGGGGTACCTGGGTGGCTTAGTTAAATATCTGCCTCTTGATTTCAGCTCAGGTCATGATCTCATTGTTCCTGGGTTAAAACCTGGTACAAGCTCCACGCTCAGAGCAGAAAGAGTGCTTGTGATTCTTTCTCCCTCTCTTTCTGACCTTCCCCCTCCCTCAAAACATATAAACTTAAAAAAATGTGGTGCCTAGATGGCTCAATCAGTTAAGCATCTGACTCTTGATTTCAGCTCAGGTCATGATCTCATGGTTAGTGAGTTCAAGACCCACATTGGGCTCTGTGCTGACAGAATGGAGCCTACTTGGGATTCTCTGCCTCCCTCTCTCTGCCCCTCCTCTACTTGCATTTCCCATCTCTCTCCCTCTCCTCCCCCTCCCTCTCGCTCTTGCTCAAAGTTAAATAAACATTTTTATATTTGTTTTTCTTATTTAAATAGTTTATTACCAAGTTGGTTTTCATATAACACCCAGTGCTCTTCCCTGCAAGTGTCCCCCTCCATGACAATCACCCCTTCCCCTTCCTCCATCCCTCCTCAGCCCTCAGTTTGTTCTCAGCATTCAAAAGTCTCTCATGATTTGCCTCACTCCCTCTCCCTAACTCTTTTCCCCCACTTTCCCCTTCCCATGGTCCCTTATTAGGTTTCTCCTTCTAGACCTATGAGTGAAAACATGGTATCTTTCCTTCTCCAGCTGATTTATTTCACTTAGCATGACTCCCTCCAGGTCCATCATCCATTTTGCTACAAATGGCCATATTTCATTCTTTCTCCTTGCCATGTAGTATTGCATTGTACATATATACCACATCTTCTTGATCCATTTATCAGTTGATGGACATTTAGGCTCTTTCCATGATTTGGCTATTGTTGAAAGTCCACTATGAACTTTGGGGTACATGTGGTAAATAAACTTTTGAAAGATAAAAAAATTTTTAAAAATCATGAAGCAAAAACTAACAGAACTGCAGAAATTTGAATAAATCCACTATTACAGTTGGAAATGTAATCCTCGACCAGAAATGGATTCAGTAGTCAGGAAATCAATAGGGACATAGATGAATTCAACAATACCTTTAATCAGCTACATATAATTGATATCTATAAACTATTTAACAATAGCAAATACACATTATTCTCAAGCATACACAGAACATTCACCAAGAGATAAAATACTGAGTCATAAAAAAGTACTCTAAAAACTTTTAAATAGAAATCAGACTCTATATACTCTTATACAATAGTACCATTACTCTATAAATCAGCAGCAGAATGGTAACTGGAAAATCCCCAAATTCTTGAATATTAAATAGTACATTTCTAAATAACACATGAACGAAACCAGAAATCTTAAGAAAAAATATTTTCAACTACATGAAGATGAAATACAACGTACCAAAGTTTGTGAGATGCAATAAAAGCAGTGCTTAGAAGGAGACATAGTATTGAATGCATACAATAGAAAATAATATCTAAAATTAACTATTTAAGCTTATTCCTTTGGAAACTATAAAAAGGAAAGAAAATTAAATCCAAAGTAAAAAGAAAGGAAATAATATACATTAAATCAGAAATCAATTACTTTTTTCAAATAGAAAAAAATCAACAATTGCAAAATCTGATTTTTTTAAAGATCAGTAAAATTGCTCAGTTTCTAACCACGCTAATTAAGAAGAAATGAAAAAGAAAATACAAATTACTAATGTTAGAAGTGAAATGCTAGTGATATCATTAGAAATTTTATTAACATTAAAAGAATAATCAATGAAGAATATCAACAATTCTCTTCCACAAACTTTATAACCTAGATAAAATTGACCAATTCTTTAAAAAATAAAATCGGCCAAACTCACACAAGAATATGTAAACAATCTGAATAGGCCTATATCTATTTTAAGAATTATACCAATAATTAACAACCTTCCAAACAGAAAGTGCCAGATGGATTCATTAGTGAATTCTACCAAATATTTAAGGAGTAACCAATATCAATTTTCTATAATTTCTCTCAGAAGTAGAAGCAGAGGGAATACTTCCTAACTCATTCTATGAAGACAGCATTACCTGAACAGCAATCCCAGACAAAAAATCTTATGAGAAAAAAAATCTTACTAGAAATGAAACATACAGACCAATATCTTTTATGAGAATAGATGAAAAAATTCTCAACAAAGTATTATCAAATAAAATCCAACAATGTCTAAGAAGAATTAGACATCATGACCGAGTAGAATTTATCCCAAGCAGGCAAGTCTGGCTCACCATTTAAAAATCAATTAATGTAACTCATCACATCAACAAGTTACAAATGAAAATCAAATGATATCAATATGATTATATCAATAGATGCAGAAAATCATTTAACAAAATATAATACTGATCCATGATAAAACTCCTGATAACATCCTTGACTGGCTAAAGATTATCTATTAAAAAACTACACATAACATTATAGTTAATGTGAAAAACTTGATGCATTCTCACTAAGATCAAGAACAAGAGATATATCTCCTTTCATCACAGCTTTTCAGCATCATACTGAAAGTCCTGGTTAATGTAATAAGACATGGAAGGAAAGTAAAAGGTACACATGTTGGGAAGGAAGAAATAAACTTTGTTCACAGATGATGTGATCATCTATATAAAAAACCTGAAAGAATAAAAAAAAAACCACTCCTGGAACTAATAAGCAATTACTACATGGTTTCAGGATACAAGGTAAATATATGAAAATCAATCACTTCCCAATAAACCAGAAATGAACAAGTGGAAACTGAAATTTAAATGCAATACTGTTTATATTACCACCACAAAAATACAATACTTAGGTATAAATCTAATAACGTGTACATAATGTATATGAGAAAAACTACAAAGCTCTGTTGAAAGAAATCAAAGAACTAAATATTTGGATAGATATTCCATGATCATGGACAGGAAGACTCACTGCTGTAAAGATGCAGTTCTTTCTATCTTGATCTATAGATTCAATACAATCCTGATCAAATCTCAGCAAGTTATTTTTGTGGATATCAATAAATTTATTATCAAGTTTATATATAAAAACAAAAGACCCAGAATAGTCAACACAATATTGAAGAAGAACAAAGTCAGAGGATTGACACTACTCAATTTTCTAGATAACTACAGTAATCAAGACAATTAAATAATGGCAAACAAACACATAAAAACAAAACAAAAAACAATAGATCAGAATAGGGAACTCACCAAAAACAGACTCATATAAATATAGTGAACTGATCTTTAACAAAGTAGCAAAGTCAATACAATGGAGCAAAAATAGGCTTTTCAACAACTAGTACTTTTGGAACAACTGGAAATCCACATACAAAAAAAAACACAAAAATCAAAACAAACAACAACAACAAAACAAGGATCCAGACAAAGCCATATACCTTTTGCAATCAAAATGGACCATAGGCTTGGTGGGAATGTAAACTGGTGCAGCCACTCTGAAAAACAGTGTGGATATTCCTCAAAAAACTATGAATGAGCTTCCCTATGACCCAACAATAACACTGCTAGGGATTTACCCAAAGGATATAGAAGTGCTGATGCGTAGGGGTACATGTACCCAATGTTCAGAGCAGCACTTTCAAAAATAGCCAAATCATGGAAAGAGCCTAAATGTCCATCAACTGATGAATGGATAAAGAAGATGTGGTTTATATACACAATGGAATACTACAGGGCAATGAGAAAGAATGAAATATGGCCACTTGTAGCAACATGGATGGAACTCGAGGGTGTCATGCTAAGTGAAATAAGCCAGGCAGAGAAGGACAGATACCATATGTCTTCACTCATAAGTAGAACAGGAGAAACTTAACAGAGGACCGTGGGGGAGGGGAAGAGGGAAAATAGTTGGGGAGAGGAAGAGAGGTAAAGCATGAGATACTCTCACATACTGAGAACTGAGGGCTGATGGGGGAGGAGGAAAAGAGAAGGAGGACATGGAGGAGGGCACTTATGGGGAAGAGCACTGGATGTTATATGGAAACCAACTTGACAATAAACTATACAAGAAAAAAAATGGACCATAGGCCTAAATATAAAATACAACATTTGGGGGAGATAATTATAATTATAATACATTATTATATGCCGTATATAATAATATATAATTATAATTTTGGGGAGATAGAATAAGAGGAGAGTATATTATATATAATGTATAAGGTATATAATATGTAGTATAATATAATATATAATTATAATTTTGGGGAGATAGCATAAGAAATCTAGATGACCTTGGATAAGGCAATGAATTTTTAGCTACAACACCAAAGGCACAATCCACAAAAGACAGAATTGATAAACTGGACTTCATTAAAATGAAAAACCTCTGCTTTCAAAAAAGACAATGTTAAGAGAGAATGAATGTTAAAAGAAAATGAAAAGACATACTACAGACTGGGAGAAACTACTGGCAAAAGACACATCTGTTCCCTAAAATATACAAAAAACTTTTCAAATTCAACAGTAAGAAAATGAATACCTGACACCTCATAAAGAAGATATATAGATGTGAAGTTTTCTTTTTTTTAACTTTTTTTTAATGTTTTATTTATTTTGATACAAAGAGAGACAGAGCATGAGAGGGGGAGGGGCAGAGAGAGAGAAGGAAACACAGAACCGGAAGCAGGCTCCAGGCTCTGAGCCAGCTGTCGGACAAGCACAGAGCCTGTTGCGGGGCTCGAACCACAAACGTGAGATCTGACCCGAGCCGAAGTCGGAGGCTTAACTGACTGAGCCACCCAGGCGCCCCTAGATGTGAAGTTTTTATATGAAAAGATATTCAACAGCATATGTCATTAGGAAACTGCAAATTAAAATAACTAAGATATCATTACACACCTATTAGGATGACTAAAATCCAAAACACTGACAACACCAAATGCTGGTAAAGATGCAGTAGGAACTGTAATTCATTGCTGGTGGGAATGTAAAGTGGTATAGTCACTTTGGAAGACAATTTGGCAATTTCTTACAAAGCTAAACATACTGTTATTATATCATACAGAAATTGTATCCCTCGGTATCTACCTAAATGAATTGAAGACTCATTTCAAAACAAAAACCTACACAAGGATGGTTACAGTGTTTTATATGTAATTACCAAAACATGGAAACAAGCAAGATATCCTTCAGTAGCTAAATAGATTTTTTAAATTCTTTAATAGTTTATTGTCAAATTGGTTTCCATACAACACCCAGTGCTCTTCCCCACAAGTGCCCTCATCCATCACCACGACCTCTTTTCCCCCCCTCCCCCTTCCCCTTCAACCTTCAGTTCATTTTCTGTATTCAATAGTCTCTCAAGTTTTGCATCCCTCTCTCTCCCCAACTCTTTCCGTCTTCCCCTCCCCCTGGTCCTCCATTAGGTTTCTCCTGTTCTCCTGTTAGACCTATGAGTGCAAACATATGGTATCTGTCCTTCTCTGCCTGACTTAGTAGCTAAATAGATTTAAAAACAAAAGAACAAAAAAAACATGGTACATCCAGACAATGGAATACTAAACAGTAATAAAAAGAAATGAGCTATCAAGCTATAAAAAGACATGGAGGAATCTTAAATGCATATTATTAAGTGAAAGAAGCCAATCTGCAAAAGCTAAATACTGTTTGGTTCCAACTAGATGACATTCTGGAACAGGTAAAAGTATGGAGAAAGGGTTCAGTGGGTAGGGAGAGTTGAAAGTTGAAGAGGCAGAGCACAGAGGATCCTTAGATCAGTGAAACTAATCTATATAGTACTATAAGGATCGATACATTTCATTCATTCATCAGAGCCCATGGAATATACAACACCAAGTGAATCCAAATGTAAAGTATGACTTTGAGTGATAATGGTATGTTAATGCAGGTTTATTGATTATAACAAGTGTTTCTCTGTAATGCAGGATTTTTACAAGGGTAGAGGGGAGGCTATGCATGCATGGGCAAATCTTTATACCTTTTCCTCAATTTTGCTCTGAACCTAAAACGAATCTAAAATATAGGTGTTTTTTTTTTTTTAATGAAGCTAAGAGTTCTTTTTAGGTTGCTGTGATAATTAGATCTAAGGCATATAAAGTATCGCATGCAGAGTCTCGCTGGTACATCATAGCTACCCACTAAATATGGGTATGAAAAATATTCAGTATTAAGTCGATCCTGATACAACCTCCTTTCTCCCTTGATTCATATTTTATAAGGTCAAATTCCCTTCAGAGAAATTTCTCTAGACTTCAGATTTCCCCATAACTAAGGATATCAAGTTAAAATTTTCTCATTAAAACATGATACAGATTCTGTACCATCTTTATTAATGGACCACAATGGTGGTGAAAGCTCATACACTGACACCTAACTATGGAAGCTGCTCTTATCTACAATTTCTGCTTGAGAATTAGAAAAACTATTTTTTTTAATCCTAGACTCTTAGTTGTCATTGATGAAAACATCTGGATGCATCTCCCATTATTCTCTCCATGACCCTGTGCTACTTCCTGAACATCTCTATACCTCTGTTTCCTTCTTTTTGAAATGAGGTCATGACATTACTGTCTGGGATAAAAGAAGATAATAGTAAGACATTTACTGCTTATGGGGACTCTGGAAGAGAGACTGAAAAACCATTAGCACAGAAGGATAACCCTAAGAGCTTGGCAATATCCTACAAGATCTCTATAATGTTACATTCTATACTATTTCTCTGTAGTGTTTAGTTGCACAGTACAGCAAAAAAATAATGTGCTTTCAAGTTTGACAGACCTGTTGCTTACCATGTGACCATAGGTATGTAGTTTTTCTGAGTCTTGGTTTCCTGCTTTGCAAGCTGATGATAATAATACCTATTCCATTAGGATTCCATGAAAATTAAACAAGTGGTGTAGTTATGTTCAATATTCATTTTTTCCTGTATAATTAAAAGCAAAGGACCTTCAAATATTTTACTTTTTTTCAGACAGATGAACAAGTGGAGTGTTGAATGATTATCCTCAAGACTGCAGTTAAGAGAAGACAGTGTTCAAAAAAGGGACAAGAGTAAGTTGAGTTTCTGAGATCACAAGATGGGAAGAACAAGGCACAGACTTTTTTAAAAAATGCTCTCTGGTAATGGCTGATGGTATGGTCTTCCAACATGGTGGTAGCCATTTAAACAAATTTCCAATATAAAAGCTTGATGAGTTTGAGT
Organism: Suricata suricatta; assembly: GCF_006229205.1. Taxonomy (NCBI): domain Eukaryota; kingdom Metazoa; phylum Chordata; class Mammalia; order Carnivora; family Herpestidae; genus Suricata; species Suricata suricatta. The sequence continues at coordinate 63,092,055 of NC_043710.1, forward strand.
CCTTTCCTATAACAATATTCAAATAAAACTCCCAAATACATCCAGGTCCTAATCTCTGGAAACTGAATGTTCTGGTAGGAAGAGGAATGTAGCAAGAGGTATGCTTGAGGTAGCAAGAAGAATGTACACATGTGATTGAAATAAGGATCTTGATATAAAGATGTTAATATGGATTGTCCAGATGAGCCCTAAACATAACTTTAAATGTCCTTTTAAGAGGGAGGTATGGGGGAGATTTGACTCCACAAGAGGAGATGGTGATACGATGATAGAAGCAGAGATTGGAGTGACGTGCTCTGAAAGGAAGGACGAGTCAAATAAAGACCAAAAGCTAGAAAAAAAAATGAAATAAAATTCATTCTTCCCTGCAGAGCCTCCAGTCCTGCCTACAACTTTACTTCCAGTCCTCTGAAACTGATTTTAGATTTATGACCTCTAAAACTAAAAGAAAATATATTTATGTTCTTTTCCCACAAAGTATTTGTTGCAATGGAAACAATAAACTAATACACCTCCCATTTGGGAACAGTTCTAACACAATGAAACAAAGTCCAACAAGCAAAGCAAAGCAATGGTGATTGAAGATATATATGCCTTTGAGGCCTTAAGAGATCATGAACTCTGGCTTAATCGTGCAGATTTCTCAAACAGAAGGAGGAAACTTCGCTACCAGCAGTCCAAGTGCTGAGTTCCAGGTTCTGATGGGTTCTACATTATCTAAAGACAGGGGATGATGCTCTGTAAAGTTAGCCTGTGATATATAATTAATTTCATTGGGTTTTTGCTGGAGCTTAATTTGTATTGTATACATCAAAAAAGATCTCATACTGGTTTCTTTAAAATTTAAATGCACCTTCTGTGTGCCCTCTAGGTTTTTTGAGATGAATATTGTTCTTTTATCTGTTTGCAATGACTTGAGGTTCTGCTTATGGTTTGCATGTGCAAATATTGAGAGCTAGTTAAATCTATTCTCTTTTCCTCAGTAGAATGTTTGTCTTATAAGTACCTGATGCTTTATACCAACATCCAAGGCCTGCCATAATCTGAAACATATCTCATCTCACTCTGCTTAGGATCCTATTTCCCAAGCTTCTGAATAGTTGCAGTCCTTCACAAGCACCCTACATTTCTCGCTTCCATGTCTCTGCAAATATGGTCCTTCCTCCTTGAAATTTTTCTCTTCTTTTCCTCAAACCCAGTCATAGAATAGAGGATGCTACTCATTCTTTAGGTATATATACACAATGGAGTACTACATGGCAATGAGAGGGAATGACATATGGCCATTTGTAGGAAAGCGGATGGACCTTGAGGGTGTCATGCTAAGCAAAATAAGTCAGGCAGAGAAGGACAGATACCATATGTTTGCACTCATAGGTCTAGCAGGAAAACAGGAGAAACCTAATGGAGGACCAGGGGGAGGGGAAGACGGAAAGAGTTGGGGAGAGAGAGGGATGCAAAACTTGAGAGACTCTTGAATACTGAAAATGAACTGAAGGTCGAAGGGGAAGGGGGGAGGGAGGAAAAGAGGTGGTGGTGATGGAGGAGGGCACTTGTGGGGAAGAGCCCATCTGGGTGTTGTATGGAAACCAACTTGACAAAAAAAAGCTTAAAAAAATCTGCTCCAACATATGAAATTAATTCATAAGATACAGGTCCTTTTTGTGGAAAAAATATTACTAGCCAAAATTCATGGGCCAGAGAGGCTCATGACATTGCTCCACCATTCTACCATTCCTGGAAAGCAGCTGGAATAACAGAGGAGAACATGCTCTAGCCTTAGTGACAAAGGAGAGACTTCTTTAAAAAAAGGGAAGGAGTTCATGAGTTCATGTTATTTCGACTAATCACTATTTCTTTTCAAAGTAAGAGTGTGTAAAACCCATTTTTTCCTTTTACAAGTCTCCAATTTTGTCCACAAATATAAGTATTCAGTTCCATACCACCATTCTGATGGATTCATGGGTGTACACATACCCCCAAACTCATGACGTTGTATACATTAAATCATACCTTAGTAAACCATATATTTAAATAAATTTTTAAAAGAAAACGTTTTATAATGATGGAAAGGGTAGTCTATCTTATAGTATAGAAGACTAACATGCAAGACAGTAGCCATTAACCACAGGTGGCTCTTGAGTATGTGAAATATGGCTAAGGTAAATGAGTTTTTATTTTATGTAAATTTAATTCCAATTTAATTAGATACTTATGATTAATGTATACTATCATGAATGACACATCTATAAACATAATCAAGTAAAATTATGGGGTTGAAAGGTCTTCCCTTTCTTTTATTTTTTCCTTCTTGGTTTCTGGCCTATCACCAGAGTGGATCGAACTTTGAGCACAGACCCAACTGTCTTAAAACAGAAAATTCCAACTCTAATATTACCTTTACCCAGACAAACACCAGGTGATCTAAACACATAGACCATGTAGCACTTCAAATAAGCGCATGTTGCCATGCACTTAGTAAAGAATAAAAATAAACACTGCGTTTTGAGATTTAATCTAAATATCTCCTCTAGCTCCTTTTTTATATGAAATATATTAGCCTCATATATTTTATGTGTTATATTACATGTAACATCACTGTCCACTTCTTTGTTACAGTAATTTTTAACACTGATTTCCAATTTTTAGAAGCACTGAGAACCATAATATCTATATCTGCAATGTTGCAAAGCAATTTCCTTAGTGGAGTGTGAATTTTCAGCAGAGCTGAAACTGTAAAACAAGAGGAATTTGAAAAATGCCAACAGTGTAGAGTTGATGGTAAGTTAGGAATGGCTCTGACAGCGTTATTTCCCAAAAGAAGCTTTTTTAAAAAGCTGCTTTTAGGTCAAGACTTTTAACCGTTAATAATTTGTTATAAAATGTGTCTGTGTGAAGTACTTCTTGCAAGCAACAAGGTGTTCTATTTTGTACAAACACTGGCAACTGCTTGCATTAAAAATTCTTTAGTGGTTTCATCACTGACTTAAGTGGAGACAGCATTTTTACTAAGTTGTTAAACATCATCTCACTGAAGTTTATTAAATGCATGTGTAATGACTATTGTCTGGCTAGGTGAGTCCATGTGTGAGAATTAAAAAATTAAGAGATTCAACATTTCCATAAAGGTTCATGTAGACTCCGACATTACTGAATTGGAGATAATCTTAGGACAATTTACTGAGAATATTATATTAGATGTTAAGCTCTGTTTGATATCACAATATTTTATGTTACAAGCACACATTTTTATTGAGAATGAAAAATTTGCTGAATTATTGCTAACAAATCAGGAAGGAGAAAAGAAGTCAATATACCCAGGATAATAATTATCAGAGTATCATGGTTTTTTTCTTAAAACGTAAGTTTTTAAGTGGAAAAAAATAGTCTTTGGGTCATTTTGCTTGTTTTTTAAGCAATCTCTCTGCCCACCATGGGGCTCAAACTCACAGCCCCAAAATCAGGGGTCACGCGCCCTACCAACTAAGCCGGCCCTCTCTTGAGTCGTTTCAGAATTTTGTAGTAAGTGGGGCTGTGACATTGTCTGCCCTAGAGCTTCCAACGTCCTCCTCCATTCTGACCTCCTCCGTGCAGACCAGTCGTCCTGAATCTGGGAAGCAGAGCTGCCGGAGGCCTACTCCGGCGGGCCCAGGGCTCCCTGAAGGGGTAGCGGCGGATGAGGAGCAAAGAAGAGACACTCACGCAGCGCAGTTTCTTAATTGGCCCAGCCCAGCATTCTTATTCTGTCTCCTGTATCCTGTATCTTCTTATATCTCCATCTAACGCCCCCATAGCCAGGTCTTGGGCCTTTATTTAAAGACTTATCACATCAAAAGGTGGAACTTTTACAAATAATTCTCAGTGATAAAGATGCTTTGAAAAGGGTGCAGAAACAGGTTTTACAGACCCCCTTTATTTCCATGTCTTGTTTGTGAAGCTCAATAGAAGAGACTTTTGACAAACATCTGCAGTGCCTTGTTTAACTTCCTCTTTTTTTTTTTTTTAAAGCTTGGAGAGAAGCCTTGATCTTTCTTTTTTTTTAATTTTATTTATTTTTTATACAGAGAGAGACAGAGCATGAGAGGGGGAGGGGCAGAGAGAGAAAGAGACACAGAATCTGAAGCAGGCTCCAGGCTCTGAGCTAGAGTCAGCACAGAGCCTGACACGGGGCTCAAACCCACGAACGTGAGATCTGACCCGAGCCGAAGTCGGAGGCTTAACCCACTGAGCCACCCAGGCGCCCCTAACTTCCTCTTCATAGAGGTGGGAATATGCTTCCTCCCATGAGGTTTCCGGGGAATATCGGTCTGATTTGGAACATTGTGAGGTCTAGTCAATAGCAACAGGCTTAATTTTACACGAGCAATGAGTTAACAGAAGGAGATGCTAGCTTCCGCCCCTGTGGCAGGAGCCGTGCTACGTCTACCATTTCCTTACTGTGACCGTGTCATCCAGCAAGGCTGGTGCGGCTCCCAGCACAGAGCCTAAGGAATCTGTCAGAATACCAACGTTACGGTTCATAAATTATTTTTCATAAACTCATGGACACTGCCTGGATGCTGCCCTGGTTGATGTTTCATCCTGAGTTGATGACTGCACCCTTTGGAAAATGTCCATGTAATAATATACTTCCTAGTCATCTGAGCTTCCATAAAACTTGTGGTCACTCTCCCTCAAAGGGGATATTCCTTTCTCAGTTGGCCTTTCTTGGTTCTCTCTTTGATGCAACACAAGAACCTCCTAAAATCAGTTAGGTAGCTCTTCGTCTTACACAGAAACCACAGAAGTATAGTAATCCCTGGCCTTCTTGCCTTACAGTGATTTTTGACTCACTGCAGTTACTCATCTTATCCAAACCCTGCAGAGAGATCCTAGTACCCTGCCATCACCTGTCCCTACCATGTCTCCCTACCACCTGCCTCCATCCGTGTAATGGGGATCTTTCCACTCCCTCAAAAATAATTCCAAATCTCTTCGCTGAACCAGCTCCGTGCAGGTTTCATTATGGACATGAAAAGCCACATGCATTCCCAAAATCAAATCCATATTAAATCAAACATACATGGCCCAAGACTCTTTTCACAAAAAAGAGCTACCTTGATTATACATTATTGTACTCCCTGTATTCTTCACTCAGACCTCATTTGTTTTGTTTTATTATTATTATTATTATTTGGAGGGCTCCAAACAAGAGCAATCAAGAAAGGTACACAGCATTTCAGGGATTACAGAATTCCTAATTCCAGTTGGCAAAACTCTGTAATCTTGTTCCCTTTATTCATACAGCATAAAAAATTAAAGACATCCACCAATTTTGTTTTTATGTATCTTTCTATTAGGATCTTGTCAACCTTTTTATTTTTTTAACTTATTTCATTTTATTTCTACTAGATAAATTCAACGCCCTTCTTTCCTACTACAGAAATAATTCCCTGCCTGAATTGCTTCACTGACCAATACAGGTAACTTCTATTGCCACTTGAATATCTGTTATAATATGTGTTTTGTGTGTTACTGGTCTAGGAACAACTTGAAATCAAGAATCATGCCTTATTCTTTTTTTTAATGTTTTACTTATTTATTTAGAGAGGGACAGACAGACAGAATGAGTGCGGGGAGGAGCTAAGAGAAAGAAGGGGAGAGAGAATCCCAAGCAGGCTCCACACTGTCAGCACAGAGCCCAATGTGGGGCTCAATCTCATGAACTGTGAGATCGTAACCCAAGCTAAAATCAAGAGTTTGATACCATGAACCATGAGATAATGACCTGAGCCAAGTTATATAAATAGAATAATGCTCAAAATAGATGTCCAAAAATATTTCAATGAATTAACTAATTAAATGACCAATTTTCTAGAATCATAGAAGTGGGTATGATGGTAGCAAAAGATCTCAATGAGAAATTTATAGGAGGTAGAATCTTTTCTGAGTCCACAAACTCAGAAATGCAAATAAATAAATAAATACATAAACTTTACTTTTCATTTCTGAACTTGATTCCTATCTCACTCCTCCCACTTGACAAAGGTGAAGAATGACTCTGGGTCTGGTTCTTGGTTTTCCCCCAATTAATTCAGGATTTAAATGGCAATTCAAGATTTTCTCTACCCAAAATGGTCGGAAAAATGGGTGAGTGACTTTCAGATATCAAAGCTTTGGGGGCAAATAGTATCTGGGCCTGGATATAGGCTGTTGACATGGTTGTGCACTGAGATGCAGATCTTCTAATCTGGGTTTTGGCTGCTGTCATCTTCTCACTCTGGCATCTGCAGAGATGTCTGCATTAGTATCTGGTTAATGGTTATTAAGTTTGCCCTGGCATGGAACCCTTCCCCTCACCCTAACAGAGAGCTCATAAGGCCCGGCAAAACTTAGCAGCCCATGTCTGCTACCAGGGCTACACAAGGTAGGGGTGGGTGGCAGGGACAGCAGTGTGCAGGCCCCTTCCTAGAGACAGACACTGGCATCTACTGGTATTCTTTTTTCTTCTTAGGCAGAAGAGAAACAAGAAGTCGGGACAATATGAAATGTTTAGAGGGGGAAAACATTTTCTTCACACAAATTTATCAGTATAATCTTTAAACAAAGTTAAACAAACTTTCCTTGTTGTAACATCGCTGAGGAGCTGAGGATGCTGATGTGCACTATGAATCTCCAGGAGAAAGTTTATCAATGAAGCAATTATCTATTTTATTTGAACAGCTCCCCTGGAACAAAGGGTCCCTAGAATACAGTCTGGGAAACACTTCCAGTAGGCTATGTAATACTGGCCTATTGTTACTGTTCACTTACTTAATCACCAGCACAGATCAGGGTGTGAGGGTAGCTTGACTCTGTATCTGAGAATCTGGCATTTCATTTCAACTCCGTTTAAATTCTCTTTGACACTACCTCAAACAATATGCAAATGTGAACCTCCAGGGATGAGTGGGAATGGGGCATGTTAAACAAACTTCCAATCTCTTTCCATTTCTCCATTTCTAAGTGGTCATGTCAAACTAGAATCTTACTACTTATTTTAAAAAGTTAGAAGCAGAGTGTTTGGGAAAGAATACTGGGCAGGAAGTAGAATATCCAGTCCCGGCTGTACTAACTGGCTGTGTGGCTTCTGTCAATGCACTTCCCTTTTGGGGCCTCAGTTTTTCTCGTTTTGTATCAGAAATGGTAAATAAGGGAGAGGTTCACCTAACCTTTCCATTCTGATGACATTCTCCCTAGTGACCAGTCACTGGTTGATGGATCTATTTAGCAAACTAAGTAAGAAATTCTTTCTCACAGTACATCAGCAGCAAGAGGCATCAATATTGACAATCCCATATGTTTACGTTGCACTTTGCAGTCATTCAATCTTTTCACAACACTTACTTCACTTGATCCTTAGAATAGCCCATGATATACAGCAGGGATTATTATTCTTTTCACTGACAAGGGGAAACCCAGTTTCAAATATTTGTCTAAGGTCACTTAGCTCTTCACTGACAGAACCAGGCTTGAACTCTGGCCTTCTGACTTAAGAGTCCCATGTGTATTTAATGATCCTGTGTTTCCTTCCCATTCTGAAAGCCCAGCAGGGAGTAGGTTTGCTCCATTCTCTATGGCTGCCAGACAATCTCTCTAGGGAACACCACACTCATTATTTTTTCTGAGACAAAACACAATGTTAACTCAGACAACATAATAATTTTACGGTTTGAATGAAAAAAATTGCTCCTGTCAAATTCAACTTATATCACAAGACTAAATCAAAATTTTATGTACTGGATAAAGGGAAAATAGTGAAAAAAGTATCCTGAGTGGATGAGCTTAAATTATCTCCCATTTGAATGAGTTCATTTCCCAAAGAGAGTTTCATCAGGCTTTTTAATTAAGAGCAAATTGTTCATCTAGAGTTAGTAATTTGCCAGTGACCTCTTCTTAACACTCCCATCTAGGGTGACAGAAATGACAATGGGGCTTTCAAATTAAAAATGTCAAGCTCTCGCAGATATTGGGCCCTTCAGTTCAGTAACTGAGTCAGAGAAAGGAGGTGACTTAGGGGAAACAGTAACATTTTAGCCAAATTTCTCCCCTAAAATAAAACTCAATGGTGTTAAGGAGGTCTTAAGTTTGGCAGGAATTGACACTGGAGATATAAACAGGAATATATCTGCAAACACACACACACACACACACACACACACACACACACACACACACGTTTATGTAACATTGCCTAAGCATGGAAAAAATTCAAAAGAATACTTCCAAAGTTGCTAATATGAGGTTACTACAGCACTAGTTGCAAGTGGGGTGGAGGCCCAGTAAGATGGAAAATGGGAGAGGGGAGCAAAAGAAAGACAAAAAGAACTAAAAATATCAAGTATGAATGATAGGATACCATTTATCTTTTATATATATTTTATATAAGCAGATACAAATCAAATTTTTAAGGGACATAATATAGCAAGAGTTTTATGAGATACTAAATCATTTGAGAACTCTGAAAAATAAATACCATGTCAGTGATTGTAGGAGATGAAGCTCAAGAGTTGGGCAGATGCTGGCGTAAGGAAGGCTAAATGCAGAGTGTGAAGAAGCCTAGATTCCTCTGGAGGTCAAGGGAGAGCCACAGGGAAGTTGTAACTAGGAGAGTGACTGGTTTAAACTTGGGATCTAGGTAATTTTTTGTCAGTAGTGGTGTGATTAGGTGGGGCATAGGAGTAGGGAACTAATGATCTTTAGTGATGAGTTCCTTCACTAGGGCAGTGGTAATATGATTGGTTGGAAGTACAGAAATTCAGAAAAAATTGGTGGTACCACCATCATTATCTTTACAAGTACTACTTTACATGGTCACTATGACTACACTATTACTATCACCATAATGTAACTGCAACTCTTTAATTAGCACTAACTGTGTACCAGGTGCTATGTGTAAATCCATGTTTGTTATCTTTTTTTTCAATGTTTATTTGTTTTTGAGAGACAAAGTATGAGCAGGGGAAGGGCAGAGAGAGAAGGAGACACAGATTCCAAAGCAAGCTCCAGACTCCGAGCTGTCAGCACAGAGCTCGACATGAAGTTTGAACCCACAAACCTTGAGATCATGACCTGAGCCAAAGTTGGCAGCTTAACCAACAGAGCCACCCAGGTGCCCCCATGTTTGTTATCTTAATTAACTATTACAGTAACCCTGAAAGATGGACACATGGCTGCCAATTACTGTCCAAAGCATCATGTGAGGCATGAGAAAGTGACCTTAGCAAAGAGAAGAATCAAACAGAAACCAAAATGTCCAGGACGAACATGGCTTAAAAACCAAGCCATGATATGCAACAGAAACTACTACACTAACATTATTTTAACAACTAATTCAGATCCAAATGTTCTCCAAAATGATCACAAAATGTTTTGACAGTAAATCCCGATATGCATGCATTCCAAAGATAAGAGCCCACCCAAATCGTCCAGCAACCATCTAGTTTACAAACTCTAACCCTGCCCAGAACATACTTACTATTTACATCCTGAAATCACTCCATGACTAACTCTATCTACTAATAACCTCTAATCATTACAAAAATTCAAATCTAAACTACTATATGATCTCACATCTATTAGGAAAACTATCAAAACAAACAAAATAGCAAGTATTGGAGAACAGGTGGAGAATTTGGAACCCTTGTGTACTATTGATGAGAAGGTAAAATGGTGCAACCACTATGGAAAAGAATATGATGGTTCCTCAAAAAACAACAACAAAAGAGAATTACCATATAATCCAGAAACCCCAAGTCTAAAACTAAGTCTACATCTAAAAAAATTGAAAAATCTTAAAGAGGTAAATGTACTTACATTTTCATAGCAGTTTTATTCAAAATAGCCAAAAGGTGGAAGCAACCCAACTTCCCATCTACAGATGAATGGATAAACAAAATGTAGTATGTGTATGTGCAAGTGTGTATATATACGGTAGAATATGATTCAGCCTTAAAAATGAAGGAAACTCTGACTTGTGCTACAACAGTGATGAATCTTGAGAACATTATTCCAGGTGAAATAACACAGGCATAAAGACTAAGATGGTATGATTCCACTTACATGAGGTATCTACAGTAGTCAAATTCATGGGGAGCCTGGGTGGCTCAGTTGGTTAAGCAGCCAACTTCAGCTCAGGTCATGATCTCATTTCTGGCGAGATTGAGCCCCACATCGGGCTCTGTGTTGACAGCTCAGAGCCCGAAGCCTGCTTTGGATTCTGTGTCTCTCTCTGTCCCTCCCCACTTACACTGTCTCTCTGTCTCTCTCTCAAAAATATATAAACATTTAAAAAAAATTTTTTAAGCAGTCAAATTCATAGAAGCAGAAAGTAGAGGAGTAGTTACCAATGACGTGCACTCAGATAATATATAGAAGTAAATTGCAAGTGTGGGGTGAAGTAGAGTGGAGGGAGCAAAAGGGTTTCAAATTAAAACACAAGTTTTACATTTGTTACATATGCTCAGTAACTAGGTCTAACATGTGGTAGCCCTGGCATGGAATGGGCGCTCAATAAATCTTAGCTTCCTTTTATTTTAAGATATTTGGAAACTTTGTCCTGCTTCTTTCGATATGTTACTATCCATAAATCTACTAATTCGAGTCACAAGTTAGGAGGTAAATATCCTACAAGAGAAAGTCAATGACTCTAGAGTGTTGTAAATTTTTGTTCTAAATTTTCTCTTTATGTCTGGAGGTCAGAATCCCAAGCGATCAGCAATGTAAAATAAAATGGAATAAAATTAAAGGGTATAACTATACATAAGACTCTACTACTGTAATAGTATGTAATAAGAACTTACAAAACTTGATTTTTATTTTCCTCACTTGCATTTGCTTTAGATGCTATAAGAAACAATGTAAAATAAATTCTCAATATATCTTTGTCTTTGAAATCAATCGATCACCATGTTACAGAACTGTTTTAAAGCTCATCTGGAAGAAAGTTAGTGGTTGTAATGATAATAATAAATTGTTTTATTCTGGGAGCCTGAAAAATAAGTTGATATAGGGACTAAAGACAGAATCCATTAGCTTTGTTTCTTCTTCACAACACCTTTGTCCTTTTAAAAATAATTCCACCAGTTCAGATCCTTTTGAGAAGATAATTAGTCTTGGGACATTCCCTCTCTTTTATCCAAAACAGAGGAAAAAAATGAAATCGACTTCTTATATGCACAATACTAAATATTTTTACATGTACTATCCCATTTCTCCTCATAGCATCTCTGCAAAATGAAACCAGTGTTCTCGTTTTCCAGATCCCAGACATGAGACTCAGAGATGTTCTACAACCTGCCCCAAGTCACACAGCTGGTAAGATCCCAAGTCTGTGTGACCTGCAATTTGGTGTTAGTTCCAGTATCCCACCCTGGCAGGAGCTGTGACTGTTCTTTAAGTGTCTTATTATTCTCAATTCTCCAGAAAGATGCCAGATCCAAGTATAACTTTTTTTCAGAGATACTTAAAAATTGGAAAGCTGCAACAGTTACCAACCTGAATAATCTTGAATCTGCAAGCTTCTCAAGTTCTTGTAACTAAAAGATTACCAAAGAAAAGCTATTATAAATATTGCAGCAAGTTAAACTTTCTTTCAAAAAAGTTTCTGAATTCCATGTCTATGCATATCAAAGAAATAAGAACTGCAAGTGGGTGTCCATATAATGCTGTGTTAATATTCACTACTCATTCTCCCTCCTGCTTCAATGGTAGAAAAGATTAATATATCATTCAGTTAATACAAAGTGTAATTTATTTCCAAAGTGCTATGTTTTCTTTATAGCATCAAATCTGGCAGCTCTACACAAGTGCTGTTCTGTCAACTGGAATAACGCCTTTAATGAACTTGTCTCTGGAATATCAAATGTGTAATCTGCTGCACAATGCACAATCCTGCTGCTCAAACCCTCATCATCTAGTTTACTGGCTTCTATGTGTTAAAAAAAAAAAAATACTCCAAGGCCCTGACCTCAATAAGCTGCAAACCAGCCACCAGAATCTACAAGATTAGTTCTAGTTTGTTCATGTCCCATTCTGAAACTCTGCTTCCCTAACCACTGAGCATAGAGAGGGTAGAAATATTTCAGAAGCGCCAGGGTACTCTGTCCCTGGACAGACAATATTCTACAGACCCATGAGATTTATATTGCCTCTCCCAAGAAAAATACAATCCCATGGAATCCTAATACCCTCTCCTGGGGCCCTCATTTAGAAAAGCTTAGATGCTCCAAAACCTACACCTTGGCCAGAAACTAGGTTTTGCTGTTCTGTCAAATTGCCCCAGTTCTTTTAACAGAATTTTATCCACCTAGACATAATGCTTCTAAGAAACAACAAAGGCAACCCAAAAATATCTACTCTGCCAATAACAATGAGCCCAGACCTTTTCCTTCCATGAATTCATTCCTGAGCTGCTCTTTTCTGATCCTTTCCCCCTTCAGCTACCAAGAGACCTCAAGATTTACTTGTGGCTCCCAAAATGTGAACTTTATGTTTCTCTCTCATCTCTCCCAGTGGAAACCAGGTCCACCTAAAGACTGTGTAAATTTGGCTTAACAAATTCATTTAACAAAAATACACACACACACACACACACACACTTCATGGAACTTACTATCTATAGAGTGGAGCAGATAACATAACAAATAACCCAGAATAACTAAGTTATATAAAGTGATAGATGCTACCAATAAAAACTAAAGAAGGACTCCCTTTGAAAGTGATATTTTAGCAAAGACCTAAATGAAAGCAAGGAGAAGGCTGCTAGTTGAGCTGCCTCAGATAAGAGTAACTTGTCAGATGAAGAGTCATGGAGAACATGACTGATAGAGTCAAGTGTGTCTATCTCTCACTATTTAAAAAAGGATCAACATATTGCTTATTACTTATTTTCTCTGAGCCTCAATGTTTTCAACTATAAAAATATCAAAGAATTTTTGTTTCAATGAGATAATATACATGAAATACCAGTCACTTCATTGAAGCTCAATCAATGTTATCTAAATAGATAAATGATATATAAGTAGACAGAAAGATGGGCAGATTGACAAGAGCATATCGTAAAATAGGATACAATTAGACAGGATAGGAGAATATAGGAGAAGATGCAACAGGGCAGGATAGCTCAAGATGGCCACATGGTAGTTACAGAGACAATATCTATCTAGGCCCAGAGAATCCAACCTTACTACTTAGCCACTACTTAACTAGGGCACCTAACTATGCAATACATAAGGTAGACTCCTGACTTATGTCCTATACATAGCTCTAACACTGAAACTTAATGTGACCTTGGATAAATCATCTAGTACTTTTGAGTTTTATGTTCCTCATCATTTAAAGAGAGCAAAGTATACTAAATAATTGCTATGGCTTCTTCAGGTCTGTTTCTATATGTTTCAATAAGGCCCAAAATTTCTTTTTATGGGTTTTGCCACAGTTAAGTAAAGGAGTGATAATTATTTATACAAAGGGATATAGGCTTTATCCTCTCATAAAAGCAGCAAAAAACAGTCTCCAGAATACATCACATGTTAGGCCACAAAACAAGTCTCAATAAATTCAAACAAGACTAAAATAACATTATTCATCTTTTCCAAACACAACAATATGAAACTAGAAATCAATTTAAGAAAAAATCTGAACAGAATGCAAATACATGGTGGCTGAATAACATACTACTAAAATATGAGAGTGTCAACCAAGAAATCAAAAAGGAAATCGTAAAATACATGGAGACAAATGAAAGTGAAACATAATAGTCCAAAATCTTTGGCATGCAGCAAAAGCTGTTCTAAGGGAAAAGATTATTATAATACAGGATTACATCAAAAATTTTTTTTAAATCTCATAAAAAATCTTTACATATATCTAAAGAAACTAGAAAAGAAGAAAAAAATCCCATAGCCAGTAGAATGAAGGAAGAAAATAATAAAGATTAGAGCAGAAATGACTAAAATAAGCAAAAGAACAGTTTAATGAAAACAGGAGCTGGTTCTTGGAAAAACTAAATAAAATTGATAAACATGTATCCAGACCCAAAAAGGGAGAGAAAGGACTGAAATAAATAAAATCAGAAATGGAAGAGAAATAATACAGGATACAAAGCATGTCAGAGAAGGCTCAAGAGTGTGAAGATTGCTCCTGGAGAGGTTTTGTGTGTGTAGAAAGTGAAATTTGGAGTGATATAACTATAAGACTTAGAACAGTGATTCACTCTGAAGCATGAATTATTGCAGAAGCCAGGCCAAGAGTGATTGGTGAAGGTAATTTAATAGAAGAACAGTTGCTTATCATAAATGCTCACCCTGAAAATATCACCCCTGATGCTCGAGATCCAAAACCGAAACCTATGATCATTTGAATGTGCTTGAAGTTGGCTGTTATTCCCAAACCATGAATATCAGAGATAATGTTATTAAAGCAAAAGCATATGTGGGCAGAAACATAATATTTCCAAGTAGTTGCATCATTGGGGCTTGTTACAACCTGAATACATTCAAGGTCATCCCTGAGAATACAGTGATCTATGGTATAGACTGCCTTCATCAGGTGCAGACTAAGCAACCACAGCCCCAGACACTACAGCTGGATTTTCTTTTGAAAATCCTGCCCAACTACCACAACCTAAAGAAGACTATGCAAAAAAGCTCAACTCCAGTTAAAACCAAGAAAAACATATGATATCAAGATAACAGTTTATTATCTTTTTGAAAGGGGTATGGTGTTTGTGCACTCTTAGTAATTCACAGAGTAATACATGTTGACTTTATTTTGTAAAATTGAGTCATAATGAAAAGTAATGGATTTTCCTTGTAACTGTCCTCTATAATTTATATAAAATGCATTATTTCCTTCTATCCTTACTCCTTTTCTGAAAATTTACAAATCTTATTTATTTTCCTTTTCTCATATAAAATGTTGGCCATAATTTTGGTTGTATAAAAGACTCCCTGTGACAAGAAAGGGCATATTATTATGTATTTCTATTCTAGCATACACTGTACTAAGTAAAAATGCTAATAACAAAAAAGAAAAGAAATAACAACCAATAGCACAGTAAAACAATGGATTGTAAGAGAATACTATGAAAAATTATATGCCCATAAATTGGACAACCTAGAAGAAATGGATAAATTCCTAGAAACATATAACCTCCCCAAACGGAATCAGGAAGAAATAAAAATTTGAACAGACCAATTACTAACAATGAAATTAAACTGGTAATCAAAAATCTTCCAACAAACAAAATCCAGGACCAGATGACTTCACAGGTGTATTTTATGAAATATTTAAAGAAGAGTTAGGGGCACCTGGGTGGTTCAGTTGGTTAAGCATCCAACTTCAGCTCAGATTATGATCTCACGGTTTATGAGTTTGAGCCCCGCAACAGACTCTGTGCCAAGAGCTTGGAACCTGGAGTCTGCTTCAAGTTCTGTGTCTCCTAAGCTCTCCCCATCCCCTGCTCATGCTCTCTGTCTCAAAAGACAGAGATTCCAAAAGATAGAAGGTGAAGGAAAGCTTCAAAATTTATTCTATGAGGCCAACATTACCCTGATATCAAAACCAAAGACACTACAAAAATAGGCCAGTATCTCTGATGAACACAGATGCAAACATCCTCAACAAAATATTAGTAAGCTGAATCCAAAAATACATTTAAAAAATTATTCACCAAGATTAAGAGGGATTTATTCCAGGGATACAAGTGTGAATCAGTATTTACATATCAATCAATGTATTACATCACATCAACAAGAAAAAGGCTAAAAATTATAGATCATCCCAAGGTGCCAGGGTAGTTCAGTCAATTAAGTGTCCAACTCTTGATTTTGGCTCAAGTCATGATCTCACGTTCATGATCATCTCAATAGATACAGAAAAAGAATTTGACAAATACAACATGCATTCATGATAAAAACTCTCAACAAAGTAGGTTTGGGGAAAACATATCTCAACCTAATAAAGGCCATATATGAAAATCTACAGCTCTCATCATCCTCAATGGGAAAAAACTGAGCGCTTTTCCTCTAGGATCATCAACCAAACAAGGATGTCCACTTTTACCATTTTTATTCAACATGGTACTAGAAGTCCTAGCCAAAGCAATACGAAAAAGAAAAGGAAAGCATATAAATTGGTAAGGAAATATAAAACTTCCACTATTTGCCAATGACATAACACTGTATAATGAAACCCTAAAGACTCCACCAAAAAACTGTTAGAACTGACATATGAAATCAGTAAAATGCAAGATACAGAAATCTTTTGCATTTCTATATACTAATAATGACATAGAAATTGAGAAAGCAATTCCATTTTCAATTGTAGCAAAAATAATAAAATATCCAGGGATAAACCTAACAAATGATTCAAATGGCCTATATTCTGAAAACTATAAAATACTGATGAAAGAAATAAAAGATGACACAAATAACAAGATGTTCCATGGTCATGCATTGGAAGAACTATTGTTGTTAAAAATGTTCGTATGATCCAAATCAATCTATAGATTTAATTGAATCCCTACCAAAATCAAACATTTTTCAAAGAACTAGAAAAAGTAATACTAAAATTTGTGTATAACCAAAAAGGACCTCAAATAGCCAAAATAATATTGAGAAAGAAAAAGAAATCTGGAAGTATCACAGAGTCAGATTTCAAAATCTACTACAAAGCTCTAGTAATCAAAACAATATGGTACTGGCAAAAAAAACCAGACACAGATCAGTGGAACAGAATGGAAAGTCCAGAAATAAACCCATGCTAATATAGTAAATTAATCTTTGACAAAAGAGGCAAAAATATCCAGTGGAAAAGGACAATCTCTTCTACAAATGGTGATGAGAAAACTGGACAGTGACATGCAAAAAAAAAAAAAAAATTGAAACCACTTTCTTAAACCATACACAAAAATAAATTCAAAAAGGGTTGAAGACCTAAATGTGAGACCTGATGCTATAAAATTCCTAAAAGAAAACATAGGCAGTAACCTGTTGGACACTAGCCTTAGCACTGTATTTGTGGATATGCCTCCTAAGGCAAGGGAAACAAAAACAAAATTAAACTATTGGTACCACACCAAAATAAAAATCTTTTGCACAGTGAAGGAAACTAGCAATGAAACAAAAAGGTAACCTCCTAAATGGGAGAAGACATTTGCAAATGAGATGCCTGATAAGAGGTTAATACCCAAAATATATAGAGAACTTCTACAATCCAAAACATAGGAAAAACAAATAATCCAATTTAACAGTGGGAAGAAGACAAAAGAACAAAGAAAAAAAGAGATAAAGAAATGGACTCTTATATGCAAGAACAAACTGGTGGCTGCCAGAGACTAGATGGGTGTGAGAACTGGTGAAATAAAGGGGATTAGGAGTACACTGGTCTTGTTCCACCCTGAGTAATGCATAGAATTGTTGAATCATTATGTTATACAGCTGAAACTAATATACTATTATATATAAATTATACTTTAATTAAAGGCTGCTGAGCAGCTCAGTCAGTTGACTCTCTGACTCTGCTTCAGCTCAGGTTATGATCCCAGAATCATGGGATCAAGCCCTGCATCAGGCTCTGCACTGAGTGTGCCACTCTCAGGGCCACTTAGGTGGCTCAGTTGGTTAAACGTCCAACTTTGGCTCAGGTCATGATCTCATGGTTCATGGGTTCAAGCCCTGCATCGGGCTATGTGCTGACAGCTCAGAGCCTCGAGCCTGCTTCAGATTCTATGTCTCCCACTCTCTCCGCCCCTCCCTGTTCATTCTCTGTGGCTCTCTGTCTCTCAAAAATAAATAAACGTTAAAGAAAAAAAAAAGATTCTCTCTCCGCTCATGAATAGACACTTTTCCAAAGAAGACATCCAAATGGCTAACAAACACATGATAAAATGCTCAACATCTCTCATCATCAGGAAAATATAAATCAAAACCACAGTGAGATATCATCCTACATGAGTCAGAAGGGTTAAAAATCAACAACTAAGGCAACAACAGATGTTGGCAAGATGCAGAGAAAGAGGATCTCTTTTGCACTGCTGGTGGGAAGGCAAACTGGTGCAGCCACTCTAGAAAACAGTATGGAGGTTCCTCAAAAAGTTAAAAATAGAACTATCCTACGATCCAGCAATTGTACTACTAGATATTTATCCAATGGATACAAGTGTGCTGTGTCGAAGGGGCATATGCAATCCAATGTTTATAGCAGCACTATCAACAATAGTCAAAGTATGGAAAGAGGCCAAATGTCCACCAACAGATGAATGGATAAAGAAGATATGGTATACATATGCCATGGAGTATTACTCAGCAGTCAAAAAGAATGAAATCTTGCCATTTGCAACAACATGGATGGAACTAGAGATTATTATGCAAGCAAAATTAGTCAGAGAAAGACAAATATATGACTTCACTCATATGCAGAATTTAGGATACAAAACAGATGAACACAAGGGAAGGGAAGCAAAAATAATATAAAAACAGGGAGGGGACAAACCATAAGAGACTCTTAGATATAGAGAACAAACAGAGTTACTGGAGGGGCTGTCAGAGCAGGGATGGGCCAAATGGGTAAGGGGAATTAAGAAAGACACTTGTTTGGATGAGCACTGGTGTTATACAAAGTGGATCAATCACTGGAATCTACGCCTGAAATAGTATTGCATTATATGCTATGTAACGTTGATACAAATTAAAATTTTTTTAATTAAAAGATTCCCTCTCCTTCTGCCTCTCTCCCTCACTCTTCCTCTCTAAAAAATTTTTTAAATAAATAAATAATAAACAAAACTTCAATTAAAATAAAAGCAGTGCACTATTTAACATTTATTGAGCACAATTATATTCACAATTTCCTCATAAGAAATAGGAAGAGTCACAACAAAGAAACATATGACAGTGAAAACAGCAATTAAAATTTTTAAAAACTGAAATGTATGGTCCAAGGTCTGAAAGACATTACTTAAAATGTATAGTAATCTTAACCTCTTGAATTATCAAGTTCAGCATTTAAAAATACTTTCTTTATCAATTTTCCATATTCCTACAAGTGTAAACTTACCTTAATTTCAAGTTTTTAAAGTTTATGCCGGGCAATAAAAGTTAATTCCATTTGATTTCATGTTATTTAATAAACACAAAAACTTTTTCAATGAATATACAAATTATGAAATGAATAAATATGAAAAATACACAAGCCTATTTCTCTAATCTTCATGACATAACATACTATTATTTATAAACTGATGACCATTCATTCATTTGGGAGAAATTATTGGAGATTAACATGTACCAAACACTGTATCTTCATGCAGAGAACACAAATATGTCAAGCCCTTTACCCTGGAAAAGTATAATTTAGTGGCAACAACAGAAAAAAATTGCTAGAGTACTGAATAATAAATTCATAATCAATGTGAATACATGATAAAAGTATACAATAGTAGGAAGGTGGATTAATGACCGCTTGGGTAGTCAAAGGTTTCACAGGAGAAATACATTCAAGGAGTTTTAAAGAGAGGAAGACAATTTTTTTTTCAACAAATATATATCAGGCTCATAATCAGAAAAATGTGATAAAGAGTAATTACCTCAAGGTGATTAGATTTTAGGTAATTATTTTTCTCTTTGTCTTTTTTTTGTATTGTGTCCAATTTGTGTTTTATATCTTTAATCAGAAAGTGATGCAACACTAATATTGCAAAATGAACTATGTGCTGTTTATGGTGAAGGTCCTTAAGTTCTATAACTAACACTAGAGCTAACTTTTCTCTAATTTATCAAAAGTGACAGCAATCTGGTGATAAAAAGGTAAAAATTAAATCTTTAGTTCCCCAGTAAAGGAACAATACACTCAACATTTACTATGTAGAAAGCCATCCAGGAGCACTTGAGAAACACCACTTGAACAACAGATAAACTTTATGCTTAGACTTTAAATCTAAGCCATCCCTGCCCCCACATCACTTCTGCATCTTCCACAGCCCACGCACATCATGCCACTTGTCATCTCTGAGTAGAGCATGCTGATTGATGCTAACTCATACCCTTGCCCTTCTTTGACTGTTTGCCCGACTTCTAAACATGATTCAAAAATTGCCTTTTGCAATTTCTTCTGTAATGCCTTCCTATATAAAATGAGAAGAATGAGATTTATCTGTTAGGGGTTTTTTTGTTTTGTTTTGTTTTGTTTTGTTTTGTTTTTTCAAAAAGAGCATCAAAGGTTCTTAAGAAAGTTTTTCTAGGTGTGAGGCCTTTTCAGTCCAGGCCCTCCTTGTCTTTGTAAGCCTGTTGGTCATGTTAGTCCTTAGCTTTGCCCCTCAATGATCCTTCCTAAATATACTGTGTTGTTTATCTCTCGTCTTCCTCACTTTCAAATATGAGTAAAATACACTCATCCTCTGGTCTGGCCTCACAGATCCCTTAGTTATCTAGACTCCCAAAGAGAACAGTGGCCCTGGGAAACTTTAAATATCAGTTGTATATAGTAATATTAATGTTATCATACTGACCAAAAGCTTTGTCTGACTAGTAAGTAATTAAGACTGATTTTAATTCACACCCTGTTATACAGGTCAAAACTATAGTTATTACTCAATAAATA
Source organism: Suricata suricatta (assembly GCF_006229205.1). Classification (NCBI taxonomy): domain Eukaryota; kingdom Metazoa; phylum Chordata; class Mammalia; order Carnivora; family Herpestidae; genus Suricata; species Suricata suricatta. Next base: position 63,112,674 of record NC_043710.1, read on the forward strand.
CAATTTGTGGAAAAGATGTCTTATATTTTCAACAAATTTCATTGAATTCTTACTATATGCCAGGCATTACACTTCATGAGGCTTGTGTTCTAGTGTAGGAGACCAAGTAAGTACTTCCAGATAAGAAAGTGATAAACTACTGCATAAAGAACTGCCTCTGGTATGAAAAATGAATACTCCCTGTATTCTAGAGAAACTCTTTAGGGTTTAATTAATTGATGCCATTTTGCTAATACCAGGCTTGGCTGAGCACTATTCCTCTATGCTCACAAGGCCACCTTTGCATTTCTCCCTATGAACACAGTTTTTATCACTTAGAAATTATCTATTTATATTTCTATCTCTCTAAATAATGTGATTTTTCTCAAAAACAGAAGTAATATTTCATATCACATTTTAATATTTTTAACATAAATTTAATCATCTAGCAATATGCCATTAAAGCAAAGACAAAATGACTATAAACCATCAAAATCATTTACGAAAGTAAAATCATGTTTCAGGCTCTACAAAATGTCCATAAACCTTTACACATATTGATTAAACATGCAGCCTCATGTGAAGGAAGCATACAACACCCCCTCAAAAAAATTGGCAAACTTTGACCTAAACTATCAGAGCTGAGTAGAGAGGAAAGTTCTCTGGATGATTCTCTTTGGGATCCCTGTCTCACCAGCTTCCAAATTGGAAATGGCTGCCTACAAAAATTGATATGATTGTGTGCAAGGAATAGAAAACCTGCAACATAAATGATGCGATTCTTCCTGTACCTAGAAATTGCTATTAATTTCAAAATAGGCATATTATTCTAGTAGAATTCAAAGTTTGCCTACATTTTGAAGATAAACTGGAAACTAAAAAATAAACTTCATGCCTTCATAGGATGAAGTATGAGTCTTGGAGGCAGGAAATAGGGAAGAGCCTTACTGTGGTCTGCCATTGAAGGAACTCTAGAGAAAAAGCTTAAAATCCTCTCATCAATATCAATCCTTTATTTGAAATAGCACACATACTATTTTATTATACCACAAGTGACAATTATCTAATAAAATTGTGCCAGCTGTAATAATATGAATTAAGCTTTTCAATAACAACTTTCTTTTTTAGAATATGAAAAAGCTTTTAAGAGATCATTTGGGATAAATGAGTTCTATGAAAAGAAAAAGAAAAAGAAATAACCAAGCCAATTGGCTTCCTTCTGCCTTAATAATTTAAAAGGAAACAGCATTCAGAACAAAATCCTTTGCCCTTAACTGGTACACAATATGAGAGAATTTTTCCAAGTTGTCACATATTTGAAGACCGAACCAAGAATATAATGACAAAGCCTTATAGAAAAGTCTCAAGTCTTTTCAGTTTTATCATATTTACTTTTCTTTCCTATTTCATTGTACTTCCTAAACAATATAAAAGAAACCAGAATGAATAAAAAAAAATCCCCAAAAGTTATGTGGACAGATATGTGAGCAGAGAGAAAAACTATCATTGTCTTTGTCTTAATGACAAATGTAAAATATGCATGAATTATGCACAACTTTAAACTAACAGCTCCTAAAATATTTAAAGACTTTTAAATACTTAAAATTTTAACCTGCTTTTCCTCAATGTGCAATTGAAAAATAATTTAACACTAAGAAAAAAATTTAAGAAAGAGAAAATAAAAATTCTAATGACAAAAACAATGGCAATTGACCCAAAAAAATGTCAACCCAAGACAACACTGGCCATCCTCTAATAATAAAGTTTTCTTCTCCAAAATTTCAAAGTATCAACTATCTAACCAGGTATATATGACCAGTCATGTCTGACAAATTACCCAGCCTAACATGGCAGCCAGAATTCTTACCAGGCCACTGCTTTAGGATTGTCAGTGCAAAGTAAGACCTGCCAATTAAATTATAAAACTATTGTGATTAAAGGATATGATATTTAAAAATGAAAGTCATTTTCCATCAGAATTGAAAAAAATAGTATTTTATTTTTATCATTTTCCAAGCAACTAAGAATATACTTAGTTGACCAAGAGACTATGGTCATCCCTTCAAGTCTCTCTAATATGATTTTTTTAAGTTCTTTTTAGAATTATTTTTGTTAACTTGCCTACTCACTAGGGCTTCTTCCCAACATCACTGTCTACCTGGAGAACTCAGCAAATCTCATCTATCTGTTCAACCACATCCAGCATTACTTATATTATTTGTGGAGACTACCAATCAAATCAGTAATGATGGATTAGTCAAACAGAATACAGTCCTATGGTAGAACTGGAAGATAAATTATATTTCTCATAAGGTTTCTTTTTCAACAGCATTTTATATTCTTAGTAATAGCTCACATTAATAAATGATGCTGTGCTTATGGTTGGAGTGGGCTGAAGGATGAAAAAGTTGTTACACTGGAAAAAAGGCTCATGTGAGAAATGGTATATTATTTAAAGAGCCCTTATGGCAAAGAGTTATTATTGAGGAATTCAGTATTTTTTCCACCCCATTTCTGATCACATTTTTTTCTAGCCATTATTCAGCTGCGGACATCCTGATTCTTCTCATGTCCATTGGCACAAAGTTTCAACATTACCCCTCCTTCTTTAGTTTGGCTCTGATTTCTAACTCTGGTGATAATTTTCTCTCTCTACATAACACTTCACATAACAGAGCTGGTCTTAGTATGAACGCTCACTTTTGAATCCTATTCTTCCTTCAAGATAACTCAAATATTACATACTCTTTGAACTTTTTAAAATAACCAGTCATGCCTCAGATATATACACCTTCCCAAATACAAGACATGCACAATGTTAATATTTGCAAAGAATTTTGTGGACATCCTAGGACATGCCTCATTTTTGTTTATGTGGCAGTCTCCATACTCTATGATCTCCTTGAGCAAAAAACCATATTTTGTTCACTTTATATCCTCAAAGCTTTGTACATAACGTTATTGAAATTTATCGAGTGCTTTGCATATGTTCAGGTATTAAGCCAGATGCTAGAAATAGAGCGAAAACAGGCATGATTCTCTGCCTTCATGAAGCTTATAGTCTTTTAGGAAAGAAATTTTTCATAATCTCAAAAACTGATTATAAATTTGAAGCCAGAGGCTTCTATAGTTCTACAGTTCCTATGCACCTATAATTAAAAAATCAGACATCAGCAGGGTGACCTCTCTGAGGAAGAGACATGTGTACAGAACTCAGAAAGATGAATTAATTAAGCAAACAGATGAGAAATGAGCATCCCAAGTGGAAAGGGCACAAGGAGCAAAGAATATGTAGCAGGAGAGAAGACAGTGAATATGAGAGACCAGAAGAATGCCAACATGACTGGCATGTTGAGGGTGGGGATGCAGGCAGTACAAACTGAGCCTGGAGATGTATGTAAGGATCAGACTTTGCAAGACTTTGTAAACATGAAAGAATTTTTGTCATTATTCAAAGAAATTTGTGAGGCCAATGAAGTTGGAAGTGAGAGGATAGCATGATTAGGTCTGTGCTTTCACACATCTTTCTGGGTGCAGAGAACAAAAAAGATGAAGGTGAAGTATATGCATTAGACCAGTAACAAAATTCTTACAGTAGTCCAGGTGAGTGTTAATGTGGAATTAGAATGGGTCATTGGTGGTGGAGATCGAGAAATTTGTATACGATTGAAAGAGTCTTAGAAGGAAATCCAGTAAGACTGGATAATAGACTGGAGGTGGAGGTTGATGCATGTGGAGTTGTCATGGATGATCCTGGTTTTTTTCTGCAAATGAGGTTAGCGCTGCCATTAGCTGTCACAGAGAATAACAGGAAAGGACTAAGTTTGAAGGAAAATCATGAGTTTGCTTTCAGACATGTTGACTTTGAGGTACATTGGGGATACAGAAGACTTGAGAGCAAATGGACAATGTATTTTAAGGATCTAGAATTCAAATGGATAATCTCAGCTGTAAATATAAATTTATCTATCATCTGAAAATAGCCATTGAAACTGTAACTCTGAATGAAACAGCCTGTAGAAAATGTATAGAATGATGAGAGTAATAAGCCTAGGGCTGAAACTTGAGGGTCTCCAGCACACTGGAAAGACAGGATTAGAATACAGAGAGAGAGAGAGAGGGAGAGAGGGAGAGAAGTCAAGGAGGTAGGGAGAAAAGAGACAGAATTCCAGGTTAAAATAAAACGGCAAGAGAGAATGCATTTCAGGAAGATGTAGCCAACAGTGGTGAGACTGCAGGGAATTTAAGTAAGATGAGGATTGGAGAAGGTGCACTAGGGTTTTTTAGAATACCTAAAATGCAACATAACATGATAATTTAGAAATCAGAAGCCAGAATGGCAGATATAAATCCAAGTTCTACCACTCATCACCTATGTGACCTCAGGAAAAACTATTAATCTCCCTATGTCTCAGTTTATTTACCTATAAAATGGGAATAATAATAATATTTATTCTAGAGGTCGTTATAAGGATGTAATGAGTTAATTATGTAAATTATTTAAGACAGTGACTTTCACACAGTAAGAACCATGTTGGTCAGTTATTTCTAATGAGAAGAAGCTATTTCATAGTTAAGGTTGAATATAAATAGAAGAAAATATTAACTTCAGATTTTGAGAAGTGGAGGGGTGGAATGCAAAGCATAAATAGGGGGATTAGCTTAAACTGGGAATATTGTTAGTCTCTCTATTACAAAAGAAATGAAAAATGATGGGAAACATGCAGATATATGAAGGCCTGAAACTTATATTGAAAAATGAGACAGCTATTAACCCAAATGAGAGCTAAAATCATCTGCTGAGAGTGGGGGCAGAGGAGTGTTTAAACTATTTATTACGGGGAGTAGAAGGGCCAGTTGACAAGAAAAAACATAATATAGTTGCCATGGAATACCAAGGGCCCATTTGGTGAAATTGGTGAACTTAAATTTATCAAGGAATAAATCTGTACCTGGTGGGAGTCTCTCTAGGAGCTTTGAGCTGCTCAGAATTAGGCATGAAGAAAAAAAACAATTGGGTTTATTGAGTTCACTCACGGATGGTATTTCACCAGAGAACAGTGATAAAATACAGCACAGCAAAGAAATATAGGTCATTATCAAAAGTGTTATTTCAATAATGACATCATGGAATCAAGACTGAATGAAAAGAAAAATTAATAAAGGAAAGGTTTTATGATTGAGTGAAGGCAGAATGGTGAGTGGAATGGAGATCCTTCTGAAGTTACAAATGGATATAAGGTGAAGAGGTGAAAATAGAAGAAAATAAGCTTGTGGTGAAAAAGTGGGAATTTTGAATTAATGGCAGTTGTTGGTAAGTAATTATAGGTAATAGTAAAGACCAAATTATCACTTTACCACCATCGGAGTGAATGTCTAAAGCAGAGTAAACTAACAGGTGACTGAAGATAAGAAGGTTAATATGTATATATCTATGAGAGGAAGAGTTTTGCTTCTACTGAATTTTACCACATTTGAAATATGACCCAAATGATGGTTTTAACACTGAAAAAGAGTTGAGATATAATTTTGAAATTTCTAACATTCAGGATTCTATACTCTCAGAATCTAACATTAGATTCTATATCCTGACAAAAGCATAATTTTAAGTATTATTATTAATCTGCTTTAAAGATGAGAAAACTGGAATTTGGATAACTTGCCCAAACGACAAATATTCTAAATGGCAAAGTGATAGTCATGTACAAATCTGAATCTAAACTAGATGACCTTTAGAAAGAATGGTGCATGTATATCTCCTTTAGTTCAACATTAGACTTACTCTGAACAACTGCTGAATAGGGCCCCATATTTTGTGTGATGCTTTAAAAAAGCCTACAGAGCAGGCATATTAAGTCCCTTCTAAATTTGATGTTCCATAATTTGAATGACATAACATTTCTTTTGAAGTAAATAAGTATAATGAGCTTGACCATTCCCTCTGGTCCTAGAAAGATCTAGGCATGGAAATTTCCTGAGGTCCTTAATAATACAATTGATAATGCCTCAATGAAACAGTCTCAGAAATGGAGTAAGTGTTATAGAAATTTGTATGTCATTTAATTTTCTGGTTATTATTTGTCATTACACACTACAGAGTTTAATTCTTCATTGGACTCTTTTCAAAACCGAAGTTGAAAGTGAAGAAATTTGATCTTGGTCCATTGAAGAAAATGATTCTATACCCAGAATTAGATTCCCTACTTTGCATAAATCCTATTTTGTAGGAGTTAATTATCCATAAAAAGAAATGAGTAGCTTTAGTCCTGTTTTAAAGCTTGATATACCCTCACCAGGATGGAAAACTGAAAAGATCAATCTTTCAACAAATGGGAAGTTGTCTTCAAGCCATAAAAGATGTTTTTACAATGACTGAGTATCTCAAAGAAGCATAAGAGAAAAAGGATAAAAGGGTGAGTGGAAAGTCACAACAAAGTGGCTCTTGCCCCATACTTTTCTGGGTCATGGTCTTATAGACAAAAAGAATTTTTCATCTTCATCAATCTCTAGATTCTAGAGGTTTGAAAGTTATCATGGCTCATTTCCAATCAGAGCTCTTTGCAGGCAGAAAATATTGTAAATATTGATTGTTTCTTGGTGACCAAGAATCCATTCAACCTGATTCATATTTGGGGATTCAATTTTCCATTATTAGACCACATGCTTCAGAAAGAGTCTCCAGGATCCAGGATCAGATGACGAGGCCTAGTCTACTATCCTGTACCCAGTCATTACCTGAGGAATAAACATGTGATTTGAGCCAAATGAATGAGGATAAATGGAATTGATCCTGGGCGTTATACTTGAGTGACAGAGAAAAGGCATTCATTCTATCCTTTTGAATTTCAAACTATGTAGGTTGGAGCTATCTTAAAGGCATAATGGTGTTAAGATGGTGGAGAAGTGGGATTTCCCTTGTCCCTCAAACACAGCTGTATTGAGGCCAGAACACTTTGATCACCCAGGAAAAGTCTGCAGAGTGACAGAAAAATCTCCATAGGTGGTTGAAGACATCTTGGTGGGACAGAGGTGTGTACATGCAAATTGAAAGAGAAAAAACTGTGGTGTAGGCTGGAGGGGGAAGGAACTCCTTCTGTCTCCAGACAAAAGTGAGAAAAAAAGAGGCTATAGAAGTTCAGTATTGTGTTAGGACAAGAGAAAACCCTCTCAGGGCCAGGGGCTGCAGAACAAGAAATACAGAGAGTGCCAGTTTCTACTTTGCCAACAGCCTTAAGAGCTACAGATCAGAGATTTCAGGGGTGAGTGACTTTCTTCACACCAGAGCAGCCATTGTGTGCACACACCAGGGTGGGGGGAGGAGGGGGGAGCCACCTCCAGGCAAGGTAGTGATCTCAAGGTGCTCTTATCTCGAGTATGGTGAGAAGAGGGCATATTGCCTCCCCAAGAAAAAAGACCCTGCAGGCACCAGTCAGAAGCCCTTTTTGGGCTAGGAAGAGTGATGCTACCTCGGAGCTGGGTCTAGGCAGTGTGGGATCCTTTAAGACATTGGGTTTTCAATCCCAGCCAAACACCTAGGAGGCATGGAGACTGTGGAGCAGGACCAGCCAACCACCCATTCTTCTCTGTGAGGGCTGCCTAAACAGCGAGGTTTGGGACACCTGGTCCAGGGAAAAGAGATTGGGGTGTCTTTCCTCCACATCACCAACGGGGTGGGGCTTCTGGAATCAGCAGCAGCCCCCTTGGGAGGCAGGACCTACTTACACCAAACCCCACCTCTCTGTGTCTGGCAACTGCTTATCTACTAAAGTGGGACTGACACTGAACCAGATGGCCTCTCCTCCAGACCAGCATAGCCACCGGCCCCAGGTACCAACAGACAACTGTCTACAGTTCTGTATGTTAATCTGTTACTTCTTTTTTTCTTTTTTTTTTTTCCTTCTCCTTTCCCTTCTTTTTCTTTATACCCTTCCCTCTAGCCTTGGAATCAGGCTCAAAGTTTCTGATTTGATTTTTGGTCAATTTTTATATACATACATATACATATAGATATACACACACACACACATATATATATACACACATACACACACACACACACACACACACATACACATACATACACACATATTTATACATTTATATGTATACATAAAGACTATATATATGTACACTATATATATGTGTGTGTGTATATATATGTATACACACACACACACTTTTCTTTCTTTTTGTTTTGTTTGTTTATTGTTTAATCAGGAATTTTTTACTCTATTCTTTTTACACCTTTTCTGTATCTCCTTTATTTTCTTCTCTCTATGGATTAAGCCTTATGGTTTTCTTTATTCTCTGCTTGGTCTTTATTTTCAATCTGTTCATTATTCTCTTTGTATGGGATCAGGTCCCCTGCCTTTTCTTTCTTTCAAAGGTTACTTCAATGAACAAATCAAAGCACACCTGGTAGAAGGCCTAACAATCCACCACTACAAGCAAGGAGGAGCTTTGTAGAGAACTGACCAGTGGGATAGAGCAGCCAAATATGCAGCAACACAGTCACATAACACACTGCAAAAACACTTCCTGAAGTGCCAGACCCTAGACATTGTATGACACTTTTGTAATATGGTAGTACTTGCAGGTTTAGGACACATGACAAGCTATTTAAAACACATAAATGACAGAAACCTAGTCAAAATTATGAAACGGAAGAATGCTCCTCAAAAGAAACTCCAGGAAGAAATGACAGCCAGAGAATTGCTCAAAACAGATATAAACAATTTATCTGAACAATAATTTAGAATATCAGTTATAAGAATAATAAGTGGGCTTGAAAAAAAAGCATAGAAGGCAGCAGTGAATCTACTGTTGCAAAGATCAAAGACCTAAAAAAAAGTCGTGATGAATCAAGAAATGCTAAAAATGAGATGCAAAATGAACTAGATAAGGTGTCAGTGAGGAAGGCAGAAGTAGAATAGGAGAGAATAGGTGAAACAGAAGATAGAATTATGAAAAAATGATAAAGCTGAAAAAAAGGAAAGGAAATAAATTACTAGACCACTAGGGAAGAATTAGAGACCCAAGTGATTTAAAAAATGAATTAATATCTGTATCATAGGCATTCCAGAAGAGGAGAAAAGAAAGGGCCAGAAGGTTTATTTGAACAAATTATAGCTAAGAACTTCTCTAATTTAGGGAAGGAAATAGGCATCCAAGTCCAAGAAGCACAGAGAACTCCTTGCAAAGTCAACAAAAAGAGGTCAACACCATGACATATCATAATGAAACAGGCAAAATACAAAGATAAAGAGAAAATTCTGAAATCAGCTAGGGACAAATGGGCCTTAACCTACAAGGGTAAACAAATAAGGATAGTAGCAGATCTGTACACTGAAACGTGGCAGGCTATTCAATACACTGAACAGGAAAAATATGCAACTAAGAATCCTTTATCCAGAAAGGCTGTCATTCAGAATAAAAAGAGAGATAAAGGCATTCCCAAACAAAAACTGAGGGAGTTCATGACCATGAAATAAGCCCTGCAAGAGATCCTAACGGAGACCGTGAGTGGAATGCTGCAAAGACTGCAAAGGACCAGAGACATCATTACAAGCATGAAACCTACAGATAACACAATGACACTACAGATAAGACAATTACACTAAATCCATATCTTTCAATAATCAGTCTGAATGTAAATGGACTAATTGCCCCAATAAAAAGACATAGGGTATCAGAAAAAGTAAAAAAAAAAAAAAAAGTAAAATAAAAAAACAAGATCTATCTATATGCTACCTTTAAGAGATTCATTTTAGACCTGTGGACACCTGCAGATTGAAAGTCAAGTAATGGGAGGAGCCAAGATGGCAGAGCTCTGTAAACTCTGTCCGCCCCATTTATCGAACCGAGAAGGATATTACTTTCATCTGCAAGAGTGGAAGGAGAAAATACGGACTCCAGAAAGAATAGAACCTCAAGGATACCTGAGTGAGTGAGGGCGAACGGGGGAAATCTGAAAACAGGCCAGGCCTGGACGGGCAGGGGAGATAAGATCCCCAGCCCAACGTGGGGGAAGTGCACAGAGCCCGAGACAAAAGGAAGAGACAGGTTTCTGTACATTGATTCTGTACCCTGCTACTTTACTGAATTCATTGATCAGTTCTAGAAGGCTTCTGGTGGAGTCGATTGGGTTTTCCATGTAGAGTATCATATCATCTGCAAAAAGTGAAAGTTTGACTTCTTCCTTGCCAATTCTGATGCCTCTTATTTATTTTTGTTGTCTGATTGCTGATGCCAGAACTTCCAGCACTATGTTGAACAACAGTGGTGAGAGTGGGCACCCCTGTCGTTTTCCTGATCTCAGGGGGAATGCTCTCAGTTTTTCCCCATTGAGGATGATATTAGCTGTGGGTTTCTCATAGACTGCTCTTATCAATGTACAGAAATCAGTTGCATTCCTATACACCAAAAATGAAGCAGCCGAAAGAGAAATCAGGAAACTGATCCCATTCACGATTGCACGAAAAACCATCAAATACCTAGGAGTAAACCTAACCAAGGATGTAAAA
>NC_043710.1:63123275-63138278 GCF_006229205.1 Suricata suricatta
ACAGAAATGCTGATGCATAGGAGCACATGTACCCCAATGTTCATAGCAGCAATGTCAACAATAGCCAAAACATGGAAGGAGCCTAAATGTCCATCACCTGACGAATGGATCAAGAAGATGTGGTATATATTCACGATGGAGTACTACATGGCAATGAGAGGGAATGACATATGGCCCTTTGTAGGAAAGTGGATGGACCCTGAGGGTGTCATGCTGAGCGAAGTAAGCCAGGCAGAGAAGGACAGAAACCATATGTTTGCACTCATAGGTCTAGCAGGAAAACAGGAGAGACCTAATGGAGAACCAGGGGGAGCGGAGAAAGGAGAGAGAGAGTAGGGGAGAGAGAGGGATGCAAAACTTGAGAGACTATTGAATGCTGAAAATGAACTGAGAGTTGAAGGGGAAGGGGGAGGGGGGAAAAGAGGTGGTGGTGATGGTGGAGGGCACTTAAGGGGAAGAGCACTGGGTGTTATATGGAAAACAATTTGACAATAATATATTATGGAAAAAAAAAGAAAGTGAAGTAATGGAGAACCATCTATTATTGTACCGAACATCAAAAGACAAACTAGATTTTAGATTTGTATCAGACGAACTAGATTTTAAAACAAAGGCTGTAATAAGAGATGAAGAAGGGCATTATGATATAATCAATCTATCCATCAATAAGATCTGACACTTGTAAATGTTTAAGTACCCAAATATATAAATCAAGCAATCAAAACAGAAATAAATGTATAGGTAATAATACCATGATTATAGGGGACTTAAATACTCCACTTACATCACCTAGGCAAAAAATCAACAAGGAAACAACAGCTCTGAATTACACATTGAACCAGATGGACTTAACAGATATATTCAGAACTTTTCATCCTAAAGCAGCAGAATACACATTCTTCTCTAGTCACATGGAACATTCTCCAAAGTCGATTTCACATTGGCTCACAAAACAGCCCTCAAAAAATATAAAAGAATTGAGATCATACCATGCATATTTTCAGATCACAATGCTATGAAACTTTATAATCAACCAAAAGAAAAATTTGGAAAGCCCCTAAATACATGGAGGTTAAAGAATATCCTACTAAAGATGAATGGGTCAACCAGAAAATTAAAGAAGAAATTAAAAAAATATATGGAAGCAAATGAAAATGAAAGCATGACAGTCCAAACCCTTTGGGATGCAGCAAAGGCAGTCCTAAGAGGGAAATACGTTGCAATTCAGGCCTTATCTGAAGAGGCAAGAAAGTCCCAAATATACAACCTAGCATTATACCTAAAGAAACTAGAAGGGAAGCAGCAAAGAAAGCCCAAAGCCAACAGAAGAAGAGAAATAATGGAGATTAGAGCAGAAATAAATAATAGAGGGGGGAAAAAGCCACAGTAGAACAGATCAATGAATCTAAGAGCTAGTTTTTTGAAAGAATAAACAAAATTACCAACCCCCTAGCAAGACTTCTCAAAAATAAAAGAGGGAGGACCCAAAGATAAAATCATGAATGAAAGAGGAGAGATCACAACTAACACCACAGAAATACAATCATTAAAAAATACTCTGAAAAATTATATGGCAACAAATGGAAATCTGGAAGAAATAAACAAGTTCCCAGACACCCACACACTACCAAAACTCAAATGGGAAGACACAGAAAATTTGAACAGACCCATAACTAGTAAAGAAATTGAATCAGTTATCAAATATCTGCAAACAAGTAAGAGTCCTGGGCCAGATGGCTTCCCAGGGGAATTCTACCAGACATTTAAAGCAGAGTTAATACCTATTCTTCTCAAGCTATCCCAAAAAATAGAAATGGAAGGAAAGCTTCCAGACTCGTTCTATGAAAGCAGCATTACCTTAATTCTCAAACCAGACCAAGATCCCACTAAAAAGGGGAATGACAGGCCAATATCCCCAATGAACATGGATGTAAGATTCTCAACAAGATACTAGGAGACTAAATTCAACAGTATATTAAAAGAATTATACACCATGATCAATGGATTTATTCCTGAGCTACAGGGATCATTCAATTTTCACAAATCAATCAATGAGATACATCACATTAATAAAAGAAAAGATAAAAGCCATATGGTCCTTTCAATAGATACAGAAAAAGCATTTGACAAAATACAGCACCGTGTCTTAATAAAAACCCTTGAGAAAGTCGGAAAAGAAGGAACTTACCTAAACATTATAAAAGCAGTTTATGAAAAACTCACAGCCAATCTTATCCTCAATGGGCAAAAACTGAGAGCTTTCCCCCTGAGATCAGGAATATGACAGGGATGTCCACTCTCACCACTGTTGTTTAACATAGTGCTGGAACTCCTAGCCTCAGCAATCAGACAACAAAATGAAATAAAAGGCAACCAGATCATCAAAGAAGCCAAACTTTCACTTTTTGCATATTACATGGCACTCTACATGGAACCCCCTAAAGAGTCAATCAAAAACTACTAGAACTGATACATGAATTCAGCAAATTTGCAGGATAGAAAATCAATGTACAGAAATTGGTTGTATTTCTATATGCCAATTATGAAGCAATAGAAAGAGATATCAAGGAATCAATCCAACTTACAATTCTACCAAAGAGGTAAAAGATCTGTACACTGAAACTATAGAAAACTTATGAGAAAAGTTGAAGAAGGCACAAAGAAATGGAATCACATTCCATGTTCATGGATTAGAATAACAAATATTGTTAAAAATGTCAATACTACCCAAAGCAGTCTACACATTCAATGCAATCCCAACCAAAATAACACCAACATTCTTCATAGGGCTAGGACAAATAATCCTAAAATTTGTATGGAACCACAAATGACCCTGAATAGCCAAAATAAAGTTGAAAAAGAAGACCAAAGCTAGAGGCATCACAATCTCAGACTTTAGCCTGCATTACAAAGCTGTCATCATCAAGAAAGAATGGTATTGGCACAAAAACAGACACACAGGCCAATGGAATAGAATAGACCCATAGAATCGCATAGCATAGCATAGCATAGCATAGCATAACACCCACAAATATATGGCCAACTCATCTTTCACAAAGCAAGAAAGAGTATCCAGTGTAAAAACAAAAAAAAAGAGAGAGACAGTCTCTTGTTAGCAAATGATGCTGGGAGAACTGGACAACAACATGCCCAAGAATGAAACTGGACCACTTTCTTACACCATACACAAAAATAAATTCAAAGTGGAATAAAGACCTAAGTGTGAGATAGGAAACCATCAAAATCCTACAGGAGAAAGCAAGCAACAACCTCTTTGAACTCAGGGATGTCTTATTCTTATGTCTCCATAGGCAAGGGAAATAAAACAAAAACAAAAGATTTGGACCTCATCAAGATAAAAAGCTTCTGCACACTGAAGGAAACAATCAGTAAAACTAAAAGGCAACCAACGGAATGGCAGAGGATTTTTGCAAACAACATATCAAATAATGGGTTAGAATCAAAAATCTATAAAGAATTACCAAACTCAACACTCGAAAAACAAATAATCTAGTGAAGAAATGTGCAAGAAACATAAACAGTCACTTTTCCTAAGAAGACATCCAAATGGCAAACAGACACATAAAAAGATGCTCAACATTGCTCATCACCAAGGAAATACAAATCAAAACCACACTGAAATACCACCTCGCACCAGTCAGTGTGTCTAAAATTAACAACTCACAAAACAACAGATATTGGCAAAGATTTGGAGAAAGGGGAACCCTCTTACACTATTGATGGTAATGCAAACTGGCATAACCACTCTAGAAAACAGTATGCAGGTTCCTCAAAAAATTAAAAATTGAATTACCCAATGACCCAGCAATTGCACTACTAGGAATTCATCCAAAGGATACAGGAATACTGATTCAAAAGAAAACACATGCACCCCTATGTTTATAGCAACACTATCAACAATAGTCAAAGTATAGAAAGAGCCCAAATGTGCATCAACTGATGAATGGATAAAGAAGATGTGGTATATATACAATGGAATGCTACTTGGCAATGAAAAAGAATGAAGTCTTGCCTTTTGCAACGACATGGATGATACTGGAGGGTAGTGTGCTAAGTGAAATAAGTCAGTCAAAGAAACACAAGTATCTTATGATTTCACTCATATGTGGAATTTGAGAAACTTAACAAAAGACCATAAGGGAAGTGAAGGAAAAATAAGATACAAAGAGGGAGGCAGACCTTTAAAAGACTTCTAAAAGACTCTTTAATACAGAGAACAAACTAAGAGTTGATGGGAGTCGGGAGTTGGAGGGTAGGGAAAATGGATGATTGAGCATTGAGGAGGGCACTTGTTGGAATGAGTGCTGGATATCACAAGTAAGTCATGAATCACAAGAATCTACTCCTAAAGTCAAGACTACACTGTGTGCTAACCTACTTGACAATAAATATACATACCTACATACATACATATATGAACTAAAAACTAAAAATAATAATGGGATACTGAAAATACAGCCAACATAATAGAAGTCAGAGTCAAAGTATAAAAATAGAAATGAAGAGGAAAAAAAATAAAACATGTCACCGTGGCAACTTCTGTGTACTGAACACAGACATACCCAAACACTTCTGGAATTTGATATTATGCAAGCCAATAAATATATTTATTGCATATGCCAATTAGGATCTTTCTGTCACATCCAATGAATCCTACCTGACTCAGCAACTCAGCATCTACTGCCTAACTAAGCATCAGCATTCTGGAGACTCATATTAGAGGAGGGAGACTCAAGAGTATGATTCCTAAGGCTACAGTATTCTAGAGTTTGGCTTCAAGTAACAAATTATTCTCAACCTTTAGGCAGATGTCTGATGTGATTTTGAAAGCCAGTTCCTCTATAATATGATTGAGTAGGTAATTCAACCTCAGCTTCATTATCTGCAAAATTAGAATATTATTAAAAATTAATCAAATATTTAAATGGACTATAAAAATATTAAAAGCATAATTATTTAAAACATAAAGTTGAGTAGTGTATGTTCAACTTCTAATATAGTACCCAGAATATGTGTGTATTCAATAACTGATAGCTATATTCTTCCTGGTTTGTGTATCTCCTCACTGCTGTTCATGAAGCTACTTAAAGTCATCTTAGCTTTGCACAGAGTAGGTAGTCAGTAATTGTTGAATGCATAAACAAGTTAGTGAATAATCTATACTGCTGGTGACAATATTTTCCAAATGGGCTCCAAACAGTCTCTATTTACTCCTGTAGTTTAAGTTCTTTTATTCTCAAAAGTGTGCCTGTTTGGATGGTAAATTGCATGTTAACTCTATCTGTCTGTCTGTCTGTCTATCTATCTATCATCTATATATCTATTGGGGGTGGAGGGAGAAAGAGATAGAGAACATGAGTGGGGGAGAGGGCAGAAGGAGAAACAGACAAAGAAAGAGAATCCCAAGCAGGCTCCATGCTCAGCACGGAGCCCAATACTGGGCTCAATCCGATGACCCTGGGATCATGACTTGAGCCAAAATCAAGAGTCCAACATGCAACCAATCGAGATATCCCAGGTGCCCCTGTTAAATCTATTTATAATATTCCTTGTTTCTAAGTTGATTTCTCTGACTGTAATCTAAGCAGATACAAAGAAAACTTGATTAGGATCGACCCACAAATGTTTTTGTCAAATACAATCTAGTTTTAATTACTTGTTTTCAGAGGAAGACTTGGTGATAGAAGACAGAGTACAGAATTTAGACTTAAAAGACTTGAAAAACCTTATCCTGTGGTTTACCTCTTATGAGACTTTGGGTAACTTTATTGTCTTCATTTGTAGCAAAACAAGATTAATAATCCCTGCCCCATAATAATCTAGGGATGATTAAATGAAATAATACAAGTGAAGGAGTACTTTGAAAACTCTAAATATTTTGTTAGTAATTATGATTAATGCTTTGAATTAATTAAGAAACAACTCATCCTCCTCTTCTTTCTACTTTGGATACAACCGATCAAGTTTCTAATTTCTTTTCAAAAGTTGACAAAGCGCATGGCTGACCTTTAGATATTACTATTAATAAGAGTGTTTTATTATGTAGGAAGGGAAATGGAAGGAAGAAGAGGAATAATATCGCAATACCATTCCCTTATCCTGGATTTTCCTTCTCTTGAACCCACCAACCCCATCCAACTCCCTAGGCCCATCTGATGATTTCCTACAGTTAAGGCTCAGATCCCCTATCATCCACTAGAGAAATACACATTCCCAGATAGAACAAGACTTCAATTCTACTAAGTCCCCATTGTATGTTGTACTACATCTCTGTTTTTGTACTTCTCATAGAGAATGGTATTTATCTACTTACATGCTTGTCTCCTACACTAAGCTATGATCTGCTTGAAATAGGGGTCTAAATATCACCAACTAGTAGCAAAGACACATAGACAAAAAAAAAATCTAGGGTATATATTTATTCAATTGAATGGAAGTGAGCATTTATTAATTACATATTATAGATTAGAAAATATACTAGGTGCTTTAAATATGTTGTCTCAATTCTCAAAACAACACACTTTAATAGCATTATGCTTACCATTTTAAAATTGAAAAAAATAGGGCTTAAAACTATCCAAAGTTTGGGGTGCCTGGGTGACTCAGGTGCTTAAGTGTCTGACTCTTGATTTTGGCTCAGGTCATGATCTCACTGTGCATTGGATTGAGCCCGGCATTGGGCTGTACGGTAGTGATACAGATTCTTCTTGAGATTGTCTCTCTCCCTCTCTCTCTGCCACTCCTTTGCTTGCTGTCTCTCAAAATAAACATTTTTTAATGACTGATGTTTAAAAAAAAGAAAACTACCCAAAGTTCATTCCATAATCCTGTAGATAAGCTAAACTTAAAAACTTGTTCATTAATAAGAATATAAATTACAGAAATATAATTGCTATACATTTCTCCTTATCACTATGACCTGCAAATAACTGCTGAGATTGATAAAGACCTTTCTCAATTCTATGAGCATGCCTAGACATTTTGATTAGTCAGAAAAGAAAACTATCATTTATCAGATTTTGTGACACTGAAAGTCTGATCATTCCAAACTGTGCTGGAGGAGCTGTTCCTGAGACATTAGAGAAAAAAAAAATGTAAGTATATAAGCTGTATCTAAAAAATCTAAAAGCTAGTCATGTTCTTTATCTACGGGAGAAAGGGTTGTTAATCAATTTGAGCTAGAAGCTACAGGACACAGTCTTGCCAATAAAATAATGGTATCCATGGTAATCGAGTCAGGAATGAAGCATGAGGTAGTAAAAGATAAGGAAGACATATTCATATAACAGGACTGTAATTATAAATGACTTTTAGCCTCAGCAAAATTAATTGAGAAGCTCTTGATAGATGGTTAAGACTGAGCCCTAAATGACATTGACTGTGAATTATAGCTTTCTGGTACAAACTCAGAGAATTTCCCTGAAGTGAGTCAAAGCTAGATCTATTCCAATGACAATGCATGAGATGGATAGGAAATGTGTCAAATGATTGATCAGATGCTTGACCACAGGGTTGCTGACTATAATTTTTAGAAATTGAAAAGCAGTTTTTACAAGAAATTGGGCTCTAAACTATATCATCTAGGGAGGAAAAGGAAGGTCACAGAGAATAGATGGTTTCAGCAGGAAGTAATAGATTAGTCTCTGAATTCATTTTTAAATTCCTCTATCAAGGTCCGTCATCACCACCTTCTGATCATCCAACCCAACTTCCATAGTGCCACCAGCATGATCATTTTAAAATACAGAGCTGCTCAAAATATTTTAGAGCTCTCAGTTTACCACAGGATCAAGTCCAACCTTCCTTGTCTGTAATGTATTATCCTTCACAGTATGTACCAGACTGAAATCAGCAGTGCTAGTTCACTCATTCCTAAAACATTCTATACTCTTTCAAAAATATATCACCTTTTGCATGCTATTCCTGTACCTGAGATGCTCTTTCCTTTTTCTGCTTTTTAGTCAATCCTGTGTATCCCTCAAGATCTAGCTCAGGTGTTGCATCCCTTAAGAATTCCTCTTCAATTCTCCTGGGTAGAACAGTGATGTGATCTAAACACTCATTCTGTCACTTTATAATTATCCATCCCTCCAAATGGTGATCAGAGATCATTACTTATTAACTTTTGCATATACTCCAGAGGATACTATCTGATATTGTGAATACCATTATGTTCTCTAGGCTCTGTAACACAATACTAAGTAAAACATGTCCTTGCTTAATTTCATGGAGGTCAATAAGAAAGAAAAGTACAAAATAAGTAAATATATGCCACATAATGACAACTATGAAGAAAAATAAGAGAGAATAAGAGGGTAAAAGTGACAAGAGGTAGTATTACTTGAACTTACATAGTCAGGAAAAATCTTCTAAAAAGGTGATATTTGGTATTTTTGCAGAGATATTTCAGCAGAGATATTGAGAAATTGAGGAAGAGCATGCCAGCATCTAGATGGTGCCAAAACAGGGCAGTATCTTAGGAGAGTTATCCAGTATTCAAAAACATGAAAAGCTGGATAGAGAAAATAAACCACATCCTAGGAAGGGTTGAAGGTCAAAGATTGGGAATTAGTATAGTATAAAGATACTGGACTCAAGTGTCCAAGCAACTCAAGTTAGTATCCTAGCAACACCAACTGTCAGCTCTTGTGTTTTCATGTTGGGGTAAATTGTAGATACTCATAGGATTCTGAACTTCTGGACTCAAACCCAAAGTTCAAATAGATTTGGATAACAATGCACACTTGAATTTTATTTTCCTGTGTCCAGTGCCACAGTCAACTCCACATGGAGAGCTTGGCACTAAGAATAAGCTAGAGGATCAGAATCACTGCAGTCAAGGCTTTCTTAGTGGCACTACTGATATTTTAGACCAATAATTCTTTTTTGTTGGGGGATGACCTGCGCATTGTGAGATATTTACTGGCATCTCCAGCCACTACCTGGCCTTCCAACATTGCCAAGTGTCCCCTGGGGGGACGAAGATAAAGTTTCCCCCAGTTAAGAAATAATCCTATAGGCAAAGGGAGTAGAGTGTAGAGACGTAGAGAGAGGCATTGGTAACCAGGAAGACATAACCACAGACAACTAAAGCAAATAGGCCTGTGCAGTCTGAAACAAATTTTTGAGATTTTATTTATGACATAGCTACAGATAACAGGGAATGTCTTCATAACTCTTCCTGAACCCTTAAAAATCTTTATTATCAGTCATGCCTATTTCACCAAATCAAATAAAAATGATTTATTTATTTTAGAAGGATTTTGAACAGTTCTGAAAAGATAACAGGCATTCATCATATCCTCCTTTCTGACATACTGCAATTAATCAAGATTGTGGTGACCTGTAACAAATGTCATCTTGATTTTTGTATTCCCTAATGATTGCACTTTTTTTGAAGGTGTTATTTTCATTCATTCAATAGACAATCTATAACGAATGATTACAGTGTGTTCATAAATGGATGCTCAATGGGAAGAAACTATATTCTCTGACCCCCAAGATACATAATGAAAAAGACAGCGATGTATTTGGAGGCATTCTACTTTCCTCCTCTGAATCCTCAATCAGAGATACCATAAAAATAGTAGAAAAGCTGGTGGGTCCCAGATACTAACCTAAGTTCTAGAAGAAATTCCTGGGTACACAGAGTGGCAGGGTTGTTATGGTGTGTTTGTGTACATGTGCTGTGTGTGTATGTGTTTGGAGGAGGGAAGGAAGAGAGAAATGACAACTTAGAACAAAAGCAAGTTATTTGCAATGATTTCATTCCTCTTTGCAGATATACATTGCCTACCAAAGGAGCTGATATCTTCAGTGAAATACTCACAAAAAAGAGATCATGAAACATTTATAAAATACAAACACTATAAAAAAAAACAACAAACTTAACAACCTACCATATTTACGTAGTACTGATGAACTAATTAAATTAATTCAAAATAAGCCTAATAAATAGGCTCAAATATAAAGAATGATTTCCCCAAAGATATTGGGGAAAATGCGAAGGATCAAGAAAAGTGGCCATTAGCATAAATGCAGTAGTTGAAATGAAGAGTTCAATAGTTTGGTTGAATGGTAGAATGGATAAAGACAAAGAATTAATTAGTGAGATTGAAGAGCAGGATGAAGAACTCTCCCAAAGGGCATCAGGAATAACAGAGGCAAATCTTTTTTTTTTTAATTAGCCAAAAGGAAAAGAAAAACAATAATGAAGGGATAAAATAATAAAAAATTACAGTTTCACAGAATGACAAAAAAACTGTTAAGATTTTACATTAATTACAATAATATAAATGAGTTAAACTTACATCAAAAGGCAGAGACTCTCAGACTGGCTAAGAAAACAATCTGATAAGACTCTCAATCTGATAGATTGGCTAACAGAGATCCAAATACTCATATAAGATAATTTTAAAACAGTACACAAAACAAATGAAAAAATATGCAAAATATAATCCAAACAAAAAGTCATAGTAGCAATTTCATATCAGTTAAAATATAATTCAAGATAGAAAACATAACAAAGAGAAGTCACATACCGGTAAAATGGGCAATAAATTGTTAACAATCATAATTTTATATAAATTTAATACTAGTATTTCAATCTATATAAAAAAACAACTGACAGAAATAAGTAGATAAAAGATAAAATAAAATTGCAGTTGCAGATTTTAACCACACATCCATTTAGAATATGACAGAGTAATTAGGCCAAAAAGGTATTTTGAACATCTGAAAGTAACCATAGATTAGTGTCTTGAATACAGAAGGAATTACAGCACATCAAGAATAAGGCAGAAAATTCACTGGGAAATGACAAAGGATCTAAATAGTTAATATTCACAGAAGAGGAAACCTAAATAGCTTTAAGTATATGAAGCAATGCCAAAAGACACTCATAATAAGGAAATGCTAATACTTTATCTCCATATTTCTTTCTAAAGCAATGAATTAAGTGTGTATAAAATATGGATAGATGTTAAAACCTAATTGTACACTAAAAATGTAAGAAAAGATATTTTAGTATGCTATGACATGGAAATCCAAACATACATGTTATATATATATATATATATATATATATATATATATATATATATATATATAACTATTGTATATAAAACACTATATAACCTCCATGAATTTGTGCACAGCTAAAGACATAAATTCACTACTGTAACCACCCATGTTGGGTATGGATTAGAAACAAAGAGCTAGGATGGAGAGTAGAATATAAAAGGATAGAGTTCTTGCATAGACCAAGGATGATTTTAACTCCATGAATAGATGAATATGATTCAGTCAATCCTTTGAGTCTGATAAAAATAAATTACATGGTTTAAGGACAGATTAAGGAGAAACTATCAGTATCAATGGTAAATACTTCACAGATGCAAGGACAACTAAAATGAGTCTTCAAGGAGAAGTGGGATTATATGAGATGGAGAATGCAGGCAGGAAATTGTCCCAAGGTTATGGAACTTCATACCGAAGGACAGTCAAAATAGAGATCATCATGTTCAAAGAATAGCAAGTAGACTGGTGGGTATAGATTATAAGATTCAGAGACCGGGGGAAAATACGTGGAAGGATAGGAGATATATGCCTGGTGCCAAGGCCAGACTGATAGAATGGATCCAGACCGTGAAGTCCCTTGTGTGTCCTACTATGAAGCCAGTGGAAACCTACAGAAGTGGGAATAAGGGATAGACTGACCCTTATGAAAGCCACATGAAAAATTTCCAAGCTGTCACAAACTAGCCAAGCTGTCAAGATTCCAGAGCTGGAGAGGAGTAAAGTAGTTAGCTAAAATGAGGCTCCAGTGAAGAATGTCCCTGTCATTCTGTCTGGGGTGGCATCTGCTGTAACTAGAGACTAGCAAGTCAACAGACACTTTGATCGTCAAATGATTTATGTCAGCCATCATGTGTCGGAGTGGCAGCCACACATCTGTCATCAGGACAATGTTGTATAAAAGTGATTTTAATTGCCTCTGGATTATAAATAAAACGAGCAGAGCATCACAGAGATAAATTATGGGATCACTGCTAATTTGCAGATTGTGTTATGAAGGACAAAATAAATCCCAATGGGCCAGAGGGGAAAAAAAGTTATTTCACTGATAGGAGGTGTAGGCAGGAGTGTTTTAATAACAAATAGCAACATTCGTCCTATGACAAGAGCCTTGATTCAGAAAAATGTCAAGCTGATGTATTCTGTCTTCTGTCTTATATTTAATCAACCGTAGAAGGTATTGATGGAAGAAGCAGACTATAAGAAAAGGACTTGTGAATGTCAAATGTTAAAAGAAATATTTGTATTTTAGATCATCTTTTCTATTTCATTATGCATATTAGCTACAATTTAATGTCTTCAGACCTGTTTTTCACCTGCCTCTGATATTTCCCTCTCCTCCATTCTCTCCTGCTCCTGCCCTCATGTAAATGCTTATATTTCTCTTCCTCACTTGAGTCCCTCTCCACCCACTGCAGAATGACTCCTCCTAAAGCACTACTCAGGTTCCCTAAGAAACCCCTCTAAGCTAACCACTGCCTGCAGAATCCAGTTCCTACTCCTCTTCAAAAAGATGTTAAGACCCTGCTTGATACCCATTTGTACATTAAATTCATTCAGTAAATGTTTACTGAATTCCTACTTCATGCCAGACATTGTTCTGGACATGTGAGGCAGGCATATCAGTGAACAAAATTACCCCTATACTCATGGAGCATAGCAGTGGAGGTCTACGGTGGCAGTGTAAGCTAACATCTTGCCCAAGAGTAGCCATAGAGTCCATGATTGGCCTACCAGTCAGGATCTAAGGAGGGAGTAGGGAGCAGAGAGGGACACAGGCAGCTGGCATGTACAAACATGACAACTGGTGAGGAGAAAAACTGAGCAGTAAAATCTTTTGGGGATCGGTAGTGGTTGTGGTGGATTTTGACTTCTTCAGTGGTGAGAGCTTATGGGGCCCACTGCAGAGCAGTCACTGGGGTCCATGAGGAGGTGCTCAGGGATGAAAGTTGGTGGATTGGAGTGGCACATTCTGAAACTTCCTCCAAAGTTGTTTAGATCCTCTGTTTCCAGCAGAGCAGCCATTGGAAACCCTGGCCATTCTGACTGCATGGCTCATATTAGTAGCTCCTGCTTTCCTTGTTTCTAGAAATGTTTTGTTCCTAGAAATTTCTAGACGATCTCAGTTTGATCTCTCTGGGTTGGATAAAACTAAAGACAGCCCTTTGTGCAGTACCCTAAAAGGCTGGAAAAGCTGGCTGCTAACCTTGCTCCCGCTCTCTCAGGGGTTGGGAAGAACGTTTCTGGGCTGGAGAACTTCCTCTTGTTGATGAGTAGTGCTGGCTCCAGGAGATTAGGTCACACAGGCAAAACGAAGCTGTTTCTCTTGCCCTTTTTGTGCAGTTATTCTCAAGTTTTTATACCATCGTGTTGCTGAAATTTGTTTAGTGGACTCCTTAGCTCTCCCAGAGCGATTTTTATTCATAGACAGCTAATTGCTAATCTGTGTGGGAGGAAGTCTCCTATTCCACCATCTTGGTGACATTCTGAATACATAGATTTTTGAATGCTAAAACAAGATCCTATTTCTAAAATACGGTGAACTTGATTCTGCTGTAGCATCTTTTCATATACTACTGGATTTATTTATTATTTATTTAGACTTAGGAACCTATGCTTTCTTTCTCACAGGTCTCCTACAGGAGGCTTTTCTGTCAAGGCTATATTAGCTTTATGTAGGGAGCTGGAAAGTCTTCTTTCTCTTAAAAAAAAGTCTTGTCTCTTTTTCTATCTTGGAAAATATGTTCAAAAATTGCTATTATTTAGTCTTTAAATATTTTATTTTCTTCATGGGTAAAGTCATCTGGGTAAAGTATCTTCTCTGTGAAGGTTTAATAACATAATTAGTGTCTTCATTAATCCTAGACTCTGTCAGATTTTTTATTTCTTCTTTTGTCAGTTTTGGTAGGTTATACTTTTCTAGGAATGTCTCTATACAAATTTACTGGCATAAAAATTTCAAATTTCTTGGTAGTCTGTAGGAATGGTCATGATACTCCTCTTTCATCCCTGATATTATTTATGTGTGTCTTCTTTCATTGTTATCAGTATCAGCAATATTTTATCAATTTTATAGATCAATTTGAAAGACAGATTTTAGATTTATTAGTCCTCTCTAGCACACATTTGTTTTATTTCTTTTTCTTTAATTCTTGCTCATATCTTTATAATTTATCACCCTCTACTTTTGGGGTTGAACTTGTTAGCATTTCTCTAGTATTTGAAATGATTACCTATTTCATTGTTTTTTTTAATCTTTGCCTTGTCTTATATAAAGCTATAAATTTCCCTCGAATCATGGCACTATTGTATCCCATAGTTATTTTTAGTAAGACTTGTATTGAATTATGCATACATATGAAATATGCACATGTGGGAGGCGGAGGCAAGATGGCACCTTGGCAATCTGCCCAAGCACATGACAAAGTATCGCCTGCCTGCCTCTGGTGTACCCAACTCCCAGCCAGATACCGCAATAAGTGTACGACCAATGCAAAGCCATGAAATTGGTTAGCCCTGCTGCTGTCAGCCAATCATGAGCGGCCGCGTAGCCTGTACGGTACGTATATAAGGGAGGGTGCTTTGCGCAAGGGGAAGAAGAAGGAAGAAAAGAACCAATAAAAGTCTCTGCAATGAATCCCGGTGTCGTCAGTTCTTCAAACTGCGGGCAGTTTGAGCGGCTTCGACAAGTGGTGGCCCGTACGGGGACCCTTTTCCCTAAGTTTGCAGGTAAGTATAACGTGCTAGCATTTAAGGATCCCGGGGAGGGACGTAGGGTAGTAAAGTTCCAGGTCAAGGGACAATGGGGAACAGCTCGTCCCATGAGCGAGCGATACAAGCTATGTGCCAGCTCATGAGAGCTAGAGGTTTGAAACTGAAACAGAAAACATTAGAGAAATTTATAAC
>NC_043710.1:63138378-63163453 GCF_006229205.1 Suricata suricatta
TTCCCTGTATTTCAGGATCCCCAAGGACAGAGATTTCATGAACCCTTGGAATGGAAAAAGGTATCCCAACTAGCAGAAGCAGTCAGGGTGTATGGGCATAGCGCCGCTTACACCCTGGTGCAGTTAGAATCTTTGCATCGGTTCTGCATGACCCCCGGAGATTGGCAGAATCTAGCTAAAGCTTGTCTGACCTCTGGTCAATATCTGGACTGGAAATCATTAGTGATAGAGTTGGCAGTGGAACAAGCCGCTGTCAACCAGCGATGTGGGCAGCCCACATGGGATGTGGACATGCTTTTAGGACAGGGGTGCTTTGCCAATCAGCAGACTGGTTATCCCCAAATGGTCTATGATCAGATAAATAATATATACACAAAAGCATGGAGGATGCTTCCCAATAAAGGACAACCCAGTGGCAACTTGACAAAGGTTATCCAGGGACCCAGCGAAACGTTTTCTGACTTTGTTGCGAGGATGGTTGAGGCGGCAGGAAAAGTCTTTGGGGATGTGGATGCGGCCATGCCTTTGATGAAACAGCTAATCTATGAGCAATGCACTGGGGAGTGCAGAAAGGCAATTGCTCCCTACAAGGCGAAAGGGTTGGAAGTCTGGATGAAGATTTGTAGGGAAATGGGCGGCCCTCTCACTAACTCAGCCCGGCGGGTAGCGGGGCTGCGGGTGGGAAGCGAGAGACCGGCGAGCCCCGAGCTGCTTTGACGGCCGCGGCGCGCTGCTTGAATACCCGTAAATGGATAGAGTATGAGTGGTGGACTGGATGTCAAAGTAGATTAGCCCAATGGAGTGTTGCCGACTATTTTACCTTCTCTCCTTGCTTGGGCACATATAAGAATGCTACATTTCAGGGGTATAATTGGACCTATCAAAATCCCACTCAGGCAGTGTATTCTAATCCATTCGATTTATGGCTATCGTGTGGGGTTAATGGCTCCTGCACCGACATAAGTGCCATGAGCATGTTAATGGGCGGAAGCATTCGGAATTGCTCGCCACATGGAATGGCACGTTTGAGACCAGTGTAAACATAACCTCATGCAACAAAAACCATACCGTGGGACCGACTCCTGTATGTGTTAATCCCCCATTCTTCTTTCTGGTCTCTAATGCCACCCTTTCAGGTGACTTCCTCAACTGTACCAATAGCACATGTTTCCTTGCCAAGTGTTGGGCTGCCAATTTCTCCATTGAGGTAGTTGTGCGCATCCCAGCTCTTGTGCCATGGCCGGTGCAGACTCCTTTGGTGCCTGAACTGTCTCTTGAAAATCCCCAAGCCAAAAGAGCTGTGGGAATTGCGATTGCTATCATTACGGTGATCGCTACCACTGTGGCTGCAACGGCCGCCTCAATTGCCTCCTTAGTCACCACAGTCGAAACTGCTGCGGTAGTAAATAACCTCTCCGCCGCCACCTTGGAGGCATTCCAAAGCCAAGTTAACCTTAATGCTCAATTGAAAGCTGGCATCCTATTACTCAACCAGCGAGTTGATCTCCTACAAGAGCAGGTGGATGTGCTGGCCCAAATGGCCTCTGTAGGGTGCCAGGTAAATCTCCAAGGTCTTTGTGTCACCAATATACCCTTTGACAATGTGTCCCTTGCGGCTAACCTCTCTCGAACATTGAGTTTACAGCTCCAAGGGAACTGGACAACGATCTTTGAGAGTACCATGCGACAGCTGCGTTCAGAGATATTAAAGGTCAATGCCTCCCGCGTGTCTCTGCCTGTAGCAAAGGAGTTCGCGCAGTGGTTCACGAAGACCTTTCAAGCCCTCAAAGAATGGGCGGGCATCGGGGTGCTGGGCTTCCTATTTGTACTGAGCTCGTTGGCCTGTCTCTGGTGTGTGCTGAGACTGCGCGAACGGCAAAGGGCTGACCAAAGAATCCTTATCTAAGCTATGCTGGCTATGCATGAACAGTCCTCGCCAGCGGTCTGGCTTAGCAGGCTG
Source organism: Suricata suricatta (assembly GCF_006229205.1). Classification (NCBI taxonomy): domain Eukaryota; kingdom Metazoa; phylum Chordata; class Mammalia; order Carnivora; family Herpestidae; genus Suricata; species Suricata suricatta. The sequence continues at coordinate 63,140,339 of NC_043710.1, forward strand.
AAAGGGTAGCCAATGACGGGTAAGACGGTCGAGTGGATCAACAAACCTAAGACAGGAGGCCAGCCATGCTGCTGGTTGTCCGGGGACGGGTAATGCGATCCACTGATAGGCGGCAACCTAAGACAGGCACCTTTCCTTGCTACAGAAAACAAAAAAGGGGGAACTGTGGGAGGCGGAGGCAAGATGGCTCCTTGGCAATCCGCCCAAGCACATGACAAAGTATGGCCCACCTGCCTCTGGTGTACCCACCTCCCAGCCAGATACCGCGATAAGTGTACAACCAATGCAAAGCCATGAAATTGGTTAGCCCTGTTGCTGTCAGCCAATCATGAGCGGCCGCGTAGCCTGTATGGTACATATATAAGGGAGGGTGCTTTGCGCAAGGGGAAGAAGAAGGAAGAAAACCAATAAAAGTCTCTGCAACGAATCCCGGTGTTGTCAGTTCTTCAAACTGCGGGCAGTTTGAGCGGCTTCGACATGCACAAGCATACATGCTTAGTTCTATGCATTGACCAGGCTACAGCCAGTTACATAGGCACTCTTCCCAGGGACTTCTAAACTCATAGATGAATTTTGTGTGTATTTAATATTTCTATAAATGGAATCATATAGTATGAACTCTTCTGTATCCAGCTTATTTTGCTCCATATTAAGTATACAAAATTCATGTTGTATAGCAATAGTTTATTTTCATTGTATAGCTTATCACTGGGAAAATATACTACAATTTATTTAGTTATTCTACTGTTAATGGACATGAGTTATTTCCAGGGTTTTTTTTTTTAATGTTAATTTATTTTTCATAGTACGAGTGGAGAAGGGGCAGAGAAGGGGGCACAGAAGATCCAAGCAGGCTCTGTTCTGACAGCAGTGAACCCCATGCAGGGCTAGAACTCATGAACCATGAGATCATGACCTGAACCAAAGCTGGACACTCAACTGACTAAGCCACCCAAGCACCCCTCCAGTGTGTTTTATTATTACAAAATCTGTTATAAACATTCCTGAGTCAGGTCTTTTGATGACTGTGTGTACAAGTTTTTGTTGAACATACATGCAAGAATAGGATTTCCTTTTCTATTTTCTGAAAACGAACACTAAGATAATTTTTAACTTTCTTTTCTATTATATGCATATAAAGCTATTAATATCTCCCAAGTCATGCTTTAGTTGTAGACTACAAGTTTTGGTATCTCACATTTTTATCATCACTCAATTTACGTTTTTTCTTTCTACTCTTTTTTGGTTATAGTTTATTCTGAAAAATATTCATTGATTTACATACCATATTATTATTTTCTAGATATCCTTTTATTACTAATTTCTAACTTTCTTAACTGTGGAGAGAACATTCCTGATGTAATTTAATCTATGAAAATATTTTTTTAATGTTAGTTACTTTTGAAAGAGAGAGACAAAGAGATGTGAGCAAGGGAGGGGCAGAGAGAGGGAGACACAGAGCCTGAAGTAGGCTCCCAGCTGTCACCACAGTGCCCGACATAGGGCTCAAACCCACAGACTGTGAGCTCATGACCTTAACCAACTGAGCCATCCAGGCGCCCCTGAGAATATTTTTTAAATGGTTTTGCAGTCCAGCAAAAGGTCAATATTAATAAAGTTCTATGGGTACTTCAAATATATACATATTCTTCAGTGTGCTATATAGGTCAACTAAGTCGTATTTATTCAATTATGGTTAAAATCTTTCCTATCAGGGGGCATCTGCATGGGTCAGTTGAATGAATAGCTGACTTCAGCTCGGGTCATGACTTCATAGTTTGTGAATTTGAGCCCTGCATCAGGTTCTCTCGGGTCAGCACAGAGCCTGCTTTGGATCCTCTGTCCCCCCTCCCCACCCCCACCTCTACCTTCCCCGCTTATGCTCTCTCTCACTCTCACAAATAAACAAACATTTTTGAAAAAATATTTCCTGTCTGATCAATCATTTTAATCTGTCTGCTGTATCAGAAGAATTTGGAAATATCCCCATATGATTATAGATTTTTTTTCATTTAGTTTTGTTACATTTTACTTTAATTATTCTGAAGTTATTTCATTGGAAGCGAACAAGTTTAGAATTATAATATCACCATAATGAATTGAACCTTCTTTCATAATAAAACAACCCTATTTATCTCTTACAATTTTTGCTTAAGGTCTTCTTCAATATTAATATGGCTACAAAAACACTTTCACTTAGTATTTGCATAAAACACTTTTCAATAATTTTATTTTCAATTTTTTTCCTCTTATGTTTTTTAAAGACTGCTAAAATTGAATATGTCCAATCTGTTTTTTTAATTCTGTCTAAAAATATTATCTTTTCATTAAAATACATACACCATTTATATTTAAAATTATAACTGATATATGTGGGCCCAATGGCTAAGTATTTTATATTTGTTCTTCTGATTCGATGTTTCTACTTATCTCTTTTTCTTTATTCTGTTGTATTAGTTATCTCATTATTTAATTTCCCCTCACAGGTTTGCTGTTTTGAATTATTTTAGTGGCTATATAAAATAAAGCATATGTAATTGATGATATGAATTAATGTACTATCTTTAAAAGGAAAAGTCAATGTGGGTAAGTCATTCTGATGACCCTTACTCAATCTTCAGTTACAGTTGGAACTGATTAACTTGCATTTTTCTTATGTTGCTTTGTAATAATTTAATAGAAAAGGAGAAAAATGAATTTAATATATTACTTACAAGACCAAAAATTTTCACAAATATTGAATCATTTAAAAGGTCCCAATTCTCTATGCTATATATCCTGTTACTCCGATTTTAAAGATGAGAAAATTAAAACAAAAGAAAATAATTGTTTATAAGAGAGGTTGGACTTCAGCCTTATTATTTCTTTCTTTCTTTTCTTTTATGGTTTATTGTCAAGTTGTTTTCCATATAACACCCAGTGCTCATCCCCACAAGTGCCCTCCTCCATGCCCATCACCTCCCTTCCCCTCTTCCCCACCCCCATCAGCCCTCATTTGGTCTCAGTATTCAAGAGTCTCTCATGGTTTACCTCCCTCTCTCTCCCCAACTATTTTTCCCCTTCCCCTCCCCCATGGTCCTCTGTTAAGTTTCTCCTGTTGTACTTATGAGTGAAAACATATGGTATCTGTCCTTCTCTGCCTGGCTTATTTTGCTTAGCATAACATCCTCGAGGTCCATCCACATTGCTATGAATGGCCAGATTTCATTCTTTCTCATTGCCATGTAGTATTCCATTGTATATATAAACCACATCTTCTTGATCCATTCATTAGTTGATGGACATTTACAGCCTTGATTTTTCAAAGACAATATTGTTTTCCTTCCATTGCTCTATTGGTTACTGCCCAGAAATAAAAGTATGGAACCCAGAGGGCCCTAAAAATGCTTAGTGAAGAACAACAATGATGGTGGGAAGACTGATGCCACTCAACTTTAAAACTTACTATAAAGCTACACAGATCAAGATAGTTTGCTGTTGGCAAAATAAAAGACAAATAGATCAGTGAAGCATAAAAGGTAACCCAGAAATAAACCCCCATAAATATGGTCAACTGACCTTTAATGAAGAAGCAAAGGCAATGCAGTGGAGCAAAGATAGCCTCTTCAACAAATAATACTAGAACAATTAGACAGCCACGTGCACAAGAAAAAAAAAGAATCTAGAAAGAGATCATTCAGATCTTCACAAAATAGTAACTCAAGATGAATCAGATACCAAAATGCAAAAGGCAAAGCTATAAAAAAAATCTAAGACATAACAAAGGAGGAAACCTGAATGACCTTGGATATGATGATGTCATTTTAAGATACAACATCAAAAACACAAACCATCAAAGAAAAAATTGATAGGCTGAACTTTATTATAATTTAAAAATTCTGCTCTGTAAAAGATAATAGAAGAAGAATTAGAAGACATGCCACATACTATAAGAAGATATTTCCAAAAGACACATCTGGTAAAAGACTATTATCCAAAATATACAAAGACCTCTTAAAACTCAGCAATAAGAAAACAAGCGACTCAACTAAAAGATGGCCAATGACTGTAACAGATACCTCATCAAATAAGATGTACAGATGGCAAAACAAGCAAACACTCAGCAGCATGTCATCAGGAAAAGGCAAATTGAAACAATGAGATACCAGGGCACCACCATTAGAATGTCTGTAATACAGAACACTTATAACCTCAAATGCTATCTAAGAGGCAAAGCAAAAGGAATTCTCACTCAATGCTGGTAGGAATGAAAAATGGTACATTTCCTTTTAAAACACAGTTCGGTGGTTTCTTATAAAGCTAAATACACTATTACATATGATACAGCTATAGCACTCCTGGATGTTCTTAAAGTAGTTAAAAACGTATGTCCACACAAAAACCTGACGTGAATGTTTATAGGAACTATATTTACAATTGCCAAAACTAGTAAGCAACCAAGATGTCCTTCATTAGGTGAATGGATAAACGAACTGTGGTCCATCCAATGAAATATTATTCAGTGCTAAGAAGAAACAAGCTATCAACCCATGAAAATACATGGAAAATTCTTACATACATGTTACTAATGAAAGAAGCCAGTCTGAAAAGGTTACATACTATATGATTCCCACTATATAGCACTCTAGGAAAGATAAGACTACAGAGACAATAAAAATATCAATGGTTGACACTGGGAAGAACATGGGTGAGGGGAGATATATATACACAAAGCACAGATGATTTTTAGAGTAGGAAAAAAATTTTGTATATTATAATGATGGGTATATATCATTATACATTTTTCCAAACCTACAGAATATATAACACCAAGAGTGAAACCTAAGGTAACATACAGATTTTGAGTGATTATGATGTATCAATGCAGGTTCATCCTTTGTAATAAAAAAACAAGTATTATCTAGTGAATGATATCGTTAACAGAAGAGACTGTGCATGTATTGAGGGATAGGGGTTATCTGCAAAGTCTCTCAATCTTGTTATGAACCTAAAACTCCTTTAAAAAATAAAATAAAGCCATGGTTTAAAAAAAAAAAAAAAGTGGTTGGCTATTCTATGTCTTAACAGCTTCCTGGAAAAAGCACATTCCCTCAGGGAAAAGTGGTCCCAGATGACAGGCTCAACATCCCTTACTTCACATCTTTGCAGTTTCTGGCTGTTAATTTGCCACTACCCTTTAAGCTATACTTTAAACAGATTTATTTTTATATTTTATTTAGATCTTCTATATGTCCTCAACTGTAGGGTTAGTCTAATTATGCATTCTACAACTACTAGGAACTGAAGTCATAAAATACTTTTGGTTACCCAACATTTTGTCTCCTAAATATCCTTATATCTGTAACCCAGAGTTTATATATATAATACCCTCGGTTACACATTTGGGCTGATGAACTTTTATTATTCCAAATCCTCCAAAATAATAGTAACATTAATAAGAACAATAATAATGACAAATATGTTAGTGATTAAAAGAAGCCATGCATTATTCTAAGTGATTTATATCTGTTGTTTTATTATCTCAAAACAATCTTACTCTAAAGATGAAATATGAAGGCTCAGAGAGGTTAACTGACCTGCTTAAGATCACACATGAAGAATCTAGTGATAGATGATATAAATAGAGATATATAAACCAATTGCCTTTCAGAAAAGTTGTTCTAACAGAATATATAGTGGCTATTTCAAAATCTTCTTTCATTCACTGAGTTGTCCCCCCCTTACCCACCTTCTTTCTGTAGGAGTCTTAAGGCTTTCACACATCCTCACATACATAGTAACTTCTTTGAAGTAATAAAAACTGCTTTTTCACATAAACTGGCTTTTAAAACAGATCCCACTGGCAGGTGTGATAACAGAAATGAATTCTAAGAAGTGAATGGATCTTAGCCAGAAAAATAGAAATTTAGAAAGATAAATCAAATAAGCAGATTGCCTAATTTTATGGCAAATAAAAGTGTGTGGGGTTGAGGGAGGGGAGATTATCCATCACCAAGGGAACTCTATCCTTCAAAACAGAAAAGTGATAAAACAAGTGGAGAGGTGATACCAAGTAGTCCAAAAATAGAAAGGAAAAGGGTCTCTGAGTAGACTAATCTCAGTGCCATTTTAGAGATTGGGAAAGAATAGTCCTCTTTTTCACCTTCCAGTCACTATATGCTTAAATACACAGAAAGCATAAGAAGATGGAGACATTGTCTGGAAGACAATATCTTCCTATTCAAAGGGACTTAGAAATCAAGAAACTTAGGTAAGAGAAGCATTATACTCATCAAAATGTGTGTTTAAAATGATTTGTGTTACATGTAAAGTATTCCTCAATAAACCTGGGGTTTTCTTTTCTTCTCTTTTTAATTGATGCCTAGGTGGATCAGTCAGGTGAGTGACAGACTCTTGATTTCAGCTCAGGTCATGATCTCACCATTCATGAATTCAAGATTCAAGCCCCATATTGGGCTCTGTGCTGACAGTGCGGAGCCTGCTTGGGATTCTCTCTCTACCTCTCCTGTGCATTCTTTCTCTCTCCCTCAAAATTAATTAATTAATTAATTAATTAATTAATTAAAACTTTAAAATATTTTAATTCTCTTGAAACTTAAATGGGTTTACATTTTATCCAGAGTGAAATCCCAAAATCTTAAGTTGTCTGCAGGATTCTAGAAGATCCCTTGCCAGCCCTTGCACTTTACCTTCCTTATACTGTCTCCTTCGGCTCTCCCCCCAGTCCATTCCTATCATGCCGGCCTTTGTGCTAGTTCTTGAACACATTAGATACCTTCTTCACTTCAGCCTGGTATTTTCCTCCTCCACCATTCATAGAGCTCACTTTCTCACCTACTCAGACCTCTACTCAATCACCACCTGCTCAGGAAGACCTCCCCTGCTCCCCATGTAAAATTACCATCTCCTTGTTCCACTCCCTAAAACATTTTTTCCCTTTTTCTATTTTAATAATCTTGTCATTAACATACTTGGCACATTTTCATTATTTACCTTTTTTTTAATCTGTATTTTCCTCTAGAATGTGGATTTTTGAGAATTGTTTTGTTTTGTTTCTGTTTTATTCAGGGCTGTGTCCCCAGTGCCTGGACTAATATCTGGTTGAAAATAGGTGATAAATATTTGCTAAACAAATGAAATTAACATTCCTTTTACTTTTTTTCCTCTTGGATTTTCCATCAATTCAAATGTTCCTACAACATTCAAGATGCACTATCAACTCTATGAAAGTGCAAGATTCTTCCCACAAATCCTCTGACTGCCTTCCTTGGAACAACTAAGGGTCACAAGCCACCTAGAGTAGATCTTCAGAGAGCAAAAAAAAAAAACAATCCTAAAATCAAAGTTTTGTTGTCTCCTATTCTCAGCTTTATTTCTTATTAATTCTGCCTGAGCTTTCAAGACTCAGTGGTACTGGGCCTTTGAATAACCTAAAGTGGGTTTAGATTCTTCTCAGCAGCAACCAGCTTCCCTCAGGCCACAAAATGTGTCCCTTATGAACCTTTCTAATCCTTCTGGGATGCTTCTCCTTTGCCATCCGACCAAAAGCAGCAGCATGTCAACACACTGCTCTAGATAAAATACCTGCTTCAAGTCCTTCTTCTCCCTCAGGAAGATACTAAGGAATACCTTTAAGACAATCCACTGCTCCAGAAAGATACAACTCTTTATTTGCAGGCAGATAGATAGAGAGACAAATAGATAATATCCAAAACTAAATTGTATTAGTGGCTTCCTAGGGCAGGAGTATGTGTGTCCTGGGGGAATGGGGCATAAGGAGTGACTGCTAATGATGATGAAATTTTATGAGGGAGTGATTCTAAACGTAAACATTGTGGTAATGGCTGCATGACTGTGTGAATATACCAAAGATCATTGAATTTTATACTTTGAATGGATGAATTTTATGGTATGTGAACTATGAAGATATTTTTAACTCATTTGTGTACACTGTATTTTTTCCTTCTTGAGTATCAATCCACTGTTGTTCTGATCCTTAAATCCCAAGTTCTTTCATTCATCAAGTAAATATTTACTGAATGCTGCCTACTTGTCAGATATTACGCTCGGAACTAGAATATAAAAAGAACAAGGAGGGGGGGACCAGTTTCTCTCAAGTTGGTGGAGCATGCAAGTCTTGATCTCAGAGTTGTGGGTTCAAGCCCCATGTTGGATGTAGAGATCACTTAAGATGAACTATCTTAAGGGGCGCCCAGGTGGCTGAGTCAGTTGAGGGTCCAACTCTTGATTTCAGCCTAGATCATGATACCAGAATTGTGAAATTAAGCCCCACATGGGGCTCAGCACTGAGCATGGAACCGGCTTGATATTCTCTTTCTCTCACTCTGCTTTTCTCCCCTGCTTGCTTACACGTTCTAGGTTTCAAGAAGAAGAAGAAAGAAGAAGAAAGAAGAAGAAGAAAGAAGAAGAAGAAAGAAGAAGAAGAAAGAAGAAGAAAGAAGAAGAAAGAAGAAGAAAGAAGAAGAAAGAAGAAGAAGAAGAAGAAGGAAGAAGAAGAAGAAGAAGAAGAAGAAGAAGAAGAAGAAGAAGAAGAAGAAGAAGAGGAGGAGGAAGGAGGAAGAAGAAGAGGAGGAAGGAGGAAGAAGAAGAGGAGGAAGGAGGAAGGAGGAGGGAGGAGAGAGGAGGGAGGAAGGAGAAGAAGAAGAAAGAGGAGGAGGAGGAGGAGGAGAAAGAACAAGGAAACTATGGCCATCTCTTCTACAGCTTACAATCTCATAAAAAATAGATTGAACAAGTGATAATAAAGATAATAAAATGCTGTTCTGAGAGGTAGTATATACAGTGCTATGCTTAACCCAACAGTCTGTAGTGGTTACCAAGGTAGTTACCATAATAGTTATTAAATGCAGAAAAATGTTGTCATTCATATCCACAATTCTGCCTCTATTTTTGCTTTATCCTCTCTAGTCTTGGCAACCTCCATACAGAGACCTGGACATCTTTACCAATGCCAATGATCTGATGTGGCTCTCTGTATCCAGAAAGGACCCTCAGGCATAGTCTTTTCTATGGCTGGTATGTAATTCCTGTCATTCTACAAAGTCTTAGGTTTTTCCATGCAACTCCCCATTATTTGAGATAATTCCCTTTTAAAATTACCCAACAAATCAAGTTCCATATACTCTACATTATTGTACGATAAAATCCCAATGATTTGGCATGAGCTAGTTTCTCCTGGCACTGTTTCTAACATGGCATTGACTTCTTGTTTAAGTGCTGAAAATATATGTTCTCAATACAATCATCATGAAACAATATTTCACTTCAAACAGGATTGAGAGACCAGAGGATTAAGAAAAAGAGTTATCCCAAAACAAATGGTACACTTAGGAGACTTACAGCAGTTTTCAAACACTGGTATCGAGGTGCCCTTAAGTCATTTCATTCCATGCCACTTTGTGAGGAAAACCATAATGAAGTCTCGTGTTGCCTCTCTAGCTGTGTTAAGCTGTCTTCCCTTATTTTTGAAACTTCATAGCTGCAGTTCGGGGCAATATTTTTTATTTCCTCTTTATTGGCTTTTTCTCAGCTGGAAGAAATCAATAAAGAGATGCTTAACAAAATCCTCAAGAAATTAATCACAATCCATCTAAGCCACACATGTAGTCTGGTTTACGCAACAAGAGTATATGATTGTTTAGACATTAAAACATGTTACAAGAGGCAGATAGATTATAGTGAGAAAACACCTGGAATTGGGGCCAAAAGACCCATGATGAGTGCAAACTTGGCAAAGTCCTGCTCTCTCTCTAAGCCTCAGTGAAATGGTATAGTACCTGTAAAGCACTGTGAAAATGTAAGGCTTTATCCTGAAAATATTTTACTATTTTTCATTACATTTTTTCAATATCTTCCACTAGTTTTTCAGACGCGATATTATATACAAAGAACTCTCTGTAAATATTCATGTTTTACAACAATGCTACTGGATTACAAAGCAAAGACTGTCCCCTTCGTGACCCTAAAACGTTAGCCTGATCATCTTTTATTCCCCTCAGGCCAGTTTGTTACCTGCCACTCCCTTGGGCCCCCCTACTTTCACACTCCCAGTCTCCATATCTGTGCTTACTCTGTCCTTCCAGCCAGCTGTGCCTTCCCTCCTCCTTGTCACCTACCTTTCCCCTCTTTTATACCGTTAAGTCCAAAATGGACACTGCCTTATCCACAATACCTTTTCAGCTTCTCAAATTGGCACTGTTTTTTTTCTGACAAAAAATAATGCATGCATGTGTGCGCGCGCGCACACACACACACACACACACACACACACACACACACCCCTTCTCAAGTTGTTTCGCTTCGTGTCTGGTTCTCCAACAGTAATAGATCAGTCTGCTGCTTGGAGGAAGAGTTGGAGAGCAAACCTAGAGAGGTCACCTTGGATGAAATTATGGAAAGTCCTGAATTCCAGGTTTCTCTAAGCACCTTGAGGATACCAAAAACTTATAAAAGTAGCCCATCAGGGTTGTATTCAGGGACATCAGATATTAGAAACCCGTCCAGAGGCTGCTGCAGTAACCTAGGCAAGAAGTGATGAGGACAGTAACTGGAACCCTGGCAGTGGAAGTAGGGATAGTCTAATAATGAAAAGGTCAGGCATAGGGCTTGTGAAAATGTCCTCTGTGGTCCGCATCTTCCCTGAAACCTGCCCCTACTGACTATTCTTTCCCTGTCTCAGGAACTGAGATCATCATCCTCTCTATCACAGAAGACAAAAATCCAGGAAGTCTCTTGGATATCCCCTTGTCCCCCACTCCACCAAATCACTTAAGTTAATGCCAATTCAGCCTCCTAGAATGACTGCATCCTATATTTCTCTCCAACCACTTGCCACCACCTGAAACCGGGCCTTCCATTTTTCCAACCTAGATTACTCCTACCTAGTATCCCTCCTCCAGACCTGTCCCTCCAATCTATCCACCAACTCTGTCACATGGATCCATCTGAATTGCTACTCTCATCCTTTCATTTTATGCTTAACATGTGTCAAATATGCTTTCTTGCCCCCAACATTAATTCCACTAAACTCACTATGACTGGTAACATCCACTGTGAGCTGGACCTTTGCCAGTCCCCCCAGATTCCTCCCTCATGTAAGTCCTAGCAGTACCCCCCAATTTTTCACTATTGTGAATAGAAGCTAATGTTAAAAAATCTCTATGCCTTTGGGTGTGCATTCTTTTCCCCCTCCCATCCCCAAATTACTTTGTTCTTCTAGTATTCAAGGAAATGCTCATCTAGCATTAGAAACCTTCCAAGGCCCTTCCCTGTGCTCACAGAGTACCATTATGATGCTGCTGACTTCACAAAACACAATAAATAGTAATTATCTTTATTTTACTTTATTTGACTCAGTTCCTTAAGGACAACCTGGATTTTTATCCTGTTATCCTTAGCACCTATCACAACGTCAAGGGACATTGATGGAATGTCATAAATGTTAAACAAATTAACAAATCAGTGATTGTGTGCAATGGCACTCCCAAAATGGAAAGATGGAAAACAAGCCAAATGTAGAAGGCCCCAAATGTTCATATCCTGACCCAGGTTTAGATTCATGCCTGTGTCAGGGCTGGGCCTTAATCAAAGATCAGGACTCCTGGTAGGATCAGTGACTTGGAAACATACTTTAACTGTCATTTGTCAAGCTAAATTTATTAACTCGGCAGTGCTGTTGATTTTGAAAAAAATAGTCAAAGTGATAGAGTGACCTTGACCTACCTGTCACTCTTATATAGTGGAAACATCACTGAGCTTATTATCAGAAACCCTCAGTTCATTCATGATCTTGCCACTTCCTCGTCTGTAAATGAAGCTTGTCATTTCTGTAACTAAGTTTCATCATATTTGAATGGAGAGGATAATTATCCCCACTGTACAGAACTGGTGTGAAGTTTAAAGAAAATAAGGTAAACAAAGCACCTATTACAATAGCTGGAAATTATAGTAATAATAATTATTACTATCATGTGAGAATTTCAGGCACAGTAAATATTTTGCATGTTTGTTTTTAAGCAATGTGGACAGCTTCAGGAGCATTAAATTCTAATAAACCTAATATTACAGAAGTTACTCAGGCTTAATCCATATTAGACATTCATCCTGATTGCTTGGTGATCAGTCTACAAGATATGAGACAGTAGACAGGATGGATTGCAAAAACTGGATGGTTTCACTCCTACTAGCCACCACTTACAGAGGCAATCACTATGTGACATTCCATAAATGCATTATGGCCCTTAATCTCCATAATTAGAGAAGGTAGATGTTATTATCCCCGTGTTACAGATGAGGAAAGCAATGTTCTAACATGTTAACTAATATGCCCCAAATCACATAAAAGTGGCCAAATCAAAATATGAAATTGGCCTGTTGGCTCCAAACCCATGAGCTTTCCATTCATGCTCTTTTTTCACTGAGCTTTGTCCTGCTGTTTGTGGGACTTCATATACATGATGTCCTCTGAAGTGGCCCAATTCCCTATGAAATAACCAAACACAGAAACTAGGACTCAGGATGTTTAGATTGTTGTGCAAGGCCACAAAACCTGTAAGCAGCAGCTGGAGAACTCACACTTGTTTCTTCTGACTCATTCACTACACTTGCATACAATGGAGTAACTTCCATATGGCCAGACTGACTAGTATAGAAATAATAGAGACTGCTTCTTCTTACACTTAGTGTTATAAGTTACATAAAACTTCCTCCTGGTGAGTAGTTCTACAAACTATACTTACATGAGAAAAAGAGTATAACACATTCCATATAAATTTCTTCCCAACTTCCTCTTAGTATTAGAAGAAATTAGGTAATATATGCAAAACCATGCATTTGGCAAGGAGCACACCTGGGACTGAAGGAATCTGCTCATAGATCATGAAGCTATAATAATTTTAAATGGGATTTTATTTATTCAGAAGGTGAGACTTTATTAAAAACTATAGAGATTTGGATGAAAATGTAAACATGTGTTAAATGCAATTTTAGTGATCTATGTTGTATTAGGTGAATTGAAAAATCTAATATTAAAAAACAACATCTATTCCATTAGTTTTAAAAGTTTATCATGCATTTATTGAGCTGTCTATTGCCTGAGGCAATGAGATATAGAGATGAATAAGGCATAGCTACACCCTCAGGAATTTCTGGTCCAATAAAAGAAACTGACCTATGAACAAATGAGAATAATAAATTGTGTTTCTTTTGCTTTCATTATCATGCTAGAAGGAGGTACACAGTGCAAGGAATAGTCAGTTTTATGCAAAGATACAAAAAGACTTCAGAAAACTAGTGACACACTAAATCCTGGAAAGGGATAGGTATTACCAGGGGGACAAGGGACTATCAGTGGCTGTATGTGGATCAAAGAGCATTAGAGGCTCTTTTGTCCTAGGAATTTCAAATAGTACTAGGGAATGAAAGTTTAGGGAACAGGAAAAGCAGACATGATACAAGTAGATATGAGTTCTTGAACTATGATAGTAGCAGTGAAGATGGACAGATGATATCTCATAGATGTCAAGAATACAAGGTTTTAAGCTTGTCTATATGGGAAGGGTAAAAAAGAGAACATTTTCTGCTTTGATGGCTTGGATATCAGTCACTGAGATAATAAATGAGGAGAATATTATGAGAAAGGACATCAAATTCTATCATGGATAATGGGCTTGACAGTCAATGAAACATCCATCTGTGGAAGGGAAGTGGGCAGCCAGATAAATAAGATATCTCAGAAGAAAGGTCCATCCAAGAGATACAGAGTAAGGATCAATCATATTTGGATGGTTGATGAAATGATATGAATGAATAGCTTTGTTCAAAGAGGGTAGATACATTGAGAAGAGAAAAAAAGCCAAGGACAGAATACTAAGAACTAACATGAAGGGCGCCTGGATGGCTCAGTTGGTTAAGCGCCCGGCTTCGGCTTAGGTCATGATCTCATGGTTCGTGGGTTTGAGCCCTGCATTGGGTTCTGTGCTGACAGCTAGCTCATGAGCTGGAGCCTGCTTCAGATTCTTTATCTCCTTCTCTCTCTGACCCTCCCCTGCTCACACTGTCTCTCTATGTCTCTCAAAAATAAAAACATTAAAATTTTTTTTTAAAAAAGAGCTAACATGTAAGATACACCAGAATGGTAAGAAAGAAGACCCCAGAAGATAAAGGCCAAAGGTCATATAGGTAGGTTTCAAAAGAAAACCAAGATAAAGTGATTTCTTAAGAACCAAGAGAAAAGAGTTTAAAGAATGAGGAGGGGAAGTCAGCTGCTCCAAATGCCACAGCAAGCTCAAGGAAGAAAAGAGCCAAGAAATAAAGCTAGACTTCTACAGAACAGAATTTAAAATAACATTTAACAGGGGTGCCTGGATGTCTCTGTCAGTTGAGTGTCCAACTCTTGAACTCAGTTTAGGTCTTGCCCTCAGAGTCATGAATTCAAGCCCCACGTTGGGCTCTACACTAGACATGGAGACTACTTAAAAAACAATACCAATTAACAGACAGACAAAAGGTGATAACAATCAACAGTAAAATAAGATAAGGGGTGGGGCACCTGGGTGGCTCCATGGGTTAAGCAGTAAGTGGTCAACTTCAGCTCAGTTCATAATCTCAAGATTCATGTGTTCAAGCCCATGTCAGGCTCTAGACTGACAGCTTAGAGCTGCTTCCGATTCTGTGTCTCCTTCTCTCTCTCTGCCCCTCCCCCACTTGTGCTCTATCTCTGTTTCTCAAAAATAAATAAACATTTAAAAAGACTAAGGGAATAATGACAATGAAAGGAATGTAAGAGGCATGGTCTTGATACTTATTAGATAGGAAAGCTGTGAAAATAAAGAAACCACCTTACCAAAGTTTCTAGCTTATGTGGTGCAGCTCACCAAAAGGAAGGAACACTGAAGGAGGGAGTCTGATGACAAAAAAAAAAAAAAAAAAACCAAGAGTTAAATTTCAGAGGTTTGTGTTTCAAGTGCCTGTGGTATATCCAGGAGAGATTCCATAGAAATAAAAAGGAAAAAGCATAAATCATGTTGAAAAGAGAGTCAGTAGCTGGAGAGATGCACTAGTGATCTGAGTTGAAGAAAGAAAGAAGTCAAGTCGTGAAGGGGAGAATACTGGGAGAAAAGGCAAGAAAAGAAACTGCTACTCCAAAGAGGGTATGAAAAGCTGTTGGGATCAGAGAACACTATTGCAGTTTAACATTCCAGGAGTTAAAGTGGTAACTACAATAACTACTAAATTACTTTGATAGTTAAACAGATGGAATAAAGGAGAAAATTTCTGGAATTCATGAGATCAGGAAGATGGGAGGCTAATATGGATCATTCACCTGGGATTGAAATTTTCTAGAACAAAAACAACAGTTGCAAAAGAAATGAAAATAATGGCCAGGAACAAAAGTTTCTGATGGATATGAGGAAGTAACCACGAGCTTAGGAAAAGGGAGCCACACAACGTTATATATAGAACATAACCAAATACCATGAGCCTCCTAGGTAGAGCTGTCTATAAAAGGTGGAAGGAGAGAGCAGTGATTTGTACATGACAATGGGAAAAGAAAATAATGCTGACAGGACAGCTTTCAGGCACAAGATAGAAGAGAATAGCCAGCCCCTGCCTAAGAAAATTAAAGGAGAAAATGGTATCCAGGTCGAAGGACCAGGGTTCTGCTAAGAGTTTAATAGTCAATATCCCATGTTATGAATGGGGAGATAGAACCACAAGACAGTAAGCACTATGCACAGTGAGGATGGTAATATTTTTTAAAGTAAGCTAAAGATACTCACGTGTCTACAATGATAGGATGGAGATCACCTGAGAAATTACAGCATCAAGCTTCAGAATGGGATGTAGACAACTTATAAGGTTGTTGCCTTCATCTCACATGAATTAGTTGTTGAGGGTCCATTTGGGTACTCTTAAAAGGAGTCTGTGGTAACAGAGAGTACACACTCTCTGAGCCCTGTCTCTGATGAGCCCCAAGAGAAGGAGGAAAGAAGACAGTCGGAGAAGCAAATACTTGCTTACATGGTAGAATGATGTAATTGCTCTGATGGATTTCAGGAATGCTTCCCTCACCTGATTTCTGCTATCCTTCCTCAGCAATTGGAAGTGTTCTCTATTGCATCTTTTATAGCTTTCTCTTTTCTTAAAGAAAGTTGTTCACGTGCATGCTGCCTTGCTTGAGCAATGAGGTAGGAAGTACGGAGAATGGAGTAGCAAGTAACTGGTCATAAAACACAACTGCTAACACACTGACAGACACTCACCATCTTGGGTGCGAAGTTATCCAAATGACAGCAGGAACTGGGACAGAAACAAAAGTATGACCAGGTGCAAGAGTCCTTAAGAACATGAAGTTCAAGAGACGGCAGTTTATCCCCTTCTTCGGGAAAGAGAAATGGCATTTATTGAGAGTTACTTTCATGGTAGTGGAGAAGAAATGGCAGCTGCTTGGATGGATTCAGAGACTCACTTTCCTTACTGGTAAAATAAAATTATAAGACATACATTGCAAAACTGTTTTGAGGATTAGATGAGATAATATGTATAAAAATTCTTAGCATGATGCTGAACACATTACAGATTCTTGAATTTGATTGTTATATACTTTTGTATATAACTGTTCTCTGTATAGTTCATTTCAATCCTACAGATGGCCACTACTTGAATTAAGTTTTGTGGAGCCAAATATTCCACAAATCATTCAGTTGTCTTTTTAACAATTCCCAATTAATCCTTGTCTCTCTATGTATCAATTCTAAATCTTCAGTTCTCTCTAGCTAACAATTGCATCATTCATTCCAAAAATTAGCATATAAACGCTAGCATATATAAACACATTCATATGTACATATTAAAATATGTGTACATATCATGGTAGGAAATTAATTTTCCCTCTACTACCTTAAACTCATTTGTTGCTTATTTTCAATTTTCTTTGTTCATTGGATTTTTAAATCAATTTACTGATGTGTCACCATCCTTCACAAAGTAAAGGCTTAAAAAAGCAAATGTTTTCTAAAATTAAAATAAAACTTGCATTAAAAGAGGTTTTGTAGAGAGTCAAAGGAATCATGTATCTGCCTAATTCAATGCTTATCACATGGTTGGAGCTCAATATAATTACACAAATAATTTTTTTTCTCCTGAGGCAACACAAGGCAGAAGGTAGAGTATGAGGTTTATCTCTAAAAAACATGAGTTAAAATCATGGCTCTGCCCTTTACCAGTCATATGACCCTGATCAAGTTACTCCACTTATCTACACCTTATTCCTCCATCCATAACAAAGGGATAGTACTGACTTTACAGTTACTGTGGAAATAAAATGAGTCTGGAAAAGTGCTTATTACAGTTGCTCAAAAATGGTTTTTTATGACTACATAGTTTTCTAATGGCGTGTTTTTCCAAATGTATTAAAGATTTTTATTTTCCACGTGAACCTCACAGAACAGCAAGTCAAACTTTTATGATTAGGACAAACTTACATTTCTGAATAGTTCTCTCCCCAATATGAGAGAAAAGGAAATCTTGTCAAGTTCTGGGGACTTAAACCATCTCTCAAAAGCATCCTGAAAGGCTGTATTATTTCTCCTGCTTTGCTCCTGATACCTTACATCAGTATGGTAGTTTTTACTTCTATAAAATGCTTTCAAAAATTCATCTTACAGTATTCACATAATACTCCCTTGGTATGACGAACACGTACATTACCATCTCCACTACAGAAATGAGGAATTGAGGATAAGAATTAAATTAATCAAGGTCAAATAGCTGGTAAGTGTCAGAGCTGGGATTTGAATCTGGTCTTTCCAACCGCAAAGCCCTTATTCTTTTCACACAGGCAGTTAGAGTGGCACAGTCCAAACTAAAGTTATAACTCAAAATTCTAATTTCATGAATTATTCCAGATCATGGCTGCCTCTCACATTACTTAATACTATTTTCAGAGTGCCAACTTTCCCTATATGACACCACTAAAATCAACAGTCAATTTAATGCATTTCTTTAACATAGTCATAAAGTCACAGAATGTCAAAAATGGAAGAGTCCATAAAAAGCATCTATTTCAATCTTAAGGCAAGAAATCAAACCAAGAAATGTTAGGAGACACATTCAAGATTACACTTATTAATGTCAAATCAGAGCCAGCCATGGGTCTCTGATTTCTGGTCTAATGTCTCTTTCAACCATTCTATACTGACCTCCCAGATAAGGAGAAGAATGGCATTGAAAATCTTTTGTTTCTTTATTGAAATACTTATTTGCTCTGACTCTCTGAGATAATTTTATCTTCTGCTAACTTACAATGAGATAGTCGGGAAACCAGAAACTTTTATTTA
Source organism: Suricata suricatta (assembly GCF_006229205.1). NCBI lineage: Eukaryota > Metazoa > Chordata > Mammalia > Carnivora > Herpestidae > Suricata > Suricata suricatta. The sequence goes on from NC_043710.1 coordinate 63,158,698, forward strand.
AATTTGTTTAGCATTCTCTTTAAGCACTATTCAATATGTAAAAAAGAAATAATATTCATTTAAAATATCACTTTTCTTCCATAAGCCCATATTTAAGTAAATACCCTATTTTAATTACAAAGAGAAAAATGAGAACAATTATTTGTATCATTCCTGGGATTTAAAATTATTTGCTTGAAGCAAATTTCACTTTAAAAGTGAATTCTGGAACACTCTGTCCTGATTTCACAGGTAATATAAAAATTTCCCAATTATCCTGCCATCATAAATGTAGTAATTAGACACATTTGACACTGTCATGATATGACTATAACTAGAATTATTAATATGTCAGACTCTGTTGCAACATTCCCAAGTTATTTTCCTTCCTTGTCACTTTCCTATCAAAGCAATAGAGCATAACCCAGACAAAAATTAATCTGTTTTACATACATCTTTGTAATATTATTTCATAGAATTGTCCTTTCTTATAACGGTTATTTTTTTGCACTTGGGGAAAATGTCTGAGACCTGACATATACCATCTCTCTTCCTTTTGTACAATTTAAACTTCAGAATTGGCTTTAACACAAAACTAAAAGATACAACTGATAACTGTAATAATTGCCTAGGAAGTAGGGCACACAAAGAAAAGTACTGGCTTTCAAGTCAGACACGGGGGTGGGGGGTAAGCCCCAATTCCTCCACATATAAACTTTGTGACCAGCAGCTTTAATTTCCACATTTTTATACTACAGATGTTAAAACCTACCTTACAGAGAAACTACAATTATTAAAGGAGATAAAGTTTATAAATAACATAACATTGTAAAAAAATTTTTTAATGTTTATTTTTTGAAAGAGAGCATGAGCAGGAGAGTGGCAGAAAGAGAGGAAGTCAGATTCTGAAACAGGCTCTGAGCGGTCAGCACAGAGCCCAACACCAGGCTCAAAATCATGAACCATGAAATCATGATGTAAGGCAAAGTCCGGCGCTCAGGCGCCCCCAAAGCTGCAGATTTCTCAGGCAAGCTGAGAAGATGTGGGTGGAGTCCAAAAGCATTTTCTGTAAATGGGTTGCCATTGAAAATAAAATGGTATACAAGGTCCTTTCTGAGAGTCAGAAATGTGATCAGACACAAATAAAGTAAAGAAGTAAGCCATGCAAAGATGTAGGTATAGAGTATTATAAGCAAAGAGAAAATAAATTAAAAGACCCTTAGGCAGAAGCAACCTTTACATGTTCAAGAAAGCATGGGTGGATGGAGCAAAATGAACAAGAAAAGAGTACTAGCAGGTAGAGGTCAAGGATGATCTGCCAAGTGCCAGTCATACAAAGCCTTATAAGACATGGTGGAGTTTGCACTTTATTCTAGATGAGATAAAAATCCCCTGGAGGGGTGTCGAGCAAAATAGTGATGTAAATCAACTTACAGTTTAAATTTAAATTCTGGCTTCTAATTGGAAAATGTACTACAGGGAGAAGTACAAGTGTACGGAGGGAGGCTAGTTAAAAGGTTAACACAATATTCAAGAAGGAGGAATTTAGTATCCATGGAAATGGTGAGAAGGGAACAGATTTTAGATACACATCATATAGTAGAGCCAACAGAGCTTTCTAATGACAGAGAAGAGTCAGAGTTCTAGGATTAAAAAATAATCATGGAACTAAAAGCCAAAAGAATTTTTGTGGTCACTGAAAAACTGAAGCAACAGCTCCCATTTCTTATTGAAGCTCTAACTGCCTGTATCAAGCACTGATGGGGAAAAAAAAGGTGGCGAATACAAAATGGCATATTCACATCACAGTGAGGTAGCCATCTCTCCAGATCAATGGGAAAAAATATATTGCATTATGTATGGCTAAAACACAAGAACCTGCAGATTAACCAGACCAGGAAGGCATCCATTCCTAGTAGGTACCAAGGAAGAAATAGGCACAGAACAGTCTGCCATGGAAGAAAGGAAGAGGTCACTGACATTGATTAGAATTGCTGGCCCCTTAACAATAAGAAAAGGCATGGCGCGCCTTGGTGGCTCAGTCGGTTGACTGCCTGACTTCGGCTCAGGTCACGATCTCACAGTTCTTGGGTTTGAGCCCCATGTCGGGCTCTGTGCTGACAGCTCAGAGCCTGGAGCCAGCTTCAGATTCTGTGACTCCCTCTCTCTCTGACCCTCCCCTGCTAGTGTGCTCTCTGTCTCTCAAAAATAAATTAAACAACATAAAAAAATTTTTAAAAAGAAACAATAGTCTGTCCCATCGATCAAACTGAGAAGGATATTGCTCTCATCTGCAAGAGCGGAAGGAGAAAATACGGACTCCAGAAGGAAGAGAACCTGAAGGATACCTGAGTGAGTGAGTGCGAACTGGGGAAATTGGAGAACGGGCCAGCCCGAGACGGGCAGGGGAGGTGGGAGCCCCAGCCCAACGCAGGGCAAGTGCGCGGAGCCCGAGAGACAAAGGGAAGAGACAGAGAGACTGAACACGCTCATAGTACTGTCTCTGGGGAAGAGGTAAAGAACGCTTAACTGAGCTTGGAGAGAGAAGCGCACCCCATAGATAACTGCAGGGTAGCCTAAATCCCTAACTCAGGAGGCGCAAGGGAAGGAACAGCTTCCAGCCCAGCACCATCTTGGCGAGGAGTCCGCAACCACTGCCGCAGCAGTGATAGGGGTGCTCACTTCAACCTCGGTTTTGAGAGTGGGAGCACGCACCTCATTTCCATGGCGCATCTCGACCCCAGCATTGACCGCACGAACCCTGAAGCCCGGGTGCCAACAGGGAAAAAACAGCCCCCACCTCCGCGTGATCCCGGCAGAGAATTGGCGGCAGTGGAGACCTGGGTGCGGGCGCGCAGGCTGCAGGAGCTCCCAGCTCATTTCCAGCAGCTCCCAGTGCCGCCTCCGGCAACAGTGCGCACTCATTCCTCCCCCAATGCTAACGAGATCCCCGCTGGAGGTTGGGACTGTGACGGTGCACACGCACTTCACCCCCTGCTGTGCATCTTGCCTCAGGCAGAGTCAGCCAAAATCCCAGCCTGAGCCAAGACAACTGATTACTCCCCCTAAGAAGCCAGCAACCAAAACAAAAACACCATCTGTGGTAGCATAAAGAGTGCATGGATTGGAACTTTGAACCTAGGCAGGCCTGGAAAATACAACTCTGCTCAACCATGGCAAAAGGGGATCGGACTCATTAGAGTGGCCTACAGTTCATAGTTCAGCAGAACTTGGTGTGCCCCCTGCCTATCTAATCTCCATAAACACCAAGGCGGAGCCTCTGAGAGCAGCCTCCAAGACCTACCACATCAAACCACACCTATCCACGAGAGGGAGCTGCTGTTGTTTTTTTAGGGTTTTTTTTTTTTTTTGCTTTTTTTATAAGTTTTTTCTTTTTTTTTCTTCTTTTTTTTCTATTCGCCTTTTTCTGTACATATTTTTTATTATTATTACTTTTTTTTAAATTTTTAAAAATTTTTACACCTTATTTTTCTTTCTCCTTTCTCCTTTTTTTCTTACCTTCTTGCAATCCAGATATATTCTCCTATATCTCATCCCTACCTCTCCCCTCAACTGGTCATACACTTTTAGACTGTCCACTGTCCTTTATTGTCTCTGCCCCCCTTTATTATTTTTTCCTTCTTTTTTTCTTTTTCTTTTTCTATTCTTCTCCTCTTTTCATCTCTTTCCTCCCCACTCTCTTTATTTTCTTTCCCCCTTTTAATGTGTGTGTTTGTTTGATTTCTCTGTGCGTTTGTGTGTTACTGTTCCCTCTGTGTTTGTCTGTCTGTTTTCCTTCTTAGGGCTACAAGAAACAAGCCAAAGTGTGCATGACAGCAAGACCCAAATACTGCTGAGTAAGAAAATAAAATATTCAAAGGCAAGCACTTCTCAACGAGCTCTCTAAAGGTGACAAGAGACAGAAAAATAGCAAAAATAACAAAATGAAGGAACTCTCCCCTGAAGAACCTCCAGGAGGAAGTCACAGCCACAGAACTGTTCAAGGCAGATCTAGACAACATACCAGATCTAGAATTTAAAAAACTTGTCACAAAATTAATCGCTGGGATTGAGAAAAGCATCAAAGAATCAACTGAGACAATCACTAGACACTTTGAAAATATGTGTGATGAGTTAAAAAAGGCTATAGATGAGGTGAATAACAAACTGGAGGAGCCACCTCAAGGACTGAAGAGGCAGAGGGAAGAATAGGTGAATTAGAAGATATAGTTATAGCAAAAGAGGAAGCTGGAAAAAAAAGAGAGAGAAATTAATTCAGGAGCAGGAAAGGAGAATTCAAGACCTGAGTGATACAATCAAGCGGAATAACATCCATATCATAGGAATTCCTGAAGAGGAAGACAGAGAGAAAGGGCCTGAAGGGATACTTGACCAAATTATAACTGAGAATTTCCCAAATCTGGGAAAAAATAGACATTCAAATTCAAGAGGCACAAAGAACCCCCTCAAGACGTAACATGAATAGGCCTTCAGCACAACATATCATAGTGAAACTGGCAAAATATAAAGATAAAGAGAGAATTCTGAAAGCAGCTAGGGAGAAAAGGGCCCTCACATACAAAGGGAAACCTATCAGAGTGGCTACAGATCTATCAAATGAAACTTGGCAGGCCAGGAAGAAATGGCAGGAAATCTTCAGTGTGATGAGCAGAAAAAATTTACAGCCAAGAATCCTCTACCCAGCAAGCCTGTCTTTCAAAATAGAAGGAGAGATAAAAGTGTTCCCAAATAAACAAAAATTGAGAGAATTCATGAC
>NC_043710.1:63163553-63164769 GCF_006229205.1 Suricata suricatta
GTAATCTCTGATGATTGCTTGTATATCTAATGGATTGGTTGTAATAGATCCTTCTTCATTCATGATTTTGTCTATCTGGGTGCTCTCTCTTTTCTTTTTGAGGAGCCTGGCTAGAGGTTTATCAATTTTGTTTATTTTTTCAAAGAACCAACTCTTGGTTTCATTGATCTGCTCGACTGTTCTTTTTGATTCTATATTGTTTATTTCTTCCCTGATCTTTATTATTTCTTTTCTTCTGCTGGGTTTGGGGTGCTCTTGCTGCTTCCCTTCTAGTTCCAGTAGATTCTCTGTTAAATTTGGAATTTGTGCTTTTTCTAGTTTGTTGAGATTGGCCTGGATTGCAATATACTTTCCTCTTAGGACTTCGTTTGCTGCATCCCAGAGATTTTGGATTGTTGTATTTTCATTTCGTTGGTTTCCATATATTTTTTAATTTCTTCTCTGATTGCCTGATTAATGCGATCATTCTTTAGTAGGGTGGTTTTTAACCTCCACATTTTTGGAGGTTTTCCAGACTTTTTTCTGTGGTTAATTTCAAGTTTCATAGCATTGTGGTCTGAAAGTGTGCATGGTATGATCTCTATTTGTTTATACTTATGGAGGGCTGCTTTATGCCCCAGTGTGTGATCAATCTTGGAGAATGTGCCATGTGCACTTGAAAAGAAGGTGAATTTCCTATCTTCAGGATGCAGAGTTCTCAATATATCTATCAGTTCCATCTGTTCCAATGTGTCATTCAGGTCCATTGTTTCTTTAGTGATTTTCTGTCTGGTTGATCTATCCATTGCTGTCAGTGGAGTATTAAAGTCCCCTGCAATTAACACATTTTTGTCAATAAGATTGTTTCTTTCTGTGATTAATTGTTTTATGTATTTGGGAGCTCCCAAATTTGGCACATAGATATTTATAATTGTTAGCTCTTCCTGATGGAGAGATCCTGTAATTATTATATAATGGCCTTCTTCAACTCTTGTTACTGCCTTTAAAGTCCAGTTTTTGTGATATAAGTATGGCTACTCCAGCTTTCTTTTGGCTTCCAGTCGCATGATAGATATTTCTCCATCCCTTTACTTTCAACCTGAAGGTGTCTTCCGGTCGAAAATGAATCTCTTGTAGACAACAAATAGATGGGTTTTGTTTTTTTATCCATTCTGCTACCCTGTGTCGTTTGGTTGGAGCATTCAGTCCATTTACATTCAGTGTTATTGAGAAATGT
>NC_043710.1:63164869-63189471 GCF_006229205.1 Suricata suricatta
AGCCAAGCGTTCTATACCTCTTCCCCAGAGACAGCTCCATGAGCGCGCTCCGACTCTGTCTCTTCCCTTTGTCTCCCGGGCGCCGCGCACTTGCCCCACGCTGGGCTGGGGATCTTCCCTCCCCTGCCCGTCCGGGCTGGCCCGTCCTCGGATCTCCCCCGTTCGCCCCCACTCACTCAGGTATCCTTGAGGTTCTATTCCCTCTGGAGTTCGTATTTTCTCCTTCCGCTCTCTCAGTTGAACGTAATATCCCTCTCAGTTCGAAAAACGGTGCGGAGGGAGTTTACAGAGCTCCCTTCCTCTCTGCCATCATGGCTCCACCCCGGTAATAAACTGGCAGTCAGTGCTCCGGGTGCAGACAGGGATGACCTCTGTGTCCTCAGCTCAATATTCAGTCTTTAATTTAATCTGTCTGCTTTCAGCATCGTGTGTCATCCCTGACATTGGGCATTATTTTGCACCATTTCGACCCTCTCCCAGAATAAACTTCGGGTTTCTTGAATGGGGTGAGTGTGGATGTTGTTTGGTGGGGGAAAGAGCGTTTTGATTTTTTACTTTGCTTTTCTGTTTTGAGTGTCATTGTAACTACTGTATTGTAAATGATGGAAAACAATTGCATATGTTAAAAAATATGAAACTTTATAAAGTAAAAAAAAATAAAATAAAATTTCAAAAAAAAAGAGACAATAAGATAAAGCAGACTTCAGTCAGTTTTATTATTATTTGCAAATTCTTACAATGGATGCTTTTATTGCTTGCACCAGGGGTTAATGACTCATATCAACCCTTGGTAGCCACTGTCAGCACCCGGAAAATTAAATGAGTATAATTAAGATGATAATATTAGCTAATCATTATTAAATGCTAACTAGATGCTAAAAGCTCTGGGTATTTTACACTTTCATAAACAACATCTAATACATTAAATAATAATATTATAACATTAAATAGTAGATTCTGTTACTATTCTCATTTCATGGGTTAGGAATCCACAGTTAGTAGAATTTAAGAAACTTGACCAAGTTCACACAATTGCTAACTGGCACAGCCAGGGATTCAAACCCATGTCTGCTAACTCCAAAATACAAACCTTAATTCTTCACTATTTTTTAAATTTAGAATAATACGGCAAATTTTAACATTCGTAGATTTAAAATTCAGTTTTAACATTCCACAAGCCAGCCCAGTGGTACGGTGATGTTTAGCGTTTCTGAGGCGTGAATTTGCTCACGTGTGCTGAGGCGTCCCGTCAGCGAGCTAACGCTCCGCTTGCGAGAGCGCCTGATCTCCCCAGTGTGCCCGTCTCAAGCAGCGATGGTCATCCTCACTCATCCGGGAAAATGAGTAAGGTGAATGAAGGAACAGCAGCTTTTGGTCCTTTGTGGAGGAAAAAAGAATGGACTCTCGAAGAAGACAATTATTTTATGCTGTTGGTAAAATTAAAAAGGAGTTCAAAATATCTAAGTAAGACTTGGCCAGAAAACAGAAAGTTTACATAATGTAAACCATGTACAACATCCCAGCTAGTAGAGTTCACATCTAGGGCGGAAAACGATTGTAGCCAGCCCTCTGAAATCCAGACACATAAAGTAATTCATTCAAGGCTAAGGAGTTGTGAAAAATGGAGCTATGCACACTCTGCCACATTTTCTGAAAAGAAATGAAGGGAGTGTCAAGTTGGTATGCAAGCAGCCCTCCTTCCACAGACTGTAGAGGCTTCTTCCCCTCCCCAGCCATATATCCGTACCTTCCCCTCCATGAGTGGAATAGCTAATAAAATTGTTCAAAGTCCCAGAAACCATCAAGGGCCACTGTATGTTAACAAAGTAGCAGCCCGACACTGGGCTGCTTTCTACATCTATGTGAGAAAAAGCATAGGCAAGACCTGGCCTCTCAGGAGGTTCTGGTTTTCTCTCTGACTGCCTCCACATATTCAGTATACTAGCTAAGTTTAGCCAGAGTCTACACAGCTCACAAGGCCACGCAGCTAAGCCAGACGGGTGATAAGAGCCTGGCTCAGGTCTCATGCCTGAACCGAACCTCCTTACCCAACCTTTAGCACACGCTTACATTGGGGAAGCAGGTACTTACACAGCTAGTGACAAAGTGGTACTTTGCTTCTCAATCTGCTATTGTCCCCTGTGTATATAGCCCCCTTGGGAGCCTCACAGGAGAAGGAACAACTGGCAGTGCAGGATTCATGACATAATACCATCAACATCCACCAAATTATAAAGCCAAAGTGACAGGCTGTTTTCCAAGTTACTACCAAATGCCATATGTTACTTAGTGATAATTACTGCTTATGATAAAACCAACAGAAACAATGATAATTACATGGTGAGGCAACCGTATTATCTCTCATGCACCTGGAATATAATGCCTGCCATCACAGAGGCAACAAGAGGGATTAGGCTTCCCTCCGCTCCAGTGCTCTCATGGCGATACTTTCCTCTACTGGATACAAAGACTCCCTATCCTTTAATAACACTGCTTTATTGGCCTTAGCAGGTCTTAAGGGTGATGCTGGACATTTTTATTCATCCTTTGATTTTAAAAAGGTTGCAGGTATTTTTCCCAGCGCAAATATATGGAAACACAAAAGTCTGAAGCAGTAGATAGACTGGTTACATAGTTGGGTTCTAGACTTCAGTGACTTGGTTCAAATCTAGGCCCTGTCACCTGTTAGCTACAAGGCTTTGGACACATAGCTAGTAGGCTTGCCATCTCCTTCTTCAAATCCCATTCCTTAGTTATAAAGTAGACATGATGATAACTACCTTACAGAACCTCTGAGGACTAAATGAGATTACGCTTCTCACAAAGCCTGACACAGAGTGGGTGCTCACAAATATTAGTTTTTACTATAATGGATTTGCTCCAGGTCTTCGGGGAGACCTTCAACTCTCCTGCTTTCCTCAGAGTAAATTTTTTCAAATTTATACAAAATCTCAATAGCCAAAAATGTCAAGCTATTGGATGAGGGGACAGAGGACTAGAAGGCTGCTTCACCTGTTCCAGGAAAAGACCTTTGATGTGCCTCAGCTATGGAAGGATTCCTCATGGTTCTGTAGGGTTCAAGTCAGCTCACCAGGAGAAATGTATGTATTGGGACTTGGACCCAAACTTCCGCCTATGATTATAAGCATCCCTGCCATCAAGCATTCATTTGACTTGTCCTCTGTATGGCACCTGATAGCCCTGAATAGGGGATCTGGGATCTCAGGCAATTGACATCTTGAATTGCTATCTACCAACACAACCCTTTCATTTAAACCTTCTTACAAGACAGTTAAACATAATGACCCTCCTTTCATAGGGATGAGGAATCTGAGACTCAGAGAAATTGTTACATACTTTCTATCTTCTCCATACCTTCCTAGTCTTCTGTCTACAGACCCAGGTTGTTTCCTGGACGACAATCATTTGTACAAGACTCACTTCAGTGAGGTTGATGTTACTGACCAAGCCAAAAAGCTTAGGCCATTTTCAATAAAAGCAATTTCATCGATCCCTGACAAAGCCACTCCAATTCAGCATGTCTGTTTTTAATGATCATAAACAAACAAAAAGCTTAGGTTATCTTTTAAGTTTAAATAAAACAGGTTTTTAACACCCTAGAGCTAAAACATGAAAACAGCATTTCACTCAAATATTTACATCTATACTAGTTCCAGAAAGCCTATTTATGAGCCAAATCAGAGCAGCAGGGCTCAGTGACAGAAGCAGCATAATTGGCCTCCTGTTCCCTTTCTGTGGATTTCCACTTCCCTATCATTCAGCCAGAGTCCATTTCTCCTTCTCCCAGGAGAAAAAGTGAGTGATGAGCATTTCAACAAACTCTTTCACATTTCTGCTGCTTCTCTAGGCATTTCCTGCCACTTTTATAGATTATGCACCATTGGAATCAGTAGCCCTATAGAAATATAGTCAAGGGAATGTTATGTTTGCTCAAAAGTGAATGTGATTTATCAGGCTAATAGATATACAATTCTGGGAGTGTCCTTAGGTACAATCTGAATGGCTTTAAAAAACAGTATCATTTTCATTTTCAGTCCTGTCCTAAGCCCCTCTCCTTCAAGAGCCAGATCCCAGATATTTGCTTTGAAAAGATCCTGCTGACCACCTGCTCAAAGGGACCACCCTCCTTCTGGTAGAGAGTCTTCCTGCTTCTTTGTCTTATCTAGGGCCAGACTTCCTGTACACTACCCGCCATAATAAGTGTCCAATAAATATATATTGAAAAAATATATGTACAAGAATAAATATAGTGGAGGGAAAATCAGATTAGTGTGTATAGAGCAAATTTGCTAAAATGCCAAGACTGGACGCCTGGGGTTCAAGTTCTAATAAGCTTTTGTAACATTTTCTTCATATACTACTTCAAGCAAACATATATTAAGAATGCAGTCTTTAACAGGCTCTGTGGCAAGGCTCAAGAATACAAAAATGAAGTAATAAAGAAGCATAGTTCCTAACTTTGATGTTCACAGTGTAGGGATGGTAACAGGCAGGGGCAGGAATGGTGAAGAAGAGATGTAAACAAACATGTCTCTGTCATAAATGCTACACAGAATTTTTGTAATCCTGTAGCATTTTACAAATCAAAGAAGCTTTTCACTCTCCCTGGGGAGGCCAAAAAAAGCCTTCACAAAGGAAGTGAAACCTGCCCGAAAAGAAGGAGTACTGTTTTTAAGGCAGACAAGAAAAGGCAAGACACTCCAGGCACAGGTACTCCAAAAGCAAAGAAAAAGTGGCCCTTCATATAGACAGGATACTGTACTTTAGTATGACTTTAGTATGAGGGGAAGGGCAAGAAAGTAGACTATAAAGAAATAAACAGGGAGGAAATCGTGAGAGAGCTTGTATACCACCAAGACGTTAGGACACAAGAAAGAGCCACAGAAAAAGTTAAATAGTGTTTACTCATCAGAAGTGAATTAGAATACATGTATATATTGTGATATGGGCATCAGATCTTCCTCAGAAGAAGAGTCATTCCCAAAAAAGGCAATGGGGGAAGACTTATAAGGAAGTCATTGATTAGGTTATTCACTTCATGCAGCTTAGAGGAGAGCCCAGCCTTTGAGGCAAAAAGTAGGCGTGAAGTCAGATCCTGGAAATGCAATACAAAGGAGGGCCAGGGTCCTGAGACCCTGGCAGTCAGAGAGAGAAGCAACATATGAAGATGGAAATAGAGGAAGGAATCAAGGATCAGAGCAACAAATAAGTCTTCCTCCTTTAAAAGTCTACCTTCCAAGGTGTCTCAGCTAACCTTTCCAAAACCATGACCCATAAGAGGGCACTACTATCCACCTGGGAACTGCATATAAAACAAACAAAGAAAAAGAAAGCTTCTGGGTTTCTCAGTTGGTTAAGCACCCGACTTCAGCTCAGATCATGATCTCGAGGTTCATGAGTTCAAGCCCCAAGTTGGGCTCTGTGCTGACAGCTCAGAGCCTGGAGCCTGCTTCAGATTCCATGTCTCCCACTCTCTGTGCTCCTCCCCTGCTCATGCTCTAGCTCGCTCGCTCGCTCTCTCTCTCTCTCTCTCTCTCTCTCTCTCAAAAAGAAATTAATACTTAAAAAAAATTTTTTTTAAAGCTGCTCCTCATACATAGTCACTCTCTGGGGATTTGTCATTGTCTTCACAGCAGTCAGCAGTTTCTAAAATTATGTGTTTTATGTATTTAATTCTGTATTTTCTGCTTTTCCCCACCAAAATGGTGGCTACATCTGTTTACTGTTCGCAGAAGATCTGCAGTAGTAGTATATAAAGAGTGTTTGCTGTTAAGCATTATGTAAAAGTTAGTTGCTACTATATATTCAGTTACTAAGTTTTCATTCATCTAGTTTTTTTCTTTTCAATATTTCTTCTATTATGTTCTGACTTACAAAAATACATCTTCCATCCAAAGCTAGCATACATATACTATTCCACTTCTAGATTATTGCAAGCTCTGAAAAAAGTATTTAACTCTTTTATCCCTCTGAAAATTAGCTTAGCATACAAGATAAGGAACGAATTCAGGTTAATGTATTTTGTAACTGGCATTCAATTACCCACAAGTACTTTCAATAATCATTTCTTTTTTCATTATTCTAATACTTAGTTAAATCTTCAGGCTGTAAATATATTCAGTCTTTCTTTAAAAAATATTCTAAAACATCTACTAAAGTAATTTAAATCTCTCTGAATTTATCAAATTTTCAACTCTGTGTCATGTAGTTTTGTCATTTTCTAAAATGCTTTAAAATCTTACATAGCAATGACATGGTTATTGTCTTTTAAAAGAAACATTTTTGGTACTCTTACCCACTCTTACATAATGATTTACATTAAAAAAATTTTTAAGGTCTATGGAATATTCTGCAAAAGTATAAGTTACACTATGTATAAAATGCACTAGGGAAAGGAGCAAAAAGAGGGATTAAGAAAACAATTCCATTTACAATTGTACCAAAAATAGTAAGACACTCAGGAATAAACCTAACCAAGAAGGTGAATAATTTGTACTCTGAGAACTGTAAAAAAGTGATGAGAGAAATTGAAGGCAATAAAAACAAATAAAAAAAAAATAGTCCATGCTCTTGGACTGGGAGAAAACATATTGTTGCAATATCCATATGATCCATATCAATCTACAGATTTGATGCAATCCTTATCAAAATACAAACAATATTTTTCATAGAACTATAACAAATAATCCTAAAATGTGTATGGACCCACAAAAGATATTGAATAGCCAAAGCACTTGAGAAAGAAGAAAAAGACTGGAAGTATCACTTCCAGATATTAAGATATACTACAGAACTATAGTAATCAAACAGTATCGTACTGGCACAAAAATAGGCACACAAATCAATAGCACAAAATAAAAAACAAAAAACAAAAATAAACCAACAAATATATGGTCAATTAATCTATGACAAAGGAGGTAAAAATATACAATGGGGAAAAGTATTTCAACAAATGGTATTGAGAGAACTGGATAGCTACATGCAAAAGAATGAAACTGGACCATATTTTATACTTTCTTATACAAAAATAAACTCAAAATGGATTAAAGGCCTAAATGTGAGACCTGAAACTATAAAATTCCTAAAAGAAAATATTGACAGTAATCTCTTTGACACTAACCATAGAGACATTTTTTCTAGATAGGTCTTCTGAGGCAAGGGAAATAAAAGAAAAATTAAACTATTAGGACTACACCATCTGCACAGCAAAGGAAACCATTAACAAAACAAAAAGGCAACCCATGAATTGGAGCAGATATTTGCAAATGACATGCCCAATCAGGGGTTAATATCCAAAATATATAACCTTGAACTTATGAATGAACTTACACAATTCAACACCAAAATCCCAAACAATACAATTAAGAATGGGCAGAAGAGGGGCGCTTGGGTGACTCAGTCAGTTAAGCATCCAACTTTGGCTCAGGTCATGACCTCGTAGTTCATGAGGTCAAGCCCTGCTGACAGCTCAGAGCCTGGAGCCTGTTTCAGATTCTGTGTCTCCCTCTCTCTCTGCCACTCCCCAACTCATGTTCTTTCTCTCTCTCAAAAATAAATAAACATTTAAAAAAATTTTTAGGTTTAAAAAAAATTTTTTAAGTGGGAAGAACACATGAGCAGACATTTCTCCAAAGAAGACATACAGAAGGCTGACAGACGCATGAAAAGATGCTCAACATCACTCATTATTAGGAAAATGCAAATCAGACTATAATGAGATATCATCTTATACTTGCTAGAATGGCTAAAATCAAAAACACAAGAAACATGAAGTGTTGGCAAGGATGTGAAGAAGGAACCCTCATGCATTGCTGGTGGGAATTCAAAATGGTGTAGCCACTGTGGAAAAGAGCAAGAAGTCTCTTCAAAAAACTAATAATATAATTACCATATTATCCATTAATTCCACCTGTGGGAACTTACCCAAAGAAAACAAAACCACAAAGCTGAAAAGACATATCCACCCCCATGTTTACTGCAACGTTATTTATAATAGCAAATATATGGAAACAACCCAAGTATCCATGGATAGAAGAATGGATAAAGAAGTGATACACGCACACATACTGGAATATGACATAGCCATATAAAAGAATAAAATCTTGCCATTTGCAACAACATGGATGAATCTGGAGGGAATGGTATACTCCTAAGTGAAACAGCTCAGAGGAAGACAAATACCATATGATTTCACTCATATGTGGAATTTAAGAAACAAAGCAAACAAACAAAGAAAAAAAGAGACAAACCAAAAAAGAAACTCTTAACTATAGGGAACATACTGATGGTTGCCACAGGGGAGGTGGGTGGTGGGATAGGTAAAGGAAATAGGTGAAAAGAATTAAAAATACACTTGGGACACCTGGGTGGCTCAGTTGGTTGGGTGGCTCAGTTGGTTGAGTGACTTTTGGTTTCAGCTCAGGTCATGATCTTACAGTTTCGTGGGTTTGAGCCCAGTGTCCAGCTCTGCACTGGTAGCATGGAGCCTGCTTGGGAGTCTCTCTCTCCCTCTCTCTGCCCCTCCTCCACTTGTGTCTCTGTCTCTCTCAAAATAAATAAACTTTAAAAAAATTTAGAAAGAATACACTTATATTGATGAGTACAGAATAATGTATAGAATTGTTGAATCACCACGTTGTACACCCAAATTCATATAACACTGTATGTTAATTATACTTGAATTTTTAAAAAATAACATTTTTTAGTTTATTTTATTTAAATTTTAAAAAATAAAAAATACGGGATCCTTCATGGTTCAGTTGGTTAAGCATCCGACTTCAGCTCAGGTCATAATCTTACAGTTCATGAGTTCAAGCCCTGTGTCAACAGCCAACACACCCAAAAGCCGACAGCTCAGAGCCTGGAGCCTGCTTCAGATTCTTTGTCTCCCTCTCTCTCCGCCCCTTCCCTGCTGGCATTCTCTCCGTCTCTTTCTCAAAAATAAATAAAACATTTTTTAAAAAATTAAATAAACTATGGGATACTAATACCTTTAAAATAATATTTCTGAGCTCTGTATTAATAGAATATAAGTAAGAATGCAACAGATTGTTGCAGTTTTGTTGAATATCTTATATCTCCTGTCTTACTGCTATCAATTTTAGTTGAATGTTTAAGGATATAACGAAGATATCTGCAAAAATGACTCATTCATTTCCTATTGTCATTTCTTTCAACCACTGAAAATGCTTTGATGAGTGCCAAGTGTGTGCTCACACATTGGACACATGCTCTTCTCTGCTACACACAAAAGAATCGGAAACAAATAACAGCAACAAAAAGCAGCCCTTTGAATTGTTCAGAATCTGAAAAGAAAAACACACAAGCAAGCTAGTGACTGAAAGTAGAGGATAGTGAGGAGAGCTCATTGCTAAGTATAGTATATATTTTATGCAGGAAAGCGACTATCAGCATCTCAGACAAGCATTTGCAGGAAAAAGAGTAGCAGCTGTCCTAATACCAGCTAAGGTATTAGGCAAAGGAAGTAGATTCTGAGGGGCACTCAGGTCATTGCAGCAGTGACCTGCACTGGACCCCCTGGTGGGTCACCCTGATACCCAATCAAGTCCAAGACACTCACCTTCCTAGTTGCTGGGTGTGTTGGCTGCTGAGGTCTCACTGGCGAGTCCCTCCACTAAATGAGCTGTTATACACAGTCAACGTGCCCACATCAGTGACTGACGAATGCTGGTCACAAAAGATGCCAAGTGACTCAATCCTGCTTTCTCACTCCCCACCCTGTTGGTGGTGATACAGGCAAATCTCCACCACAGTCTCTTTCTCAAGAATATGATCTTAGTTGTGCATTTCTTGTTCCTTTCTTTCCTTTTTCAGTAGTAGGAGGTGGTTTTTGGTTTGGTTTTGGTTTCACCCCTCTGGTACAAAAGAAGGCTCTTGCTATCATACTTTCGTATCTCCAACACCTATAACAGGACTTGGCATATAGTTGTGTTCAGTGAACATTTCCTGAGTAAACAAATTGAGTTGAGACCCGCCCTTGCTCTTTCCAGTTACACCAAAGGCTGGACTCCTGCCCCCAAGCCTCAGAGGCAGCTGAGAGCTACTACCTAACAGACCTCCTGGGATCTGACTGCCTACCTCTCTGAGTGCCTGTTCCTGGATTCCCCTTGCTTGTGACATCCCCTTGCTTGTGGAATCTTCATGATTTCCTGTTTGATCTTCCCACTACTGACACGTGCCTCAAGCTCCAATTACCTTCTTTTCCTTGTTGCTCATACTCCACTTCATCACTCTGAGTTGATTTCATCCCAAACTTACACCACCTCCAGTACCTAGCTGAGGCAAGGTTCAGACCCCAAAACGTGTGATTCCAAAGTTACATTCTATCCACTTACCCATGCTGGCATTCAAAATATAGCAATTACAGCTATCCTTACAACATTTGCACGCCACATTACAGTTTACAAAGCACTGATATCTCACAGCTAGGTCAATGCTTAGTAACATTAATTACCTAGCATATGACCTTTGTTGTCAGTGTAGCCATGTCTACCTCTCCTGGAAATAGCTGACCTGTCAGGAATCTCTTCTTACCACAAATTTACTTCATGACAGATATAATTAAATTCAGAAATCATAAACAACAATAATCAAGTTGGTAGTATCACAGAGACCTCCAAATTCCCCGTGCTGCCTGAACCTCCATCCATAGCTGCCCATCCTGTCACCTTGAGGGCTGCAGAGACAGGAGCCTCTTGGCTCGTTCTCCCAGAGCCTCAGTTTTAAGCACCATGTAGGTTTCTCCCCCCACATATCTGCTTGCTTCCTGTCTGTGACATGGCCTCGGCCGCACACATGGCTCCCTGGGTCATTTTGGAATCTGCTGCTCCCCCTTCACATCTTCCTTGTAAAAGAAACAAGAAAATAATTAAAGTCCTTTTCCCTTCTGGTGCCTTCCTGTTGTTCTTTGCTCTTTACCATCTTCTTCCACAGCTGTATCTCTGTTCTAGACAGTACCTCAGGCTTCCTTTGGTAGGCTCTTTCCTAATAAGATTTTCAGCCTCTCCATTCACAATTCTGAGTTACAGCCATGTTAGATGATATCCAGTGCTCAGGAAAATCCTCCAAAGTAGCTGGTGCAGGGGTTATTACCATGCTGGTCAGCATATGATCCAAGAGAAAACTAAGCCAGTGATTCACTCAGATTCACATTTTCCTTAAGTGATAGAACAAGGACCTGATCCCAGATTTTCTACCTTGTGATTTTTTGGCCCAACAACCACACCAACTTGACATATATAAGAGCAACACCATCAACACCCATAAAAACTGCTTATTATATGCTAAACACTGTTACCATACACTAGCTCATTCAGTTCTCAAGACAATCCTGTTTTTCCAGCTTCGGCTCAGGTCATGATCTCATGATTTGTGAGTTCGAGTCCCATGTCGGGCTCTCTGCTGACAGCTCAGAGCCTGGAGCCTGCTTTGGATTCTGTATCCCCCTCTCTCTGACCCTCCTCTGCTTGCACTGTCTCTCTCTGTCTCTCAAAAATAAATAAAAAGCATAAAAATTTTTTTAAAAAAGACAATCCTGTTTTCATGGAATAGGTAAATGATTTCATCCACATTTTATCTAAGGAAACTGAGGTTCAGAGAGGTTACATGCATATACAGTCTTATCACGTAGGAAATGTTGGAGCTAAGATCTGACCCAATCCTAGGTGATTGCTCTCCCATCATGTAAAATTTAGCTCTTATCCTAACAGAAGTCATTCCTAGTGGTTGGTTTTTTTATAATGTTAATATTTGTAACACTGTGTCCACAGGATGTACTGCCCAGGCCTATCATAACTCACATGGTACTTGCCTATTCTCACCTGCCATTTTATAAAACTTTAATTGCTTTATAAAACCACAGTTACTTCTTCATTTATCTGTGTTTTCTCAGGTAATATTGAAACGTTTATTTCTTACTTAAAAATTCTTTTAGCGGCGCCTAGGTGGCTCAGTTGGTTAACTGGCCGACTTCAGCTCAGGTCATGATCTCGCGGTTCATGAGTTCGAGCCCTGCATCAGGCTCTGTGCTGACAGCTCAGAGCCTGGAGCCTGCTTCTGATTCTGTCTGTCTGTCTGTCTGTCTGTCTCTCTCTCTCTCTGATCGTCCCCCAATCCTGCTCTGTCACTCTCTCTCTCAAAATTAAACATTTAAAAAGTTTTTAAATAAAAATTAAAAAATTCTTTTACAGATAATCATAAACATAGGCTATATGTGAAATATCTTCAGCCCAGAAATGTGAAAAAGAGGAATTGAACTAGTATTTATTGAATGTTCACCTTGTATCACCTACATTATGTAGCTCATGTAGTATAAACAGTTCTATAAAATAGGTATCGTAAACCCATTTTACAGTTGAAGAGAGAGATTCAAAAGGTGTAACTCATTTAAATTCATATAATTTCCAAGTGGTAAAGAATTCATATTCAGATCTGTCGAACTCCCATGTAAAATACTTTTCCCACCACACACATCCAAGCTAATATAACAACATACTGTGGGGAAAGCAAAGAATTACCTTTTAAGCAACAATACAAAACTTCCAGACTAAGTCTTTTGCATCTCATAAGTATTTGCGTTCCCCCACGCCACCCCGCCGAAGACCTCATAGGACCATTTGGACATTCTTATCTGTGAAGCAGAGGCATTTTGAATATTAATAATAAGAAAAGCCAACTACACATAACTCCAAAGAATCAGAAAGCAGACATCAGAATTCATCTAATTTGTTAGAAAGACTATTTGTTACCTTGTGCTGAGAAAATCATGTTTACTGTGTATATTGCTGGGGGCAAACTAAGAAGATTTCAGAGTTAATTTCCCCTCATAAATAATACATGACCAAGCCAAAAACACACGGCCTTGGCCTCAGGTCTTCATCTTTGGGCTACTGACGCCATCTA
Organism: Suricata suricatta; assembly: GCF_006229205.1. Lineage (NCBI taxonomy): Eukaryota > Metazoa > Chordata > Mammalia > Carnivora > Herpestidae > Suricata > Suricata suricatta. The sequence goes on from NC_043710.1 coordinate 63,177,812, forward strand.
TTGGGCCCTGTGCTGCCTGCAGCAACGTCTGCCATTGGGAACAATGTGCACGGAGTGTCCGAGCACATGCCTAGACTGGTGTGTCTGCAGCAGTCTGCACCAGAAGAGAATGAGGCTTAATGTCACACCAGATGTCCTTTAAAAGGGTTCATTTCAAAAGATTGCTCTGGCTTTTCTTCAAAAAGGATGGCTTGTTCCTAACAAAGTAGCCGTAAGGTGGGGAGATTTCCCCCATTGAGAACAAGTACAGTGGAGATGGGATAAAAAATATATGACCCAGAAAGGAATATGTTAGCTGAGACAGCCCCTGAAATTAGTAAGAGGGGAACGAGAATGCAGTGTTCTGCAATGCAGCCAGTACCAACCAGACAAATCCCAATAAAAAGCCATCAGACAATATGTGAGTTTTCACATCTTCAGGGCTCTCAACCTGGTTCCTAGATGGGCTTCAGGGGCTCAATCACAGCACAAGCCATGTCCCTACACAGAGGGTGCAAACCCCCAAGAGTTGCTCTTTGCCTCGGAGCATTAGACAGGGTTCCCACGGCAAGAGGTGACTGGCCGTTCTGCCCTGCCAGGGCCTTGCATTTTTATTTTGCATTGAGTCCCACAAATTATGTAGCTGGCCTTTCCCTTAAAGAAAAAACATATATTAATAATGAGAAATACATGTTAATGAGCTGCTCTTACTTAAGCTCATGCTTTAAACTTTTTCCTGTTAAATCCTCTGCTGGCATTAGCACTCTGGCCTCATATTTATATATCATCAATTATTTGGGGATGAGAGAGCAAACAAATTGTATCAAAAAAGAGACTATATATAGCACTACACTAAAGATGTCCTATCATATAGAACCATATGGTATTTCTATTTTAAAAACTGAGAGGAAAAAAATGTGCCAGTTGGGACAATTCTAATATTTTTCCTTGTCCTTACTGACTTGTCCATGCGACAGCTCTGTTCTGGTAGTCAGCACTGACAGGAAGGCCTGCTGGGGATTAGTTCATATTACAGACTAAATAGCTAAAAAGCTTTCCTTCTTTCTTTCCCTATTTTTTCTTGAGGAAATTGGATGCAAGCTGTATTTTCTGGTCCCAACAAGAATGCTCAAGCCATGGTATATAAGAAATAACATGCATTCATTCATATTTCAGAGAAAAGAATCACCCACTTTCTCTCATCTTTCTTCCTTTATCCCAGTGCCCATCTGAGTGGAGTTGTTCAGGCAAAATTAGAAGTAGAAGTTATTCTTATGGCTCCATTTCCCTTTCCAAATCAATCTTTCCCATCTCAGATCTTCACCCACATTATCACTACTTTAAAGACAAATATAATCATCTCACTCCTGTGCGTCTCCAATGTTTAAAGAACCTGTTACCACTAAAAGAATCCAGTCTGCCCCACATGTAGGGGTCCTGAAAAATTTACGATGAAGCAAGCAGAATATAGAAGATATAATTAATTGCATAAACACACACACACACACACACACACACACACACACACACACACACCATAGGAGCTACAAAAGCTGACAGTCCACATCTAACTTAAAGAGAAAGTCTTTCCCAAAAAACGTCATAAACCATCTGCCAATTTTGAACTCCTCCCAAATCCATGGAACGATAGGGTCAAGAATAGGTATTTCCAACCCTATCTTTTCAACATCAGAGATATTAATATCTTGGCTTTATTTCATAAAGAGGAAGTAAACTTCAAGGTCTACTTCAGCAGAACCTAGTCCCTTGGTAGGAACTCTAGAGATAACACAAGCTCATGAAAGCAGTTGGCTGGGATGGGTGGCAGGCTAACAGAAGTTTCTGTGCAGAGGTCTGGCAAGCTAGCCAGCCAGCCTGAAGGAGCACAAAGACAGGAAAGAATGGTGACAGGACAGCAAAGGAATCAGCAGTGACTCCAGCCTTCTGGGGACAACCCAAGGGAAATTCCTCCAGTAGTTCTATTATAGTGCTCATCATACTCAATTATGCTCACATGCCGAATTGTCTATTACCCCTACTAGACTGTGAATTCCTCCAGGGCAAAGACTCTGCTTGCTTCTTTCTGCTTCAATGCCCATAGTAAGCATAAAGTCTCTACCTCCAACTATTGGTGGGGGTGCAAACGGCTTGAAAATACACATCTTTAATTGAAATCTGGGCCACTGCATTTTCTTAAGATCAGTTCCTCCTGGAGAATCATGATCAGAATCATAATATTCTTTCCCTTTCATACAGTTACGGAACTGCCAGTCCTAAGGGCAGCAACAATTTGTTGAGCCAGGTCATGAGACTACTCCACAAGTTAGTCTTCTTCCTCTGCTTAATACTGTATGGTCATTAGGACCAGTCTCAAATTGCCAAATTCTGGCACCCTCCACCCAGGAAAGAGAAAGGCTCATGACCTCTAAACAGAAGTTTCAGCCAATTCCACAGACCCACCCAAGGGCGTCCTCTGTCACATGGAGCCTTGTCAAACCCTGACTAACGAGCTGGCATATTTCATCATCCATCAGTCTCCACCAGCCTCACTCCACCTGAGACAGACTATTTTGAAGAACAGGATGAATGAGCATTCAGTGTGTGTAGCTCCTTCTTCCCCATGATTTCTGCCGGAAATACCAATATAGACCAACTGTCCAATTTTCCATGATCCACACCACAATTGGGGAACATTCTACCTGCCATCTGTCACTTTTTTTCTGTCAGATTTCTCACAAGGCAAAGGAAACTGATTGTGTTTTTACATATAAATTAAATTGATACCTGTAATAAAACAGCTGACTGAGTCGTGCAAGTTAATAAATGCAGCCTGTTCAGGATAACTACGTCTGCACAAGATAGAGTGGCAGTAATCCATCAGGAATGGCAGGACCTGCTGCCCGCCTGCTCCCAACTTGAAGCTGATCTCAGTGGTCCATGGAGTGTCTATTTTTCTCTCTGTCCTATCCATCCATTTTCTTTGGAGTATGAATGTTCTGGGGCTGCCAGATCTTGTAGAGACGCTGTCCTCAGCCAGCCAGTGAAGAGCATTGAGAAGAGCACCTACTTGGGGCCAGGCAGACTTGGGTAAGGATCCCCAAGATTCCTCATAGTAAGGTGCACGTAGATAACTCACTAGTCTTCTCCAAGCCTCAGCTTCCCCAAAATGTAATATGGCAATACTTGCCTGTGAAGATTCTTGTGAGATTAGAAATAAGGTACATAAAATGCCTGGCTGGCCTGTAGGCCACCCATAAACAGTAATCAGGAGCCTGACATAAGTAGTCATTTGTGTCATCCTCCACTACAAACCATACCTGTGTTATTACTGTTGTTGCTCTTCTTTTTAGTAATTTTAGTAGATTATTTGAAAGTAAACAAGATTTTCCCAGAATGAGATAAGCAGGATTAGAAGAATAATATCCTCTTGATGGAATAAAATAAAGTATCATCATTCAACTCTTATTCAAGCACCCTTTCTCCTAGGTTAGCCAGGTCCCTTTAGTTCATTTCAATTACCTGATCTCCAAATAGAAATAAGGAAAATGGGAATTTCCACAGTAAAACCTCACCTAGGGAAGAACATTTCTAAAAGCCTGAAAGATCATTCAAGATTCAACAGAGCCCTAACAACCAAGAGTTCCTGTCATTCCCTCAGCAACCACTTCCATAGTCTCCAGCGCTCTGCCATTAAGTGACTCAACATTCTCCTTATCCATTTCTGCTCCTGCTGTTAAAAGTGACACTATGTCCTCTTCTCTGGCTTTTCAACATTTTTGCTTACACATAACTTCTACTTATTCATGGGTCCTAATTCTCATGACTTCTCCGGTTTCATGAAGCCTGTCAACATGTCTCATGATGTCCTTTATGTGTTCTCTGCCTCCATGGACAACCACTAATTCTACATCTCATATTCAAACTCCCCAGTGGAAAAGAACTTCACAGTTCAGTTTGTCACTGTCAAAAATAATCACCAACACCTGAGTGGGGAATAGCTCTTACACAAGGCTACCACAATTCAGACATCTACCAGCATTCTGATACCTAATCCTTGTCCAATGAGTTATGGCCAGGACCTCAGAATCAAAATTATGCCTAGACACAGGCCCCCCCGAGGGCTGCTTCCCTCCACAGCAGACTGTGGGCTTGGCAAGCAATGAGCACAACAGATTCCTCTCCAAAACATCTCTATTGGTGGTCATTTTCATTTTAAAAAGGGCTTGTTACATTAAACAGAGAATTGATTACTGCACCAGCGATAGTACTTATCATACAGGATTGCTCATTTCACATATTTCAGAGTAATCAGAACAACAAAACAACATACCTAAATTGTGTCCTTTGGAAGAGAGAGCTTTTGAATCATGGAAGACTTTGTATTTATATACAAATGCAACCAAGTTAATACAAAATTCATTTTCAGGGTAACTGGGAAATTTTAAAGCCACCCCCTAAAATAAGAGCTGGGTCACAGAAGCAGGGTGATATCTAACTTCAATTCTTGATCCTGTATGTGTTAGCTCCTCCATTCAGTAAGTATTTATGGACCATATACTAACAAAAAGCAACTGCTTGTTGATTGTTTTAATACCTATGGATGACGAGGGACAGTTTCAAAATAGCTTTGGCGAACGCCAGGTGGTGAGCCCCGTGAAAATTGGTAAAACAATTACATTTCATGCCTGAAATTCACACCTCTAATTGTGATGTTCCACTGTTTTATTTCTTGGCAACACATCCTTGCAGCATTAAAGGCTAACAATTCAACAAAGCCAACTCTCTTTGCTTGTAATCTGGATGAGTTTCTGTTTTATTCTGTCAAGAAAGAGTTGGGGGTCAGGAAAGTCCTTGGCCAACCAGAAACTTCTTTTTTTTAATGTTTGGGAGCATCATACTGTAATTTGTGGCAGTTTAAAGCACTTTGCATGGCTTATTAAATGATGAAAAGCAAAGTAACATTGTTTTATGAATGATCACGAGGTCAGAGGACTCAAGGGTAATAGACGGCAGCAGGAACAATCTCATCTGTGAAATGCTGCTGAGGGCAGTTACCCAGATGTCATTCCTGCAAAAGCATCAGTCCGACAATTTCATGTCTCACACCGGCTGGACAGACCGTATCTGAGCAGCCCCAGTGTGGTGCTTTTGTAAAGCAGAATCCACTGAATGAAAGGCAGAAGAGGCTTAGTAGGTACCTTCATGATCCCCCAGGCAACAAAATCCTTTTGCTTAGAAGAATATATTGAAATGATCTATTGAAGAGACTCTCTCCAGTTAGAAGGAGAGGGCACTTCATCTCTGTTGCCTCAGTATCTAGCATAGAACAGGTAACCAATGGAAGCTTGTTGAATTAAATGGGGTGCGGTTCACCCAGCTCAGACATCTCTTATGTGGGGTTGCTGATGAGATTTAGAAACAAAAGGGGTGGGGCGCCTGGGTGGTCATGATCTCACGGTTGTTGGTTCGAGCCCCGAGTCGGGTTCTGTGCTGATAGCTAGCTCAGAGCTTGAAGCCTGCTTCCCATTCTGTGTCTCCCTCTCTCTCTGACCCTCCCCTGATCATGCTGTCTCTCTCTCTCCGGCTCTCAAAAATAAATAAAAAACGGGAAAAAAAATTAAAAAAAAGAAAAGAAACAAACAAAAGGGGAGAATTAGCAAGGATGACATACTAGGATGACAGTGTACAGTCTTATTCATATATATGTATATATATGTCATATATACATATTTACATATATGTATGTTTACATATACGTGTGCATATGAGAAAGAACTGTACAGTGGGTATTGGTATCAACAAAATGATTTAAGAGTCTATTTTAAGGTCAACCAAAACTGTCTCTGCTCATTCGTTGCACATCTTCCCCTTATTAAAGACTGTTCTAGGGGTGCCTGGGTGGCTCAGTTGGTTAAGCATCTGGCTTCAGCTGAGGTCATGACCTCATGGTTCGTGGGTTCGTGACAGCTAGCTCAGAGCCTAGGGCCTGCTTGAGATTCTGGGTCTCCCTCTCTCTCTGACCCTCCCCCGATCGCACGGTCTCTCTCTGTCTCTCAAAAAATAAATAACATAAAAAAAAAATTTTTTTAAGACTGTTCTATACCACAACTGCCCCAAATTTGCTTAAAATTTCCATCCTCAGCACTGTTAAGGATTGCCCCAGCCTCACCCCAGTTCTCTCTGCAAAATGATACCTTTCAACCTAACTTGTTACCTCATAAAGAACTGCTCTGGGCTGTGTCTGTGCTGGTTTCTCTGCTATGGGAGACTGTGTGATTGGGTTGGAAAGAACAGGCCTTAGAAAACATATAGTAAAGGACTTATGTCCAATGTGTCCCCAGTTTCTTAACTTCTTTAAAATCTCAATACTTCTCTAAAACAGGCATAATAATAGTAGCTACCTACTAGGGATACTATACAGCTTAAATTAGATAATGTATGTAAGGTACTTAGTACAGTGCTTGGCACATAATAAACTCTTTCAAAGTGGTGCGTATTTTTATTACCATTTCTCACACTATTTTCTTGTCTGAACATTTTGATTTATAGACTATGATACTGAATTCCTTTCTGCTCTTTATTCTGATAAGATAAAGTAAATAGCAAAGCCAGTTTTCCATTTGCATATGAACCAAAAACAGAGTCATCCCCAGGCAGAGAACATCTGATATTTCTACTCTAATATTATTAAATATAGCCCCCATTCCTAACCATGTAACTGCTTTAAACTCAACATGGTAGGGGCTACCTTTTGGCAGCCATAGCAGATGGGATTATTAGCTGGCATATAATCACTTAATTTACAGATGAGAAAAAAAGATCTTGAATACTAAATGAATCTTAGGGATAGCGAGTCAGATTCTCTCTTTGCTTCAACCAGTTCCAAGGACTGTCATCCTCAAATATTTCATTTGGCAGATATTAAAGGAATATCCATTCAGTGTAAAATGCTAGGCTAGATATGCTCTTTTGACCAATCTCTACTCAATCAACTCTCTAGATTAAGTAATCAACTCCATAGCTTGATGACTAAGGACCGCAGAAGCTACCTGCTTAGGACTGATGGGCCACCTGGAATGTGTTCACACAGTTTTGACACCCAACAGCTAGGTTGTGAATTTCCCAAGAGCTAGTGGTGTTTTATTCTCAAATTTTCTGCTTATTGTAGGTGATATTGTGATCCTGTCACTTAATTAACGTGATAAAAACCCATTAAATATGGGTGCAAAAGGAGAGCTGTTATACCAATAAAATTAAATAGAATGTTTTGAAAAGATTCAATTAAGGTGAGTCATTTTTAAATGTTATTAAATCAGCAATGAGAGAAAAGGCTTCAAAAACTGGGAGGAAAAACTATAAAAATTTTAAAAGATTTTGCATTTGATTTACTCGGTAAATGACCTGAGTTTTAGCTCTACTTTAAAGAAATGGAATCTGGAGATTGTAAATCATGCAGTATGGGCAGGGTTTATGCAAGTAAAATGGTCCTCCTATCAGCAAACTCAAAGACATGACCCTACACTAAAAGACTCATGATTGGAGGGGGGCACTTGAGGGGAGAAGCACTGGGTGTTATATGGAAACCAATTTGACAATAAACTATTATAAATTTAAAAAGAAAACTCACACTTAAATGTAGCCCTCGACTGTTATAAGTTAAAATAAAATGTTTAAGATATGCATACATCATTTTAATGGTTATTTAAGCAATTTTTTCAATTAACGAAAAAGCAACTAATATAAATCACATGGCCTCACAAGTCCTCTAACATAGCAGTTGAAATACTAGTAAAAGCTGGAAGACAGGAAGGCAAGCTGGGAGACAGAGAGAAGAATGGGATGGCATCAACAGCTTTGAGGATTTAAGTAAAATTTTGTTTCTTAAGCTGAAAAGTGGCCCATCAGGAAGATGTAACATCTTAAAAGTACATCACAATGTAAGAAGTTAGTTTGCCTCATCCATCCCTGACCCCCACCAAAAAATGATTTCAAGTGAAAACTTTTCCTACCAACCACAGATTCACTAACTAAACCAAACTCCCAAGAAATTTGAGAAGATTCTCTCAGACTACTACTTCTCCTGCATTTAGTATGTATGCTCTTCCTCCTGTCCATTGAGTATGCAAGAGGAGTTAGATTTTTCACATGTTCCAAAGCCAGCAGAAGATGAGAGGGTAGTCTAAAAGTAGCAGGAGGCGGTAATTCTAACTTGACAACTTGTCTAAGGGGCGAAAGTTTCTATTTCGTTGTTGTGATGACTGTTTTACAAGAGAATAGGAAATTAAGGGAAAATGACATTGATTGAGCCTTACCATGCCCCAAGCCCTGTGCTTGTCCTTTATTTAATCCCACAGCAATCCTGTGAGGCAGGCATTGTTATCTTCATTTTATAGAGAAGCAAACAGACTCACAAAAGTACAGCCGTTTGCTGAGGATCACACAACTAGTAAAGAGAAGAAAGTCCTTGTACCTTCTCTGACCCCACCTTACTCTCAGTCTCACTTCTGGGATACCTGTGCCAGTGGAAATTGGTTTGTGCTGAGCCCCCAAGGAAGTCCAGAGGTTTAAAGTTTCAACTAAATGAGAACAGAAATCTAAAGAAAGACTATTAAGCACAGCCACTGTCTCCATTCTCATCACAATGCATGCAGCATAACCGTCTGGCACTCCAAATCACGCGAAGTGCCGAGAAGCACTTGAGCACACTGGAGGGTCCTTGTACACATTTGGGTAATTAGGACTGGAATCCTTCTAACCACTCATTGACCAAAGCAATTCCTCTCACAGAAGCTTCTGCTCACACATCTTTTTTTTTTCTTGGTCTGCATGAAAACTATTTCCCAGAGTAAGAGTTCCACCTGGAGGATGACAGAGAACCCCTGGACCACCCACTGTAAAATTATAAAGGACATAAACTATATAAGGCTGAATGTAAAACAAATGCTCGAGAAATTGAGCTATGTATGACCTTTATGACAACAATTTTGTTTAATCCTCAGTAACAAACCCTAGAGATACTATTATTATTCCCATTTTGTTGAAAAGGTAACAGAGGCTTCAAAGCCAATAATTTTTCTGAACTCAGTGATTGAGTATTGATGAGGGAATTAAAAACCTCAGGTTTTCATGAACAAATTTTAGACTTATAACTGGTATTACTGTATCATTAGCAACAAAAATACTAAAAGATTGAATAATGGGCTGAGAGGTCAAAAAAACATTATCCTTTGCTTCTAGTCCATGCCCCCTCAAAATTCCCCAGCCTAAGTGCTTCACTCCTTTGTGCTACTATGCTCTCATTAGAAACTATTAAATTCCTATTCCTGTCACAAGCGATCTGACTTAAGCCCACTCACACTCAAGCATAAATAAAACTTAATCAATAAGGCTTAAGCTTTAATTGTTTATTTATTCAAATTGATTATTTAAGCTTAACAAATAAAGCTTAAGCAAAAATTCATTATTTCTTTACCATGCAATTAATTATTCACAACTAAATTAAGATAAACAAGGCTTAGTGTATCAGCCCTTGATGGAAAACCCCAGTCAGGTCTGGGTTGGCTCTGATTCTCCTTCCTTCTCTTGGCCTCATGCCCCAACTACCCACTCCACTTTCTTCCTTCTCTCTAGGCTGCTACCACCCATCTCATCTCTCAAGAGTCTTCTCCCCCAAGCCCACCTCCAAAATAGGACACCACCCATCTAACCACCCAGTACTTATAACTTTGACACAAATTCATAAAACCTTTGGGTTATAAAGACTTGTCTATGGAATACAATGGGTAGGTAAACAGAAGATAACATAGAGTAATAAGGCACTTTTTGTTTTCCAAAATAGCCACCACAGTATACCAGCCCACATGCTCTTGTTAAAATGTGACTTTGGCACTCTTTTCATTAAGTAGCAAGTCCATATTCAGTTCTTGGAACATGGGTGGATCTTTGTGACTACCTGACAATAGAGAATGATGGAAATGATGCCATGTGACTTCCCATTAAAAGAAATGTCAGAACCTTTCTCCTTGCTTTCTTAGGGAAACCCTTTTAGAACTCAGACACCATACTATGAAAAAATCTATACTAGCCCCCTGAGAAAAGACCAGATTAATGAAGTGATAAGTAGATGTTCTGCTCTGCTCGAGAAATCAGACAGACGGGTTTTCTGTCCTCCATACTCTCAAAGTATTCCAGGATTTTTTACCACTATACCTGGGATTTATTGTCTTGCCACTTCAAAGAATGAAGAGGGGGACACAAAATGAGCAGCAGGCAAATGTTTACTGAATAGAAGATTAGAAAAGAAGAATAGTAGGAACGCTATCTTTTTTTTTAATAGTTTATTGCCAAGTTGGTTTCCATATGACACCCAGTGCTCTTCCCCACAAGTGCCCCCTCCATGACCATCACCCCCTTCCTCTTACCTGCCTCTCTTCAGCCCTCAGTTTGTTTTCAGTGTTCAAGAGTCTCTCATGATTTGCCTCACTCCCTCTCCCTAACTCTTTCCCCCCTTCCCCTTCCCAGGGTCCCCTGTTAGTTTCTCCTGTTAGACCTATAAGTGCAAACATATGGTATCTGCCCTTCTCTGCCTGACTTAAAGCTATCACAGAGAGGGGAACGTTTGAAAGTGAATGCCCCAAGACTATAGGCAAGGGTTCTTGTTTTATAAGGTTCTGGTCAGCCCTTCTCCCCCTTTCTTTCCTCCTTGTTCCTTCTCAGGTTACCTCTTACTGGCCTGGTAGTTCTAGGTGCTCAGTGTTCCATTCCTTATTGGCTCATTTTCATTGTATGAGAGGTGGTCTATGCCATACTTAGGTCTTTTGTCAAATTCCTGAGGGGAAACCTGAGGGGGTGTAAGTTGGGTCTGTTACATTCTTAAGAGGAACCTTATGCCTTAGGGGGTTTGATGTGGTAAGACATTCCCAGCATTGTTCCAAAATATGTTGTTGTTTTTTCCATACCCAAGGACCTCAGGTCCTAGCCTTTCCCTCTCTGCCTATTTCATCCTACCCTTTCCTATCATAATAATTTAACTATTATAACAACTGCCAGAGTCATATTACTGCCTTTCTGATCTCTAAACAAGATTAGGTTATTGAATGTAATCAGATTTGGATCCCAGCTCAATGTCTGGTATATAGTAGCACTACAAATATTTTTTAATTCAATAACTAAATCAAGCATTAAGTTTTAGTTGTTGGTCAAGGAAGACTACCTGGAAAAGGTTACATTTGAGTTGAATATAGAATAATGGTTTGCACTGGAACATTCCAAGTGGGAATTCTGTTTGAGTAAAGACTCAGACAGCAAAGTGATGGCCATATTTAGGAGGCAGCAAACTATGTGGAAACGTAGGAACATAGATCATATGAGAAGAAATAGTGAGAGAAGAGTTTGGTGAGGTAGGGTATGATGAGTCATATAATGATTTAAATTTTGACTTTATGCTAAAATGAACAAATCAAAAGCCTATAGATGCTGGCGAGGGTGTGGAGAGACAGGCACCCTCCTACACTGTTGGTGGCAATGTAAACTGGTGCAGCCGCTCAGGAAAACGGTGTGGAGGTTCCTCAAAAAACTATCCATAGAACTCCTCTATGACCCAGCAATAGCACTGCTAGGGATTTACCCAAGGGATAAAGAAGTGCTGAGGCATAGGAGCACATGTACCCCAATGTTCATAG
>NC_043710.1:63189571-63238047 GCF_006229205.1 Suricata suricatta
AAAAAAATAAATTTTGACTTTATTTGCTAGCCATTGGGAGATACTGAAAAATTCTAGGAAAGGGAGTGTTGGTATCATATTTTCCCTAAGCTATAGCTCCAAATTTCAAATCATATCTTCTTGACCTAAGTGTTGATCAAATAAATCATGCCTTACATAAATGTTTGAACATGCCTTTTCTATATCTAACAGTCAATGATGTTAGGATTCCTGGTCAAAATCATGTTCCAGAATCAGCAGAATAAGTGCTAACTCTTTAACCCTCTCTGAGAACCTAAGGATATGCCTAGAGATAACTGATAGTTTATGACAAGTTCTTGATGTCCCAATGGAATGGAACTCTGTACAGAATCACCAGCCAGGCTTCTTGTGTCTCCTGCAGCAAAATGAATATGATAAAAGGATTATCATCCAGAGAGAAGCAGTATAATTAATAAATCCAGCAGCACCTCAGACACTACTTTGCAAAGAATCCTTTCTAAATAGCCTGAAGCTGATGTAGGTTTCACAGTATAGGCTGGGATCAGCTTCCTCTACTTGTGACTCTAAAGAAAAACTTTCTGTAACTTTTAGCATGACTTCTAAATGATCTAAAACAGATCCCTCTACTAGGTTCACTTCATGTGTATTTCAAATAAGTAGTGAATATCTACTATGTGCAAGTCATTTTTTACATACTACTTCATTTAATCCGGTCTTAATGTTCATGAGAAAAAGGTCCATTATACTGCCTAATTTAGAAATGATGAAGCCCAAGTTCAAGTTCAAGGACATTAAGTAATTAGCCCAGGTTCACAGAGTCAGTAAAGGCTAGTTTCAAACACTGGCTGACTATTTTTTCTTCTCCAATTATCCAATTTTGTCTCTGTAGGAAAGGAACCAGATTTGCACTGGAAGTACAAAGTGAGGAAGTGTCATCTCCGCTTTCAAAGGCCTTGCAAACGATGTGGAAAATGACAGGTAAACAAAGAAGAAATCATTAAGGGCCAAACTGAAATACCAGTAAGATGCAGTGGAAGCATTAAAGAAAAAATAGTAATTACTTCTAGTCACAAGAATCTGGAAGACCTTACAAGTGAGAAAAATTTGACATGAATTTTCATGATTGAACAAGATTCTGATTGATGATGGACTAGAGAAGACCACTAAGTGACAACCACCACCAGACTTAGGAGCTGAGGCAGGGTTGTCAGACATACCCAAGAAATCTCAAAATCAATTCTAGCTATTGGAGTCATCAGATAAACATCTAAAGAAACATATCTATTGTGTTTAAAATATAAGCAATGTACTGAAAGTAAAACCAAGATAAAGAACAGTTGCAAATCAAAACCAAATGAGATGTCACATCATACCCGTAAGAATGACTATTATCAAAAAGCAAGAGATAAAGAGCCTAAATGTCCATCACCTGATGAGTGGATCAAGAAGATGTGGTATGTATATACAATGGAGTACTACATGGCAATGAGAATGAATGAAATCTGGTCATTTGTAGGAAAGTGGATGAATCTCGAGGGTGTCATGCTAAGCGAAATAAGTCAGGCAGAGACAGATACCATATGTTTGCACTCATAGGTCTAACAGGAGAACAGGAGAAACCCAATGGAGGACCAGGGGGAGCAGAAGAGGGAAAGAGTTGGGGAGAGAGAGGAACGCAAAACTTGAGAGACTACTGAATGCTGACAACGACCTGAGGGCTGAAGAGGGAGGAGGGTAGAGAGGTGGAGGTGATGGAGGAGGGCACTTGTGGGGAAGAGCACTGGGTGTTGTTTGGAAACCAATTTGACAATAAACTACTTATTAAATAAATAAATAAATAAATAAAAATAAATAAAACAAAACAAAAGCAAGAGATAATAAGTGTCGGCAAGAATGTAGGAAACCTTTGTGCACTGTTGACGGGAATGTAAATTGGTATAGGAACTATGGAAAAAAGTATGGAAATTCCCCCCAAAAAATTAAAATTAGAACTACCAGATAATATAGCAATCCTACTTCTGCATATTTATACAAAGAAAATAAAAACACTAATTTGATGTTAATTGCAGCATTATTTACCATAGTCAAAGGATAGAAATAACCTGTGTCCATCAATAAATAAAATGTGGTATGTGTATGCATGTGTGCATATATATACATATCTATACAAGAGAGTATTATTCAGCCATTAACAAGAATGTAATTTTACCATTTTGTGACATCATGAATGGATGGATCTTGAGGGTATTATGCTAAGTGAAATAAGTGAGACAGAGAAATACAAAGATCTCACCTATGTGTAGAATCTTGAAAAAAAGCCCATAGATACAGAGAACAGATTGGTGGTTGCCAGAGGCAGAGAATTAGAAGTGGGCAAAATGGGGGAAGGGATCCAAAAGCTATAAGCTTACAGTTCTAAAATAAATGAATCCTCGGAATATAATGTACAGCATTGTTACTATGGTTAATAATACAATATTGCATATTTGAAAGTTACTGAAAGAGTGAATCTTACAAGTTCTTATCACCAAAATAAAAAATTCTAACTATAGTTGGTGATGGATGTTAACTACACTTACTATGGTGAATATTTTGTAATATATATAAATGTTGAATCATTGTGTTGTACATCTGAAACTAATATAATGACATGTCAATTATATCTCAATTTTTAAAAAAGAACATTAGAATGGAATAGGAAACAAAATAAATCAGAGAAAATTAGATCTTATGCATCAATTTACAAAGTGATCTAAAAATAACAGCTTGCCTAAGTTTCCTTTGTTCTAGGAATGCAAAAATCTCTTAATATAATTTACCAAATACAATATTCCATAAGCGGAAAAAATAAAATAAAAACATATGATCATCTTGATAAGGAAGCAAAAGGCAAGCTGAGGGCAAAGCACAAGCTAATAAGCCCCTTCTCCAAGTGGGACATCTGTGACATTCCTCAGGCATTCTTGGCTGCCCAAGAACAAAGAAAAAGGGAAAAACAAATGGTTAACTGATAGAGTTCACAGTCATGCAGGATGTGAGTCTCCATCAGTTTACAAATGTCAGGAAATTATAAGAAAAAGGCAATCTTATCAATAACCTATCCTCCAGAACCCCATGAACTCATTTTCCTAGAGCCCTAACATCACCCTACCCCCATAGTGACTTGGGGAATAATGGCAGAAGGAAAAGGTAGATAAAGTTAAGTTTCCTTTTAACCTGCAGCCCATTATTAACAAATACAGGCAAATACAGGGTATAACATTCCTCCAGGAACTCCCTACTGTCTTAAGGTTAATTCCTTTCTAGACAGAAAAATAATTTTAGCTCAACAACAGCAATGCCTCAGCATCTTTTGAATCCTCTTTAGTATATGAAAATCCTTTTGGGAATCTCCCTTTTTCCTTACCCTCTCGCAGCTGCTAATTATATAAGCAATCACTCCTCACAACTTCAGGGCGGGTCTTCCCGCCCACGGGTCCTGTCCCCATGCTTTAATGAAACCACTTTTTTGCACCAAGCAGTTCAAGAATTCTTTTTTGGCCTTTGGCTCCAGACCTCCACCACTTCAACCTCATCAAACTAAATATATACAGTACACAATTTTAATTAAATTCAATATTTTTTTATTTAAACTCTCAGCAAATTAAGAATTTAAAAGAACTTCCTTAAATTGATAAAGGATATTTACAAAAATAATAAACAACACTGCAGCCAGACATATTTAAAGGTAAAATTTTAAATGAACCCTCTTTCAAAATCAATGACATAACAAAAATGCCTATTATTGCTGTTTCTCTTCAAGACTGCACTTGAGCTAATATCTAGAATAGTGATACAAGGGGGGAAAAAAGATATGTAAGCCTTGCACTGAAAGAAATGAAGCAACCATACTCTGTAGTTGATATGAAGACCTACTTATAAAACCCAAAAGAATCTTCAGACCAATTAGCATAATAAAGATCTACTAATTCTAGAAAAACAGAACTTAGCTTAACTTTTAATTAGATTCAATTTTGTAAGGTCAATTTTCTTCAAAATTAAAATGCCAAATTCTAATCAAATCTCAACAGCTTTTCATCTAATTTGACAAGTGAATTCTAAAATATATTTGGAAGAACAAAAACTAAGAATAATTATCAAAGTACACTATGTGGAAACATATATAATACAGTTAACATTACATATCAGGGGGGAAAGTAAAGGAAAGAATTCCTTGAGACACAGAAGCTACAGAACCTTATAGAACAGTACTAATAAATTTGATTATAATTTATTATAATTTAAAACACCTATCAAAGAGGTCATGAAGAAAATTAAAAGATAAACTAAAAACTGCAAGAAAATATATACAACAAAACAGAATTCGTGTGGCACATGGGGTGGTTCAGTTCTTAAGTGCCCAACTCCAGCTCGGGTCATCATCTCACTGCTGAGTTTCTGAGTTCAAGCCCAACCCCACAGTGGGCTCTGTGCTGACAACTTAGAGCCTGGAGCCTGCTTCAGATTCCGTCTCTCTCTGTCCTTCCTCTGCTCACACACTATCTGGCTGTTTGTCTGGCTGTTTGTCTCTCTCTGTCTCTCTCTCTCTCTCTCAAATTTAAAAATTTAACAAAACAGAATTACTTATCCAGAATTTACTAAGTTGAACCATACAACACCATCATTATATTAAGTGGTGAAAAAATGGTCAAACATTGACAACTCATTTGGTTGAACTTAATGTAAAGAATTCCTGTGAATCATTAAGAGGACACTAACCAGGGAATGACATCAGCCTCATGGCAGTATAGGGTCTCCCTCATTTTTGCCTCCCTAAATATTTCCCATCCATCAACAACAGAAGTACGTCTGGACGAGGTGTGGGATTTAGCAACAAAGGCCACGGGATCTGGATGCTGTCCCGCCCACCTGTTCCCCTCCTGCCTTTGCTGCAGGTAATAGGCAAACAGACCTCAGGAGGGTTATTGACCATGAAGTGACCTGTGAACCAGCTCTAGTCCTTCTCCATCCTGGTCCAGGGATCCCTAAGGAACACCAACTGAGACAATCATCAACACACAAGAGGGCCTTTATGGAAGTCCATGTTTCCAGAGAAGATTCGATACTGGGCAGGGGGAGAGATACAAGTTTGGATGCACTGGAGTAAGAAAGCCATTATACTTTACCCGTGTCACTCCTCCCCCAAGGCAGCACAGTTTATGGCCCACAGAGATTCCCCCCATGAAGTTCCCTAAGAGAAAGGAAGAACTGGTGAGTGAGTGTTCCTGGCTTCCCCCACTGTGCAGGTACCACCAAAGAGGCTTATTTTTCCCAAGCTCCATGGAGAACTAAATCAAGTGTTTCCTGACTGGAGGGTTGGATAAATCTGCAAAAGTACACAGGAGTCTTAGAGAGCATTAGTTACAGGGACTAATTGTATGATAGGCTCCATCAAGAAGCCCTCCCGCTGGTGGGAGAGCCCCACCTACGGATCCCCCAGCTAACCCACGCACACTTCCAGCACCTCCAGTACCTCAACCACACACACCTACTGTGTGGCTGTCTACCAGTGCCCCCTCCTACAGGTGGGAGGGAGGGAAAGCTTTCTAAGATGGCAAGTGAAAACATGAGAAAGCAAGCACTAATCGGTGGTCGAGGGAAAGACCACATAAGGGAGCTGTACACAATGGGGGGGGGGGGGCGAGGGCTGTCAGTGCTGGGCTTGGCACCTTTCAGGATCCAGAGAAGGCATAAATAAAGCTTTAAAAATTCTGCCACAAGAGGGAGTAAGAAGCCTAAAGCAGGTGTATCCACAGGAGGTCTGAGAAAGCTGCAAAATCTCTAGCAGAGCAGATGGAGGATATTTCTTCCCAGAAAAAACTGGATGAGGTGACTACCACTTCAAATGTGAAGGCAGCAACATGAAACTCAAAGGAACATGAAAAAAATCAAGAAAACATAACACCACCAAAGGACCACAATAATCATCTGGTAACCAAACCCAAAGACAAGGAAACCTACAATTGACTTGATAAAGAATTCTGGGGTGTCTGGTTGGCTGTCAGTTGAGCGACTTTGGCTCAGGTCATAATCTCATGTTTGAAAGTTCAAGCCCCACGTCAGGCTCTGCACTGGCAGTGCTGAGCTTACTTGGGATTCTCTCCCTCTCCTCTCTCTGCCTCTCCTCCACTCATGTTTCTCTCTCTCAAAATAAATAAAACAATGAATTCAAGGGGCGCCTGGGTGGCTCAGTCAGTTGAGCATCTGACTTCGGCTCAGGTCATGATCTTGTGGTTTGTGGGTTCGAGCCCCACATCGGGCTCTGTGCTGACAGCTCAGAGCCTGGAGCCTGCTTCCGATTCTGCGTGTCCCTCTCTCTCTGACCCTCCCCTGCTCATGATCTGTCTCTCTCTGTGTCTCAGATGTTAAAAACTAAAACATATCAAATGTTTAAAATGTTAAAAATGTTAAAAACTAAAAAAAATAAAAAGAATTCAAGATAACTACTGTAAGACAACTCAATGAGCTATAAGAATACATAGAAAGACAATTCAATGAAATGAGATATTATTTATGTGGTATATACATATGCAATGGAATATTATTCAGCCATTAGAAAGAAGAAAGTCCTCCAATTTGTGACAAGATGGATAGATCCTGAGGGTTATTATGCTAAGTGAGATAAGTCAGAGAAAGACAGATAGTATATGTTATGACTTATATGTGGAATCTAAAAAAGCCAAACTCCTAGAAACTGAGAGTAGTGTGATGGTTATCAGGAGGTCAAGGGTGAGAGAAATGGAGACATTTTAGGTCAAAAGTTACAAACTCTTCGTTATAAGATGAAAAAGTTCTGGGTTTCTAATGTAAGCATGGTGACTACAGTCAATAATGCTGTATTATATACTTCAAAGTTGCTCAGAGAATAGACCTTAAATGTTCTCCCCACAAAAAGGAAATGGCAATTATGTGGTGTGACAGAAGATGTTAGCTAACATTATGGTGATAATCATTTTGCAATATATAGGTATATCAAATCAATATACTGTACACCTTAAACTTACACAAGGTGGTATGTTAATTATATCCCTAATTAAGGTGAAAAAAAGAAAAGGCTATGCACTCTTATAGGGGAAAAAAAAGATTATATCCCCAATTAAGGTGAAAAAAAAAGAAAAAGCTTCTCACTCTTACAGAGAAAAGATTACCAGACATAACCAGCATTTCATAAAAGTGCAAACAACAGGCCAATCTGCAATTGAATCAGGAAAATATAAACCCAGAAATACATGCAATCCCCTATGTATTATATTGGCAGAGATTATAAAGACTGACAATACCTAGAAAGCCAATGTGGTCCAGTTGTTGCTGAAGAAATAGATCAAAAAGAGTTTTCATTCTGTTCTGATTTTCCACCTTGGAATAAACCACCATTATTGCTCCTTGCCCTCTCAATCCTCTCTCTCTCTCCAGAACAAGAGGGAAAACAAAGGACATTACTGGGCATAAGACTAGTGAACTGGACTCTTATAAATTACGCAATGCTCAGATTTGTTTAGGGGTAACAAGAACAATGGAAACAAAATTGTTGGACTCTAGTTTAAACAGGAAACCTATCCCTTAGGGCAGTAGTTCTCAGACTTTACCCTGTACTAGAATCACCTGGAGGAGTTCACAGATTTCTTGGCTCCACTTGTAGAACTTCTGATTCAGCAATCTGTGTTGAGGCCCATGAATTTGCATTTCTAACAACCCCAAGCTAATGCTGATACTGCGTGCCTGAGGACCACACTTTTAGAACTCTTGCTCTAGGGAATTGACTGAGAAGAAAGGAATGATATAATGGAAGGGAAATTAGTATTTATTTGTGCTATGAACCATGTGCCAGGCAAAGTGCTTTTATTTTTTTTTGAGTTGTGAGAAATTATCTTATTTTCAACATAGTTTATTTAATAGTCAGCTTATATAATGTTTAATATTGACTGTGTTTAGTGAATTTGGTTCTCAAAATTCCTAAAAAATTAACAATCCTTTCTTGCAAACCACTTTGAGGTGGTTCCTGCTAACCACGACTTCTGCCAGTGTACAGACTTAATACACTACAGTAAAAAAAATCTCAAAGCTTATAGCCAAATCCCCACAGTTCTTTTTATATTGCATATTTTCCCCCTCTACAATTTGGTATTGTGAATCAGCACTTTTTTGTGGCAGGATATCTATTAATGCACTGTTCCTCCACTAGTCTGCAAGCTCCTTGAAGTCAGTTACTCCATCTCTGCAACCTACCTATAGGCTCTTAGACCACAGAATAGCAATGGGC
Source organism: Suricata suricatta (assembly GCF_006229205.1). Taxonomy (NCBI): domain Eukaryota; kingdom Metazoa; phylum Chordata; class Mammalia; order Carnivora; family Herpestidae; genus Suricata; species Suricata suricatta. Next base: position 63,197,853 of record NC_043710.1, read on the forward strand.
ACAAGACGACATTCAATAAATATAGAAATACATTTCTTCGGGGGCACCTGGGTGCCTCAGTCAGTTAAGTGTCTGACTTCAGCTCAGGTCTCAATCTCGCAGTCGTGGGTTAAACCCCTCATTGGGCTCCGTGCTGACACCTCAGAGCCTGGAACCTGCCTTGGATTCTGTGTCTCCCTCTCTCTCTCTACCCCTCCCCAGCTCATCCTGTCTCTCTCTGTCTTTCAAAAATAAACGTTAAAAATTAAAAAAAAAGAAATACATTTCTTCTAAACACATTAATGTTACATTCTTAGCAATCTATTTGACCAATACCAAAGTGCTTTTAAATAAATTACTTTTAACAATCACAGCAAAGTTAGGTGTTATTAATGCCATTTCACAGATAAAGAAACTAAGGCTCTCGAAGTTTAGGTATTTTTTCCAGTATGCCACATGTAAAACATGACCGAAGGGGAGATTAAAATATAGGCCTATCACTCTGACACTCTTTATGCTCTTTGGCCCATACCTCCATGACTGTCAACGAGACAAAACATCCTCTACCATGGGTATCAATGCATAAGATGTGAGCAGACCGCCGCTGCCTGGTAGGGGCCAGTGCTTCAGCAGTATGTAGTGTCGAATCAATATAACAAAGGTAGAAGTGGCATATCAGAGGGAGAAAAACAACAACTCAGTCCTAAGGACCCTCCTAATACCATAATGAAGACTGAGGAAGAAACTCTAGGTGCTCATTAATATTTATATTTTCTAGTTTTAGAGAACTATGAACACACATTTACATTTATTTAAGCAACTAATATATTGAGTAAAATTCATTTTAGTGTATGTTAACTTCTTAGCAAATACATTCTTTGTTTACGGTCCCAAAATAAAGGATTCCAACAGAGGTCATTAAGAAAACATCCTTTAGGGGTGCCTGGGTGGCTCAGTCGGGTAAGTATCTGACTTTGGCTCAGGTCACGATCTCACGGTTCATGGGTTTGAGCCCACGTCAGGATCTGTGCTGACAGGTAGCTCAGAGCCTGGAGCCTGTCTTCGGGTTCTGTGTCTCTCTCTCTGACCCTCCCCTGCTCACCCTGTCTCCGTCTCTGTCTCTGTCTCTGTCTCTGTCTCTCTCTCTCTCTCTCTTTCTCTCTCAAAAATAAATAAAAACATTAAGAAAAAATTTTAAAAAACAGATAACCCTTTAAAAAAAACATTCTTTAATGGAGTAACCACAACATCTTTATCCAGTCCCTCTCTGGTTGGAGCATTGATCAGATTAGAAAAATAAAACAGGCAAACAAACAAAACCACTCTTACTCTTAATGTCTAATGTTTCTCTGACCATAAGTGCTATAGAATACAATTAAGGAGTGGCTGTTTATGTCATATTCCTCAGGCTTTTCTTAAAGTTTAGGTAGAAAACCCTCCTCAGGGATTTTGAAGCTGGAACTGACAGCCAGAGCTCCTTAAAGTGCCTGTGGTTTCTGAATAGGATTACACTAGGGTTTGTGTATGTGACTAGCATTTCAGGAGAGGGAAGGCATCAAACAATGTGAACATTTATTACTACTTAAACTTTATATTAACATCACTTACATCTCTGTAACTCTACAAAAACTCATAAAGATCAAGAAGCTCACTTGAATTTGTAGTGCTTGCTAGTATGAATAACTCTCTACTTCTGTTATCTCTTTAAAGCAGAAAAACAAACAAGGAAACAAAAAACCACCAAGCCTTCCTTTGTGAACAAAACCCAGGTTTATAAGAAAGCAAAAATAGCAAATTGTTGTGCAGCAAAATTAGTCTAGCCAGCCACAGAGGTCCAGATACAAATGCTAAAGTAATCAGCTACTTACCCTGTAAATAGGTGTTCTGATGACCAATTCCAGGGTGGCGGGTGGAGAGGGAAGGTCCCCAAACCAACAAGCAATTGTCAGGATACCAGCTGGGTGTCCTGTAATTCAGCTTAATTCTGTCTACCTTGTGATAGCATCAGATTCTAAAAGTTGAGAGCGTAGTCCCACAAGAACTGCCCTCTACCCACATTAAATGCCCGCCCCAAACCCGATTGTTAATTGTACTTCTGACCAATCAGCTACGGATGGGAGGTTCCAACAACTCAGGATGCCAATTACAAGCCTCTATGGTTCCCACAATACCCTCCTTGGGTCCAATTAACTTGCTAGAGCAGTTCACAGAACTCAGAAAACCTGTTTGTATACTAGATCACCTGTTTGTTATAAAAGGCTGTAACTCAGAAACAGGACAACGTATGGGAGAAGGGCACAGAACTTTCATGTGGGCCACTCCCCCTAAATCTCCATGTGTTCACTAACCCAGGAGCCCTCCAAACATTGTACTGTGAGGTTTTTATGGAGACGTCATTACACAGGTATGACAGATTAAAGCTTTGGCCCGTGGTGACTGATTTAACCTCCAGCCACTCTCCGCTCTCCTGAGGGGAGGGGACTCGGGACTAAAGATTCCAAGCATCTAATCACCAGATTTGTTCCTCTGGTGACTAGCCCCCATTCTTAAGTGATCAAGAGGCTTTCCAAAAGTCACCTCATCAACCTAAGACATCTTTATCATTCTCATCACTCAGGAAATGTCAGGGGTTTTTGGAGACCTGTGCCAGAAAGGAGAGAAAGTCAAATATATATTTCTTACAAATCACAATATCACATACTGTCACACCATACTATGCTATCAACTATAAGCCACACCAATCTATTACAGCTTTATAGTAGATGGAAAGAACCATATAAATATTCACCTTTATAGATTTAACAATAATCTATATTTATCCATACTTTTTCTTCCATGTCCTAATCAAGCTTGGAGCTTAAGCTCTGTATTTGGATAAACTATGCTCATGATAGTGGCCTTTTCATACCTTTAGGATTAACAGTGCTATTTTCAGGCATACAGAAGGATATTGGTGTTTCATTGTCATGCCCCTGGAGCTTTATCCTTTTTAACTGGAGGAATGTCCTGAAAGTTAGCCAGCCTCTCTTGAAAGTCAGTCAACTGCTTTTGAGAAAGAAAGCTGTTTGGCACCTACATGATAGTACTTCAGACACATAAATTGGTCACCCCCAACTTCCCACTTTAACATTTTTATGATCTATTCTGAGGAATTTGGCAGTTTCTATTCCTTTTCATTCCATTGCCTGGCATGTGTCAGTCATTCTCATAGAAACATAATAACATTTTTTCACCTTAATGCTGCATTACAATGCAACATTTTTGAGGCATTTAGATAAGGTCCAAATTTAAGCTAAAATGCAACCCCCAAATTGTGACACTGACACAAATAATTAAACTGAGTTAACAATCATGTTTAAGATTAAATAACCTTCACCTATGGAAAAGTTCACACATATAAGGCGATGTAACCATCCAGGAGCAAACTCTTCTGCTTACCAACTGACCATTGTTTATCTAAATTTTAAGATGTAGCTCAATCACAGAAACATTAACATATAAAGGGAAGTGCCTCACTATCAAAAGATCATCATCATCATCATCATCATAATAATGCCTGTGATTCATTGAGCAGTTTCTAAAGACCTTGAAACCCTTTAATAGAAGTATTAAACCTTCACTAAAGATGATAAAATTGAGGTCCAGAAAAGTGAGGGAATCTTCCTAAGATCAACAAGTAACTGGAGGCCCAATGTGACCAAAATGTCTATGATTCCCTTTCCACTACAACTGTGTTTGCCTGAAACGCACATGAGAATCACCTGTACGCGTGGGCTTTGTTCAGGCAGGCTCACCTGGTAATCCTTCCTACCAGCCAGCAAGCAGCGGATCAGACTTTAGGACCCAGCAGACTGTACTTCCTGGCAATAGTTCGCCTATACCTTCTCACACATTTGCAATAATCCACATGACTCATTCTGCCAACTTTGAAAGGTTGGTTATTTAAAACATAGGGTAATAAAGAAAAATGTCACAGTCTTAAATATCTGAATCTAAATATCTGATCTACATTAATTTACAGTCATCCTAACCTATCCAGTGCTATAACATTAATATCAGCTTTCAGAATTGAGTGCTTAATCACCGGTAAGTATCATATCTCTTGAGTGCCATCTTCAAAATACACAACCAAATAAAAATATAATAACAGATTTTTTAAAAGCTAAGTAATTTGTTAAAGTTTATAAAATTATGAAGTGGGTGATCCTAAGCCAGATCTGCCTGACAAGGGAAATAAGAGCCTTCAGGGGCGCCTGGGTGGCTCAGTTGGTTAAGCATCCGGCTCTGGCTCAGGTCATGATCTCACGGTTCATGGGTTGGAGCCCCGCGTCAGGCTGTGTGCTGACAGCTCAGAGCCTGGAGCCTGTCTTCAGATTCTGTGTCTCCCTCTCTCTCTGACCCTCCCCTGCTCATGCTGTCTCTCTCTGCCTCTCAAAAAAAAAAAAAATAAAAACCATTTAAAAAATAAGAGCTTTCAAAAACAGGCTACCTTGATGATGTGTCTGCTTAAATCAATCATATTTATTTAGATTCTAAATAAAACTGTGACAAATGGAATTCAGAATATATTATAACAGAGTATAAACTATATCAGGAATACAAGGATGGTTTAAAATCAAGACATTTATTAATGTAATTAATCATATTATCTGGATAAAAGAGATAAGCCAATGCAAGAAATGCCAAAGTGTTAATGAAATTTAATATGAATGGTAATTCATATTACCATATTCATTAATATGAATGAAATACCATTCATATTAAATTTCATTAAATTTCAACCTAAATGTTCCATGGTAAGGAAGAGATTACAAATTATGCTCTATTCACTCAGTAAATATAGGAACCATTAATGTCACCATTTTGGAAACTATATAATAATCTAGGAAATGCTTCAGATATTTTCATTGGAAAAAACACTGAATGAAACTGTGCATAAGATTGCAGTTATATAAGAAAACAAGCAAGAAAACGAAAAGACTGGAAACACACAAATCAAAATTCTAAAAGTGATAACATTGTGCAAGCATTGTGGGTGTCTTTTCTTCTTTTTAAGATTTTGGTCCTAATAGTTCAAATTGAAGAATATAGGGGCACCTGGGTGGCTCAGTCACCGAGGTTCAGCTCAGGTTATGATCTCAAGGTCATGAGATCTAGCACAGAGTCATGCTACATGCTAATCACGGGTCCTGCTTGGGGTTCTCTCTTTCACTTTCTCTCTCTCTCTCTCTCCCTCTCTGCACCTCCCCCACTTGTGCACCATACTCTCTCTCACTCTCTCAAAATAAATAAACTTTAAAAAACAAAATGAAAAATATAACCTAATGTAAATAAAAGTCTTTTTGTCACAACTACTAAAAATGTGTTGAAACCACTTTCATCTTTCTTCTAACTACTTGTATTCATTTTCTCCCTCATCCTCAGGGAAATTTAGCATATCAAGGATCCATGTTTTCCAAGAATTGCGACTATTTCATTCTGTACAATGCCTATTTTATATCTCATCAAGGGACTGCATGAGGTACAGACAATGTCTATGCATACTGGCTTTTAACAGTGATCACATGGAAAAAAGCATTTTGTCTGCTGCCATACTTAATACATTCTGGAAATAAAATTACATTCTGAATGTAAGAATTGCCAACTTTCTTTTGAATGGGACAACAAGCTTTTTCATTAGAAGAGACTAAATTGATTTTCTTTTCTTATTCCAAAGCCCAAAACTCCCATGGCCTCATGATCTGTATGAAGACAAGCCAATGTATTAAATGTTTTCCCTCTACCACTCAGCCTGTCTTTTCTCATGCAGAAACTATAGACAAGATTTTTTTTAAGTTTTATAAATCTACTTTAAGTCTGAAACAAAGGATCATATATTCATGACATCATCCTAAAGCATCCCATTAACATATTTGTTCTGGCTCAGAGGTACTCTAAAGTCCCTACAGCCTCCTCTTTCTCAGCTGCCTCATGCCAGCCTTCTCCTATCTATCCCCATCTATTTCCTCTGCTTTCTCCCAAATTTTTGTCCACAATTCTGGTAGACCTCAGAGAGCAATCATAAGAGGTGGTACCATATCTTGGAAAGTGTGTGTGATTCTCTAATCAGAGAGAAAGCAGCAGGCTACTTACTAGTTTGGTGACCCTGGACAAGTTGAGTCACCTCTTACAATATCACCAAGGGTAACAATGTCTGCTCATAAGGTCACTGTGAAAATTACAGAAAATTGTCTCAGTGCTGCTGGTACATGGCAACTTAAATTACATATTCTGAATAGTAAAATGTTACTTAAACTAATAACCACACAGCAGAAAGAGAACTAAAATGCAAGAAGTAACAAGTTAAAGGGTGTGATGGAAAAATTATTTGCCCATTTGTCTAGATTTCGGTTCTAAGGTTTCCTCTGACACTAACTAGCTATGTGATTTGGGGGCAAAACTCCTTCTGTGGGCACCAGTTTATTTGTAAAGTGTGTAACCAAATTGCATGATCTTATACTCCTTTCTGCCTTAATGTGCTCTATTCTTTTTTCTTTTTTTTTTTTTAATCATAGCAAGTGCACAGCTTTCAAACTCTGCTCACTTCCTTGAGAGAAATCCTCCGCTCTTTTCCCTGATGTTTTTTAGGCAGCTGTCACTTCCTACACAAAGCTACAGAAAGGGCTTGTCATAGCCCGGAGCAAGCATGGGTGTTTGGCAGCCAAGGTGCCGAGCTGAGTGAACAGGGCCAATTGTCTAACCTTCCTGCCTTGAACAGGGCGGCAACACATGCTGTTTGATCAGACAAAGCTTTCTCTCGCCCTTCCGCCTGGAACTCCCTCTGTGTTCAACCAGTCACTCACATTCTCGTTACAATTTCCCCACGAGCCAGAAGCAAATTGGAGCCAAAGGGTCTGAGTGCTTTGTGCACGTGGGAGCCTTCGCTGCCTGGCAATCCCCAGCTGGCCTGCCACAGTTCATCTACAGCAATAAATGTGCCTGGTCAATGCTCACTTGCAAACATGCAGCCGGCACTTAATCTGGGAAGGAGGGAAGGGAGATCCCCGCTCACTGAAGCAAAGGCTATTTCCACAAATGGCTCAGAGAAGCCCTTCCTCAAGGGACCTACCAGAGAAAGCCTCGAGGCACAACGTGGGGGCAGGGCAAGGGCAGGCAGTGGAACCATACAACAGACAAGAAGAGATGGATCCTGGAATTTTAACGTTTATTTATTTTCGAGACAGAGAGAGACAGAGTGCGAGTGCAAGACAGAGAGAGAGGGAGACACGGAATCCAAAACAGGCTCCAGTGCCTAAGCTGTCAGCACAGAACCTGATGCGGGGCTCGAACCTACAAACTGCGAAATCATGACCTGAGCTGAAGTCATATGCTTAACTGACTGAACCACCCAGGCGTTCTTCCTGGTATTTTAAAGTAAAGAAATATTTAGCTGCATAGAAAGCTGGACCCCAACACCAGTTTGAACTAATCAGTCTGGGCCACCCTCATATATCATAAAGCAAAAAGTTATCTGCAAGTTATTACTTGCAGAAGATCTCACAATGTGCTTAAAAATAACTTACCATTTACTGAATCACTACTATAATTCAATATCATATGTTTGGTAGATGTTACCATTTTCCTTTTCCAGATGAAGAAAGTAAAGTTCCTTTAATACGTCACTTTACCTAAGGTCAGGCATTATTAAGTTGTCCTAGAGGAATTTCTCTCATCTTGATATGAGCATTATCTGCAGGTAATTTATGAAGGAGGAACTCCCAAGAGAAGCCAGTAGTTGTGTGAGAGAAAAAGGAGAGGGAAGAGGAAGGAGATGCAAGGAGGGGTGGGGGGGATTTGGGACAAAGTCCTGATCCAAGAAGGGAGGACTACAGGGTTGATTTTGTCTGAGTCACACCAACCAGAGCAAGGGACCTGGGCTGACATACCAGTCATTGGTAAAGGGCTTCCAAAGGCTGGTTAAGGACACTGTCAGCACTTAGCAATGTGGCAGTCTACTGAGAGAAAAGTCATAGGTGCAGGCCATTAGCGGCAGAAGCAGGCCAAAGCCAGGAGAGGAACACAGATATGATAGAAAGGATCCCCACACGGAGGGCCTGGACAGGGCTCAGACAGGGCACTCCATACATAGGTAATGGACAGCACAAACCCAGCTCTGTCTTCATTTGTTCTTGATGGCCACTTTTAGGAAAAGGACAGCATGTATTACTGTCATTATTTAACAGATAGGAAAAATGACTCTCAGACTAAGTAATCGATCCAAGGTCAGATAGCTGATATGTGGCTAACACATATGTGGCTAGGACACTTACCCTGATTCTCTGACTCCACATCCCGTTCTCTTTCCTACACAATGGGCTGTTTTCTGGAGCAAAACAGAGGAATGACTGGATGGAATCAGATGAAGGGTGTTTAAAGGCATCCTTGCCACCCAATATTTCTCTCTGAAGTGTTTATAGATCCACAATTAGGAATACTTTCCTTTAAGTAAGTACTGCAGGGCCTCTGTTGAAATACCATAGCTTTGTCACAGACATTTCCTGAATACACACACTGTGCCCAGGAAGATTAAAGAAGAAATGAGATGTGTGCTGGATAAAGTCCAACTCCTCAGGGGACCTGTATGTGTGTAGAGCACCTGTGGGTTCCCTGAGATCCTCACAGAAACCATAGTTGGGCAAGGAACTTTTCCCTCATTTTACAGTTAAGAAGACCAAGTATGAAAAAGGTGACTTCTCAAAGTTACACAGTAAAGACTAGAAAAGCTGGGAAGGGATGTCCTGCATTGCCTAACCCTTCTTGATGACTCTCTTCTCTATAAAATTCCTATGTACAGTGTGATTGACCTCTCTGGGTCTGTTTTTCTTTATCTCCTGTCTCTTGAAAGCAGCACCTAATTTCTCTTTGAGGACCAACACTCTCTCATCCCATATGGTCTTGGTGAGAGTGTAAGCTGGCGGGGGGAGGACTCCCACCACCACATTAGGCTCCTCATCCCAGCTGCCAAATTGGGGTACCCTATCCAAACTACATTTTCCACAGAAGGGCACATGATCCAAGAAGGATCAATCAATGGTTTTGGAGAATATTGATATAGATGCAAAAAGAGAGGGTTTATTTATTGCTGAGATTGTAAACACTAAGAACTATCTAAATTTCTAGCTTCCAAAATGATCTTTACAACCAGAGAGAGACTTTGCCTCCAAATGGAACTAACACAGCGTGAGAGATGGAGGGAGGGAGGGATGAAAGGATGGCCAGACAGGGGAGAACAGGAAGTAAGGAGAGGAAGAATTGTTGCATTGCCTTGGATCTGCTGAAAGGAGCACTGACCACCTTAAACTACCTTGTTATGTGAAGCACTGCATTCTCTTCCTGTCACTTCCAACCAAAAGACTTTTTTCAATACCACACCATATAACTTTCAGATATATATAGATGTGTCTATATATTTGTCTACAGATATAATATCAATATAGCAATAGATTCCAGTCAATATAAAGAAACATTTCAGAAGAACCATTTCTTTGAGCTATATGGTGAATAACAGACTGAGAAATTATACTGACACAATGCACCAGTAAAAGACCTCCAAAAATAGGATTCCAACTTGGGCTCCATAGATAGAGAACTTGGTGCAAGAACCAGTTCAGTCATTTAGCAGCTCCACCACAATGAACAAATCTTTCAGCATCTCTGAGGGTCCATCTCTTCTGCAAAATAGGATATTTGTCTGCCTCTTTCACATACTAGTTGTGAGAAATATTAGGGAAAATATGTGAAAGTGCTACATGAACTAAAAAATACTGTATAGGGGGAGCCTGGGATGCTCCGTTGATTGAGTGTCCAACTCTTGATTTCAGCTCAGATCATGATCTCATGGTTGCTGGGATAGAGCCCGGAGTCAGGTTCTGTGCTAACAGTGTGGACCCTGCTTGGGATTATCTCTCTCTCCCTCCTCTGCTCACTCTTGCTCTATTTCTTTCTCTCTCTCTCTCTCTCTCCCCCTCTTGCTCTCTCTCTTTTTTATAAACAAACAAACAAACAAACACTGTATAGATACAGGGGATTCATTACTGCAGCCACAGACCCTCCTGAACCACTTACCTTTTGCTAAAAGTGTGGGTATGTGTATACACAGATGAGAGTTGTGTGGGTGTAAATACAGAATGAAATAGCATTTCAATGATTGCTCCCTCTTATCACTCTAGCTTTGATGGAGTGAGTACTTTGATTTGCAGGGATGATTCCTGGGTGATTTCCCCACCAAGCATCATAGCAGAAAACCAATAATGGACTATGACAGACTCAGAGTTAAAGCTGTCTGAACTATTCAATACAAAACTCAGTTCTATATATACTATTTCATCCTCAAATGCAAATGCTCCTGACAGCACATTGAGTGCCTTTTTAAGGTTTTGCAAAATGCATGAGGTCAGTTAGATTCTGCCTCTTTGAAATCCCAGGTTACTCAAGTCAGTAACCTGGGTATCATCCTCTCTCTCTCAGCCCCTCATCTCATCAAACTGTCAGCCCTGCCAATCCCACCTCACCCTCCTATCCCATCAGCACCGATGATTCTTGAATTCAGTCTTTCATCACTTCATGGCCCCATCAGAAGAATGATTTGTTTCTATAACAAGAATCAGACCATATTTCCCAGCTAAAAGGTCATGAATAACTCCCTACCTTTTACCAAATCAAGGATAATTAATTATATATTAATAAGACTTTTCATGAATTCGCACTCAAGTTTATCTCTCTAGCCTTTTCTCTTTCTTCTCCCCCATATGAACCTTATGGTTTAGCCATGTAAAATATTACTTCAAACTGGCCGGAATTTGCTCTCTCCTATCTCTATGCCCTTGCACTTGATGTTTCTTGTGCCGGAACTCTTTTCAACAATGCCTTCTTTATCTGGAAAATTTCAGTATGTTCAAAGATAATGAATCAAGGCATCAGCTTTCTTGGGAAGCTTTCCTGAACAAGCCATTTCTCTACTCATGCCTTTTGGAGCTCAACTCTCTATAATCTATAATCACCATCGCTAACATATATAGAATACTTGCTCCAGTCACAGTGCCAAACACCTTACATAAGCTAACCTCATTCAATCTTCTCAATAACACTATGAAGCATATATTATTTTTATGCCCATTCTGGAAAATAAAATTTGGGAAGACTATTTAACTTCCTGAAATCATAGAGACAATTAGTGGTAAAAATAAAATTGGAATCCAGGCAGATTCCAGAACTCATGTGCATAACACCCAATACACTACACTGCACTCTTGGTACATTTCTATTGAAACATTTATCACATAGCATCTAATTAAGTATTAGGATTCTGTTGCACTTTGAAAGAGCCTTAAACTAACTGCATCATTAAGGTCAAGATATGTCTTCATTTAGCCAATTGCTCAATTGGTGAAGGAAAAAACCTGAAAGGGACAAATACAATATCCTATGGTAAGGATGGTATGATTTGACAGCAAGGACAGGATGTTATAGAGATATAAAGAAGCAGAGTCTGAGAAGAGAGGAGGGGCATTTCAGAGAGAAGGAACAGCATGAGCCAAGACATGGGGTCTAAGAAATTACAGAAAATTTCAGAAGTACTTTCCTGAACTTGCCCGTCAGTTTTGTTTGTGACCTTCCTGCAGCTATATTCCTACCCTCAAGTCCTCTAAAGCAGCTCCTGGGAGTAGAAAAAGCAGTCCCAGATTCTGGGGAATAGGAATCACACCCTAAGGTGGAAGAGAAGAACACTATATGGAATGCATAAGTGTGGAAGGCAGTTTGCTCACAGAGCTAGTCCTCAGGCCAGACTGTGCTTCCCAATGTGTCTTTGCCAACTACACAACCCTACAGACGTCACTTAACTTTCCTGAGTCTGTCTCCACATTTGTGTTAGTACTACACATCCTGTGTTTGGAACTAACATTTGAACCTAAGCCAGGAAGGAAGTCTGATCCAATACACAAAAGAGTACCTGATAGATCTGGTTTAAGAAGTTTATTAATTCATTTGTTTTCCTGTTTATCAAAAATATTCATTGAGTACTTTCTTTTGCAGGAGTTGTGCTCAGTCCCTGGATACAAATCAGAAATAGACCCAGACTCATCCCAATGGTGTGTGTGTGTGTGTGTGTGTGTGTGTGTGTGTGTGTGTGTGTGTGTGATAAAGACAGAGACAGGGACAGCGAGAGAGAGTAGCTTACATGAGACTGAGAGAGGTGACAGGAATGAGGTTTAGAAGGCTTGTAAACTAAGCTGAGGAATGTGGGCCTTAACATAAAGGCAATGGGAAACCATTGATAAGTATTAATTAGGAAAGAGCCATAACGCATATTGAGAGTAGCTAAAAGAAATCTTATGTCTCCTTAAATAGATGTTTGTGAGTTTGATGCCAAAGACAGGATTTCCAGAAGCATAGATCAAGTTGTGAAATGCTTCTCTAATTGTAATATTTTATTTGAGTGTAGTTGACCCAAACGTAACATTTACAAATGCAAATGTAATGTAACACAATGTTATATTAGTTTCAGGTGCACAACATAGTGATTCAACAAGTTTAGACATCACCACAAATGGAGCTACCATCTGTCACCATGTGACGCTATTACAGTACCACTGGCTATATTCCCTCTGCTGTGCCCTTTATTCCTGTGATTTATTCATCCCATAACTGGAAGCCTGTATCTCCCATTCCCCTTCACCTATTTTGCCCATCCTCCCACCCCTCTGCCCTCTGACAACCGTCTATTTACTCTCTGTACTTACAAGTCTCATTCTGAGGTTTATTTGTTTATTTATTCATTTGGTTTTTTTCTTTCAGATTCCACGTATGAGTGAAATCGTATGATTTTGTCTTTCTGCCTCTTCTCTCTTAATCTTCCAAATCGCTCTAACCTTCTCAATTCCTCCCTAATGGCAACTGCCAACCGTGTTGGCCTCACAAGTTACCATTTCTCATTTAATGCTCCACCTTAACCGGGACGGGTGGGATATTTCAGCAGCATTTAACTAAAAATGCACAACAACAACAACATAGAAAAATAAGTATTTTCAGAGTAAACATGGACATCTAGCTCAAAAGCTCATACTCTGACAGGAATATCATACTCAGTCGTGAACTTGCTATTCTTCACTCATCTCTACCCATCCTCTCTTCAGGCCCATGGCTTCAAGGTAAATTGTATACACATGACTCAAAATTCATGTCTCCTCCTCTGACTTATCCCTAGACTCCAGACTTGGACATTCAGATGACAACTTGATACCTCCTCAGTTTCCTTCCTTACACCTTCAACCAGATATCTAATAAGCATCCTAAATTTAATATAATTAAAATAGAAATTCTGATTCTATCTCATTCCTAAAATATGCTCTCACCATCTTCTCCATCTCTATGAAGAGTACTTGTTATCATCAAACATTGTTCTTCTTTATAGTCTATTCCCCCCTCAGAGATATAAGCCCAATGAGAACAGGGACTTTGGTTGTTGTTTCATTACTCAATGCGCAGCATCTAGAACTATAGCTGGCATACAATAAGAATATCATAAATAAATACCTTCATCTACTCCTGACAACTTTTAAGCAGCAGAAATTTTTGTGCTATATTGCTATTTTTTCAACTGATTCCACTCTCACAGTGACCTAACCAATTCACTGGTTTGACCAAATGTGCCTACAGTCACCAGGACTCAGTATCTCTTTTCTCTCAGTGCCTTTATGTAATTCACATGAAGAAAAGGCTTATCTTTTTTTGTTTGTTGTTTTTATCTTTCCAAGTTGCAATTGCTGAGCCATAGGGCAGTTCTATCTTTAACTTTCTGAGGAACTTCCATACTGTTTTCCAGAGTGGCTGTACCAGTTTTCATCCCCACCAAGAGTGTAAGAGTGTTCCTCTTTCTCTGCATCTTGAGCAACATCTGTTGTTTCCAGAGTTAATTTTAGTCTTTATGACAGGTGTGTTGTGAAGTGGTATCTCATTGTGGTTTTGATTTGTATTTCCCTGATGCTAAGTAATGTCTTCTTTGGAGAAGTGTCTGTTCATGTAATCTGTCCATTTCTTAACTGGATTATTTGTTTTGGGGATACTGAGTTCAATAAGTTCTTTATAGAGTTTGGATACTAGCCCTTTATCAGACATGTCATTTGCAAATATCTTATCCCATTCCACAAGTTGCCTTTTAGTTTTGTTGATTGTGCAGAAGCTTTTTACCTTGTTGAAGTCCCAAGTTCATCTTTGCTTTTGATTTCCTTGCCTTTGGCAATGTGTCTAGTAAGAAGTTGCTATGGCCGAGGTCAAAAAAGTTCCTGCCCGGTATTCTCCCCTAGGATTTTGATAGTTTGCTGTTTCATATTTAAGTCTTTCATCCATTTTGAATTTGTGTATGGTGTAAAACAGTGGTCCCTAGTTTCATTCTTCAGCATGTCACTGTCCAGTGTCCCAACGCCATTTGTTGAAGAGACTCTCTTTTTTCCATTGGATACTCTTTCCTGCTTTCTCAAGAAAGACAAAGTGTCTTCTATTCTGTTATGGGCCTTCTATTCTGTTCCACTGATCTGTGTGTTTGTTTTTGTGCCAGTACCATACTGTCTTAATAACTATAGTTTTGGAAAATAACTTGAAGTCTGGAATTGTGATGCCTCTGGCTCTGCTTTGCTTTTTCAACATTGTTTGGGCTATTCAGGATCTTTTATGATCCCATACAAATTTTAGAACTGTTTTTTTCTAGCTCTGTGACAAACACTGGTGTTATTTTGATAAGGATTGCACTGAATGTATAGATTGCTTTGGTAGTGTGGGCATTATAATAATATTTGTTTTTCCAATCCATGGAAAAGGTGTATCTTTGATTCCATTCATTTTAGCAATTAAAGAAGAAACTGTCCTTGCATTCCAGAAACCCTCATTGAATTTAGAGAGATAGACATACTAAATACCCCTTATGGAAAGCAGACTGGATCAACTACCCTGACACAGACATTAACAGACATCATATAGGGTATAAGTGCAAATATTAATTGCAACTTTTGAGGAAGTGAGAGTCTAAAGGAAAGTAGCATTGAGCTAGATACAGGGTGGTGGTGAGGCCAAGGAGGATGACATTGCAAACAGAGTTACAAATGAAACAACACCACATTTATGAAGGACTTTCAAGAGATTTCAAGGACAGGTAGTAGTGGTCTATGCATAAAGCTCAGGGCACATTAGATAGGGGAAGGTCAGGACTGTGCATGGATTACAGGGTGAGCATATATCGTGAACAAAGTCAGGACACATGGAAACTGATAAAACATGACAATCATGAGCATGAAGTTTGCCATCAGAATATCTGGGCTCCAGTTCTGACTTTATCATTTCCTACTCCCATCACTTTAGATTATATAAATTAACCTAAATTATATCCAAAATTGAAATGGTAGTAATACCTGCCTCAGAGCACCATTGCAAGGATTAATTGAGATAATAAGTTAAAGCATCTGAAACATGTAAATTCTTGGAAAAAAGTTAGATATCTTTAATATCTTTGTCTAGAAAAAAGTCTTCCTTGTTTTAAATTTTTTTCATATACTTAGAGGAGTATAACACTTAGAGAAGTTTATTCATATAAAATGAATATTGAACTCTTTCTGTGGTCTATTTAATAAACCATCTTTATCAAAAGTATGAAATTAAATTGGATCCATATTCATGTAGAAAATACTGTATTTGGTGTACCAGGAAGGAGAGGGAAGTAATTCAAAGTAATAATGATGAAAAGCTAACAAACAACGGTTTTCTAATCGGTTATGTGGCCTTGAATTTAAGGCCAAATCCAAGTAATTCCTAGTTCTTAGTTGCCCCATATCCCCTATATGAAGAACCAAGCTGAATCAACTCAAATAATAGACATTTTCCCATAATAGAGAGAAAATACCCCTTCAAATTATAACAGCTGGGGAAGGAAGAAGCCAGAATTTCAAAGGATATTCCTTAAGCCCATAGCAAAAAGAAAAGGATGCTCCCCATAGCATAGGAAGAAGAGAGTGGGAATTTCTATTTAAAAGGAAGGGGAAGCAGGTAGATGGTATGTCTAAAAGCCAACATCTCAGGAGCAGAAAATATGGGTTGTGTTCTTTTCTCCACCTAGACCTTAAAGACAGCAGTGAGAGGCAATGCACAAGACAGTCCCTTAACAATATGAGGAAAAAGGTCTCACAATTAGTTTAGGTGGAAGAAAGCCTGAATTAGCACTTCCAAAGTTCCTTCAACTCCACTCTTGTAAGGAATCCACAAGTTTCCCTCTTGGACCATAGAATATACTGTGGCTAGAGCAAAGTGACTCTGTAGATGAGGGCTACAGAAGACCTGCTTCAACCAGACTTAACCAGGAGCATTCTTGGTACCAGTGAAAAGAGGTGGGGTTAGGAAGGGGCCAGAAAAACCACAAGACCCTGCTGGATGTCAGAGAAAATAGACCACAAGTTTGCCAGTCATAAATTTCGATCTCTATGCCAATGACCAGGCCAAAAGAAACAAAACAAAAACTGCCATGAAGATGAGAAGAGCCGGATGGCAGAAAAGGGGCTTGCATGTGGGGAGGCAAGCCTCTTCCAGCTGTTGCAACAGCAGCATCGGTTTCAAGCTCACACTTCATTAATGTCTTGGTAGAAAGCAGGGAGGAAGCTGGATTTAAAAGAATAAGGTTATACAAAGAGACTGAATCATCCAAAAGCCATGGTTTAAACTGGATAGGATTGAAAGAGGTATCAGTAATTGGAAACTTTGAGACCTCCTCACCCACCACTCACTCTTCTTTCCAGCTTCCCAATCGCATGGGCTTTTAAGGAGGATTAAATCAGTTATAAAACATAAAATCAGGGGCACCTGGATGGCTCAGTCATTAGAGTGTCCAGCTCTTGATTTCGGCTCAGGTCATGATTCCAGGGTCATGAAACTGAGCCCTGCTTAGGGCTCTGCAATGAGCATGGAGCCTGCTTAAGATTCTCTCTCTCTCTCTCTCTCTCTCTCTCCCCCCTTCTGCTCCTTTCCCACTTGTGCACATACATGCAAACTCTCTCTCTCTCTCTCAAAAATAACATAAAATAAAATCATATATTCTTTTGTTTAATTTTAATGTTTATTTTTGAGAGAGAGACAGAGCATGAGCAGTGGAGGAGGGAAGAGAGAGAGAGAGAGAAAGAGAGAGAGAGAATCCAAAGCAGGCTCTAGACTCTGAACTTCATCACAGAGCCTGACACAGGGCCCAAACTCACGAACTGCAAGATCATGACCTGAACTGAAGTCAGATGCTTAACCAACTAAGCCACTCAGGCACCCCTAAAACCATATATTCTTTAAGTAATAGTGAGAATACAACCATGACCCCAGAACACATGCAATATCTCATCTGTTCTTTACAACATGTTTGTGAGATAGACCCTGTTACTACCCCTATTTTATAGATGAGTAAAGGGAGGCTTAATGAGTGTAAATTGCCAAAAGTCAACACCCTGAACTCTATTCTCTTATCTGATTGATACCCAAGTTACCTTTTCAACCACTATGCCAAACTAAAAGGTAAAGTCCAATCAAGAAAGATATTGAATATCAGTCTACAAAGATCTCACTCTATAGAAGCAGAAAAAAAGGAAAATTTTTGCAACTGGTAGGGAGATTATTGTATTCGAAGTTCAGAAGAATCACTTTCATGGCACTGTATGAAGAGATTGAACAAGTAGAGACTGATGCATGAAGTCCAACTAAGAGGTTTACAAAAACTAAAGTGAGAATTAAAATTCAGGCTTATTTGATGTACAAGTCAGTGAATTTTCCTCTGGCCCATTCTCCTCACAAAAATGATCTCCAAATTTGGAGACAGAAGGAATGCAAGTATGATAGTAACATCTTTTGGGTGACAGAAGGTATGTCAGTATAGAAATAAAATATTACAATTAGTCTTTTGATATGTGCCTTCAATAACATTAACCTCCTTGAAAATAAACAGGATTCTCTAAATTGTAAGAAACTATTTCCAAACCTCTTGAAACTTGAAAAGAGTATCATCATCATTATTAGGATATATACCTCAATTGATATTTTCTCAGCATTACTCTGTTGGTATTACCTCAATTACTTTTCTTTTTAATTTTTTTAATTTTTTAAATGTTTATTTATTTTTGAGAGAGAGACAGAGTATGAGCAAGAGAGGGGCAGAGAGAAAGGAAGACACAAAATCTGAGGAAGTCTCCAGGCTCTGAGCTGTCAGCACAGAGCCCAACGCGGAGCTCAAACTCAAGAACTTCAAGATCATGACCTGAGCTGAAGTCTGATGCTTAACCAACTGAGCCACACAGGAACCCCTCCTCAATTACTTTTAAACTTTAAAATGTGAAAGTCCATTTAACACAGCTCATGAATTTAATTGAAAGTTTTTATAAAATTCTCATAATCACTTTAGAAAGGTAGAAAATATCTATAACAGATAGATCACCTGATTTCAGATTAATCCTAGGAAATGAGCCTTTGTAGTTATTAATGAAGTTGAGACATATACAACTAGAAACAAAAACAAAGCAAACCATAGTGATAAATTAATCATTTGGTTCAATTCAATACAACTAAATAAACTGTTATTAAACACCTACTTCATATAGGGTACTCTACTTCATAATAGGATTATAAGAAGGCTTGATGTAAAGTTTCAGTCCTCTGTGACTTAGAAATCTATCTTGCTGCAGAAAGAACATGGTTTTTACAGCCAAACTGACCTGGCTTTGAATCTCAGCTCTGCTTTGCAGTGGTTCATGTCATGGGGCAAGTCATTCAAATTCTCCAAGCCCTTCCCTTTAAAACAGTCAAAGTAATATACTATACCTAACTCCCACAGTTGCTATGAGAATTAATAACAGGTAGGTAAAACCCAATAAATGTTAGCATGGCCATAGTATTAGCCCTAGTAGATAAGACTAGTTTACAGACAACGATGACAAATGACCCTGTAATAGAAAAGTCACAAAGAAGCAGAGTCATGATACTTTTATTCTTTCCATGAGGTTTTTTTAAGAGGAGGTATTTTTAAGAAAATAGGTGGAAACTAAAGTTTTCTTCACTGATCCAATAAATATTGATAGAAAGCAGATAACCCAACTAAACAAGGAAAGTGGACATTTATTAAAGGAACCACATTCCTATATGTTGTATTTAATCCTAATTGCATCTCCATAAGGATGTATTAGAAAGCCTCTTTCAAATGTACAGAAGATTGTTTTTTAGTATAAAGTAGTTCTCTCTTATTCACAGGTGATACATTTCCAAACTCCCAAGAGATGCCTTAAACAGCAGACAATAACAAACCTTATATATGCTGGTTTTTTCTATACATATGTACCTATGACAGTTTAATTTATAAATTAGACACAGTAAGAGATTAACAATAATATCAATAAAATAGAACTATGATAATATACTACAATAAAAGTTGTGTGCATATGGTCTCCCCCAAAATATCTTATTGTATAATACTCACCCTTCTTATGGTTAGGTGAGATGACAAAAGCCTAAATGATGAAATGAAGTGAAATGAATGACATAAGCATTATGATGTAGCCTTAAGCTACTATTTACCTTCTGACAATATATTTGAAGGAGGTTCATCTGCTTCTGGACCACGGTTGACCACAGGTAACTGAAACCACTGAAAGTGAAGTTTCAGTCAAGGGGGACTACTATACAAGTTTAGTTTCCCCATATGTTTCCAGATGGACACCTCTGAGCCCTCTCTGGTCTACATCTGAACATGCTCCCTCAAGAATATGCTATATCCTTCTTAGGATCATAGCTCCCAGATGAATGCAATGATCCAAGTTGTGGTCAGTTTAAAATGAATTGAAAAGCACCATAACCACCTCTACTTTGAACATTATCAAATGGTCAAGATGATGTGGTTTATATATACAATGGAATACTACATGACAATGAGAAAGAATAAAATCTGGCCATGGCAACATGGACTGAACTCAAGGGTGTCATGCTAAGCAAAATAAATCAGTCAGAGAAGGACAGATACCATATGTTTTCACTCAAAAGTGTAACAGGAGAAACTTAACAGAGGACCATGGGGGAGGGGAAGGGGGAAAATAGTTGGGGAGAGGGATGGATGCAAATCATGAGAGACTCTTGAATACTGAAAGAAGACTGAAGGCTGAAGGGGGAGGGGAAAAAGGGAAGGGGAGTGATGGGCATGGAGGAGGGCAACTGTGGGGATGAGCACTGGGTGTTTTATGAAAACCAACTTGACAATAAACTATTTTTAAAAAAATAGAGAGAGGATCTGAAGAGTCTTCAGAAGCCCTTCCAGGTCTGAATTCCACAGTGTGCTCTGCACCTGCTAAGGGCATGTGAAGTGAAATATCAATGCTTGACCAAAAGGAGAGCCTCTCTAACTGTGGAACTTCAGATATTGGGCTGCTCCTTGAGGAAACAAAAAGATCTGAGGCTAAGGGAAGTAGGTCTGTCTGATTCCAATCAATTTAATTGATATTTCAAGAGGGTCCATTATGAGCCAGATGAAGAAGGAGCATCAGAGTTCAAGGAGATTTTTGTTTCAGGGGGAGAAAGACTTGTAAGCAGATGATAGTTACATATAGAAATGTACATACTAAAAGAAGGGAGACACAAGGCATTGAATGAATGCAGAGAATACCTAAAGCAATCTAGAATTTCAGGAAAGGCCTCCCAAAGGCTGTGACAATTAAGCTGAAGCAAAGAAGACAAGAGAAAAAGATCTTAAAAGAAAAAGGGTGAGTGGGAATGTCTACCAGACAGAAGAACCAGTAGGTGAAAAGCTTAGTAGTTCAAAGTAGCAGGATGCTTGGTAAAACTGAAAGTTGGCAGCTAGAGCCCAAGGTCCATACTGCAAAGAAGCCAGACATAAGTTGGAGATGGAGGAGTGGCAAGAAGCCAGAAGATTGAGGGCCTTGTGTTTCATGCTAAGGATTTTAGACATTTTCCTGTGAATCTGAAAAGGACAGTTAAAAGATTTAAGCAGAAATGGGTGATCCATGAGTAACACCTCTCTCAAGCACACCTTGGACCAACTCAGCTCTCTTACATAAACTTACAGTTTTGTATCAGACTACACATACTTTCCAGTCTGTTCTTGAAGACCTTCTCAGTTGCACGTTCCATACGCATATCCCTAAGATGCCATGCTATGCAGACCCTAGGATAATGCGTTCTGCACAAGCTCAGCATTTCTGCATGGGCTGCTTCCCAAGCAGGAGAGTCAAGAGCTGCAGCAGCAGCTCCGAACACACTGCAGCTCCTGAATTATTCAGGGCACTATTAAAATGAGACTCACGACTCACAGGGCAAGTTAATTTTAATTTTTAAACAGGCAACATTTTAAACTGTTCATTTCCTTGAAATGTATCTGTCCTGGCATTTTTATCATCAGAAGAGTAAGTAAAACTCATAGTGGAGAAAGGAAAAAAGAAACAGGATCCATAAACAAAGACTGTCTCATGTCCAGGAAAGGCCCTCTGGAATGAGCAAGAGTTACATCCTTTCTTCTCAGAGGTTATGGATCTTGAAAATCCAGGGCTACCCTAAGGAATTCAGCAGTGGGAAATTCATTTTCCCTCTGCTTTTGTCGTAATGACCTGTGGCCAGCAGCCTGAAACTCCCAAACCTTCTGCTAGCTCCTTTAATACTGCAGCCATATTTCTATGCAAAATCAAGAGGCAGTAGAGTCAATGGCTTAGGGTATTGAGGCCTAAGAATATTTGTCTGAACTGTAAACTTCTCACTACAAGGACTATGTGTTGCTGTCCTTTGTCTAGCCCTCAGCACCAAATACACAGTTGCTCAATTAAGCTTTACTCTACTGAGTTGAATTTCATATGAAAAAGCATTTCAAACAGGGGATGTCCTTTAAGTTTTTCCCTTTTTTCTACACCACCTTTGTTCTCTATGACTAGTAATTTAAGTGTCCTTGGGATGCCCAGGGACCCCAGGAACAGAATTAAGTGCACTACTGCTACCTAAACTTTGCCTCGAAAGTGACCAGATTGTGCCTTTCTTGTCATTCAGACATTCAAGATCAGGGTGGCTGCCATGCATAATTTGAGGGGGGCCAAGTTAAGAGTTGGGTGAGACTGATACCCAGGCTTTCTCCCTCAGGGTTCAGGGTTTTTACCACCACACTCCATGGCCTGACAGAATTAGGAAGTCTTTCCTATGCTCACCTGGCTTCCTTCTCCCCTCTTTCCCTTCCTGATTGCTGGGAAATCACAGAATAAAGAAAATAAATGCATGTTTTTGAGAGCCCTCACTCTAGGCCCACCACTCTGATAGGCAATGTTTCTATTATAATATTGACATATAACATTGTATTCATTTCATTTGTGCAATATAATGATTCAATTTTTGTATAGATTGTAAAATGATCAAAATAATATGCATAATACACATAGTTGCAAAGGTTTGTTCCTTGTGATGAAAACTTTAAAGATCTATTTTCTTAGCAACTTCAAATATACACTACAGTATTGTTAATTACAATCATCATGTTTTATGTTACATCCTTATTTATCCTATAACTGGAAGTTTGTAGCTCTTAGCCCCCTTCACCCATTTCACCCACTCACCTCCCCTACCTCAGGAAACCACCACCTGGTTTGCTGTAACTATGAACTTGTTTTTTACTGTTGTTGTTTTTGAGATTCCACATGTAAGTGATCATACAGCATTCTTCTCTCCCTCTGTCTGACTCATTTTACTTAGCATAATGCCAGAAAGATTTTTTTTACCTCTTTTGTATCTGAGGAAAAAAAAAAAATAGAGGCTAAACAGGATTAAATAGGAAGCCCACGATCACACAGAAAACCAGTGGTAGTACTAAAAGTTTAGCCTCATCTGGCTTCAAAGTTCTTGTTCTTTATACTCCTTTGAGAAGGAATTGAGTAGGTTAGGGTGAACTTTCTGAAGGAGCAAGGAGTCCTCCGTATTTCACAGCTTGTGTGATATTTCTCAGGCTCACAGCCCATGTATTATTTCTTGACCGGTAAGCAGATGGGATTTCTCATTCTCTGCCCATCTGCATCTCATCACAATTTCTCAGACTCACCAAAGCTCTGCCAGTGGCCAGAAGGGCAGCTCTGTTCACTTCTATTCCACCCACTCTAAGCTATGGCCTCATTTTCAGGCTCCTGGCGCTATCTTAACTAAGGGTTTCATCATCTCTCTTGTTTGACAGCTTCCTCATTCCTCATTTGTCTTCCTTGTATCCTGTCTCTCTCTCTTCCAATCCATACTCCACATGGATTTCAAAGATGTGGCTACAAAATATAAATATGAATATGTCACTCACTTCCTTAAAACTATCACCTACCTAATCACATCCAAACTATAAGCAGGATATACAAGACCCTCTATCTTCTGGTCTCTGACTCCTTCCTTATCCCTTGCTACTCTCCCTGCCCTCATTTTTAAATATTATGCTCCAAACCTATCTAAACACTTCCACCTCCCAGTCTGTGCACACCTGTGAGCTTTACACACACACACACACACACACACACACACACACACACCTCCAGTTAGTGAACTCCTCACCATTCCTCAAACACTAGAGTAAGTGCAGTTCTTTCATGAAGCATCCCATGGTCGTTGCAGAAAAAGTTTATCACTCATCTTTGGGTACTCACGATTTTTTGTACATTCTTACATTATGAAACCTATATCATATCAATCTGTCGTTTCAGAACGCTCTTTACTGTTCTTAGACTGTGTGTTCCTTAAGGAAAAACAAACTATGTCTTATTCACCTTTAAATCCCAGTTTGAACATACTGGACATTCAACAAATATTTGAGGAACAAACAGGTTGAATAAATAGTTTGATAATTAATATACCAAGGGATGGAATCAGGTTAACTGAAATCCATGCTCAGTTCTCACAGTAATTTTTTGTGTTAAAAGTCAGTCTTCTGAATATTATTTTCATTTCCCATTTAAATCATTTCCATATGGAAAAATGTACTGACCAGCTAATGATCCTTCACCATGTGGCAACTATATTTCCTTTGAATTAACAAATGGGCATTCTGATTTATATGTGGTTGGTGTAAGTCAGTTCTCATGAAGCTAACCTCTGGCTTCCCTGGGAAAACTCTCTTTGGAGTCAAAGTCAGCTAAGAACTAGTTCACAGAGCTTTGCTGGAGCAGTCAAGTTCTATTTTCAAAGAATTGTTCTTTAATTGAAATTTAAATCATGAGAACTTAGCCACTGAGCCTTAAAATTGTTAAGTGTAAAATAGAAAATTGGATTAGATTCTAAATCACAAACTCAAATACCTGTTGTTAACCTAAATGAGTAAACTCTGCTGGGTTTTAGACAAAAAGAAGCTTGGTTGCATATATGATTATCATAATCAATCATGATTCCTACCTAGTTGCATTGCCCATTAAAACACAAGATGCTAAACAAAGCACAGCCATAAGCCTTGTACAGCCATCAATCCCCTGGTATAGAAGTTCTTTTGTGACTCTAGGGACCCTAAAATGCTTTAAGACTAACGCTGCTATTTCTCTGACTTTCATGCTCTCTTTCATTTATTCATGCAGTGCTAAGTATTGCAGGCAGCGAAGTAGGGGATGACAATACTGGTGTCAATAAACGTGACCCTGCCTTCAACGAACACAAGGGTCTGTTGGAAGAGATGGACTTTTAATTAATTAAAGACACTAAGTGGTGTCAAAGATAATTTACAAAGAGTGGTGGGAGCACAAGAAGAGATACTGTCAATGCATAAGACAGTTTCCCTGGAAAGGTCAGAAAGGCTTCACAGAGGAGGTGATATGTGAGATGAATTCAGAATAATAAATTAGAGAGTTTCAGACATGACAAGGCATTCCAGGCAAGGTGAAGAGCATAGATAAAGGCACTATGGAAATGGAAGTGGAAAGAGCTCAGAATGGAAGAGGGAATGACTTAAACACTCAGTTATCTCTTCTTAGTCCATAAACTGCAGGAATTAAGGAATGGAAAGGAGAGGAAAAATACTCTTCAGTTCCACTGAGGCTTTTCCCTAGCCTTCTAAAGGACAGTAATCCCCTAACACAAGCCCAAGCCATTTCCCCATTGGCAATGCTCACTAAGTCTAGGTTTTCCCATTAAGGAAGTGAACAAGACACTTCTCATTACTGATGCACTGTATTCATACTACAGCTTCCTTTCTTAAGGGGAGCTACTCAGCCCAGCAAATAAGACCCTCCTCCTCAGAGGCCTCAGGGGCTCAGAGGCACTCTTCACTGAAAAGTAATCTGATCTGTGTTAATCCTTTGTGTAACGGATAGATACTACAGTTGGCTTAACATATTCTTTAAATTGCCTCTGAACAAAGTGAAGGAAACAGCCACTTACCAATAGGTTGTTAAACTTTTTATTAACACTTTGGATAACTTTCTGTCCTTTCAAACCAGAGATTGCAAGTAAGAAGCAGAGAAAAGAATTAACAATGAGGTCCACTGCTTATATAGCACTTACTACGTTCTGGTTATGACCATAACTGCCTCGCAAACACTAATTCATTAAATCCCCACTACAGACCAATTAAGCAAGCCCTACTATTGTCTTACTTTATAGATGAAAAAAACTGAGGCTCAGAAATCTTGTTTCTCATCTACATGATGATAAGTGGTGAAAACTGACATTTGAACTCAGGCAGGAGAGTCAGCCGACTTCGCTCCTAAGAACTATGATATGCTGCCTGTGACACACTAGATGTAATGGCTCTATGGTCCTATGAACCCAATACTTTGGATAAATTGTGTAATTTAATCTTCATAACAGCCTAGATTATGAATTAAAAGCTGAGGCTTGGAGAAGGTAACTAACCGGTCCAGCACTGCATAGTGCAGCGGAAGATGATTTCAAGTCTGACTTCGAACTTACGCCACAGTGCCTATCTCTGTAAGTGCTAGGGGTTTGCACAGAAGGAATAATGTTAACAAAGCAGTCTGCCTGACTTCCCTGGATTATATTTTTTGCGTTTTAATTCCAATATCTGAGAGAATTGAGAAATATCTGCAATTGCGACTTCATTAAACAATGAGGAATTTTGCCTGGATCAGTGGTTGCTAAGCAGTGTTCTTAAAGCCCAAGGGGCTTCTCCAAAGGCAAAGTCCAAACTTCTCACATAATCAGCTTTTGTTGTAGTGGTGAACAACTAATTCTCAGGGCTTCCCAACAACAAAGGTTTATGTCTCATCCACCTTGCATGTAGTCTGGACCATGGCATTGCCAAAAACTGTATCACCTCTAAAATTATAAATTCAAGCTTCTACCTACAAACCACAAACTCCTACCAGTCTTCCGGTTTATTTGCTCTAGTAACCCCATATCAAAAATTACTTGACCTCATTGAGATCACCAATCCACTGACCCTACACTTTCTCTCTAACTCCTAGCCTTCTATCATATAAACACCAGCCCTGATACATGGCCAATGGTTATTATCAACCTCATCTCAATATTTTTAACTCTCTAGTCATTGTAACCCTCACTTATGCTCACCCAACCCTGAATGAATCTAACTCTCTCCATCACTCATGTAGCTGAATTTGTTGAAAAATATCACATAACTGGAAAAATTCCTTTCACCATGTATCCATAATCACCAACCTTAAACTCAGCACTGCTTGGTGATATTTCTTCATTCTTCTGATAAGCTTGGTCTCCGACTCTACAAAAAATTCTCCAGTTTTCTAAAAGATCCATATTTCACCCATTGTAGTTGGTCTTAACCTTGTATTGTATTAAGAAAAAAAGAAACCATCTGACAATAGCTCAATTCCTTTAAATACACACACACACACACACAAATGCCTGATCTGCAACCATTTCTCCTTCTCTCTTGTAATAACTGGATACATTCCTTCTTCAGGCAGTGGTCACTTCCTCTACCCTTAATATATGCTTGGATTTTATTCTCTCTGAAGTTTTTAGCTATCCTTTTTCTTTTATCTTGTTTCTCCTCTAATGGACGTTTTTACATCATTAAACCATACTTCCCCTAGTTAAAAAAAATCTTCCTTATCTTCCAAATCCCTCTTTAACTAATGTCCCATTTATCTGCATAGCAAAAACTTCTCATATCTGTCACACTTATATAAGGAAACATGAATCAACATAT
This sequence comes from Suricata suricatta, assembly GCF_006229205.1. Classification (NCBI taxonomy): domain Eukaryota; kingdom Metazoa; phylum Chordata; class Mammalia; order Carnivora; family Herpestidae; genus Suricata; species Suricata suricatta. The sequence goes on from NC_043710.1 coordinate 63,225,019, forward strand.
ATATGTAACACTTTCTACCAGGTCTGATCTATGTCACATGCTCAATAAATGATAGTATTGGTAGTAAAAAGAGTAATAAAAATAATAATCGTAACTGACATAAAAATTTTCTTATATGCCAGCACAGACCTTAGCATATTTGAACTTGCTCCTACAACAACCTTATGAAATAGGTATTAATTTTATCCCAATTTTAAAGATTATATATCTGAAGTTTTGAAAGGTTAAATTGCTCAAGGTCATACAGTTCATAGAAAATATGACTAAGAGTTCCTTCCGTTTCTCTCTGACTCCATAGCCAAAGGTCATTACTCTCTAAATCATCCCTAGTTTCTATTCCTCTAACATTCTCTACATACTTCTACCTCATAAGAACAGATACAATTGTTGCAAAAGCAGAGGAATAAAAATCAAGAAGAACCTCAGTAAAGCTAGATAATGCTGGCATACCTCCAGATCCCTTAGGGTTTCAGTACAGGAGCAGATTTACTAGGAAAATTCAAAGGAAAGTGTTGATGGTGTTTAAGGAAGGCCACAGCAAAATGTGCCACGTTGGCATGTGGATTATTTTGAGCCGAATACAATCAAGGCCCAACAGACCAAGATCTTTTTACCTCCCACTTAGCTGCCTAAAAGAATTAGGTATAGGAGAAAGAGAGCTATTACAAAGATAACTTTTTTTTTTTTTACTTCAGACAGAATTCTCTCCAAGGCATGGCAAACATTTGTTTACCAAACATTTGTTCTTCCCATCTTCCTCTGAACTGTTTTCCTTCCTATCTGAAGTCCCAGACCTTCACTCCCTTCTCCTTAGCTCAGGATGGCATATAAACTTCCATTGCCTTACTATCGGGGAGCCTCATTCCTTTGTGAAGCTCTGTATGCCTGAAATTAAACTTGTTTTGCTCCTGGTAATCTGTCTTATGTTGATCTAATTATTAGGCCAACCAAAGAACCTAGAAAGGAAGAAGGGAACAATTTTCCTCCCCTACATTGTTTTTATGGGGAAACACCAGGTTTAACTCACAAGATACGATGGAGGAAACATGCTGTGCATAGTTAAAGATGGCGGAAGAAGTTCTAATGGAGGGCACATAAACTTTGGGAGGGAGACCCTCTCTGTGAGTCTGGATTGGAGAAAAACAGCATAGGAACAGATCAATAATAACCTTTTGGACGATGCATCAAATATGTACTAAATATAATGAATAAAGTGTTAGCTATAATGGGACCCCAAATTTCTAAAAGGACTTTAGACATTGAGCTATTTGTACCTAGCTAATTGTGACCTTTGTTCAGGTATTAAACAACTCACAAGAGTTGATTTAAGTAAAGCACCTAGCACAATGCCTGGTACATTATCAAAGATCAGCAGTGGTGGCTATTACTATTATTATTCAGGATCTTCACATAAAGTTTATTGAATAAATGACAACACTTCTTTTTATAGAAAATTTTAAAGTTTCATGTTAGTAAAATTCCCCATGCATCAAAAGTGAGTAATAATAGGGGTGCCTGGTTGGCTCAGTCAGTTGAGCTTCTGACTCTTGATTTCAGCTCAGGTCATGATCCCACAGTCATGGGATCAAGCCCCACATGGGGCTCCACACTGAGCGTGGAACCTGCTTAGTATTTTCTCTCTCTTTCTCTCTCTCTCCCTCCCTCCCTCCTGCTGCCCCTCTCCAACACTTGCACACTCTCTCTCTAAAATAAAAAAAAAATTTAAAGAGTAATAATATACTTTTAAGCACTCATTCTACCAGGCTCAATACATGAATTATATTAACTCATTTAACCATTTCAATAACCTCTTAAAGAATATATTATTTTTCTGATTTTTGCAGAGAAGCAAAGTGGTTGTAGATACTCATGTGGTAAGTAGATCTTGGCAGAATTGAACTCATGCCCTTATCTACCATTCCATAATGATCAATATAGGTATCAATCCATTTCTCTAATGCATAGAGTACTGAATTAGAAACATGAAGTGTGTGTATAAATACATGTAACAATAGCAAAAAATCTAGTATCTATTTTCAACAAATAGAATTTTTGGTTAACATGCCAAAAAAAGGAAAACAAAAAAGAAACAAAACTCTGAATTAAATCCAGCTCAACACAAATGGAACAAATAGTGAGAAGTAGAAGTATTCAGTGAATGAGGTGATGACCCACTCTACATATTAAACCTGAGGGGGATGACTGGTAGAGTTAGAATGTCCTCAAAGTTGTTCTTAATCAATAGGGAAATGTCAAGACCAGAGGGAAAAGTTGAATGTGAATGGAGGTATCAGAAGTGATTACAATTAGATAACAAAAAGCCAAGTGGAAAACACTGGTGGTTAGGACACATTGATTGCAAAATCAGTAACAGTATGAAAAGTAAAGATATGTATGCCTCAGAGGCAAAAGGCGGGGAGGCGGGGGTGGAGCAAGGAGAGAGAATAGGGAACTAACTACAACCAAAGGAGAAGGAGGAAAAATAAGTTGTAAAGGTGGGGGAGGATTACCTAACCTACTATGTACCAAGCATTTCATGTTTATATCCACCCTTTGAGATAAATTTAATATTCCCATTTTACATGAGAACATTGAAGCCTAAGAGAGGCAAAGTGAATTTTCCAAGGTCATTCAACCACTGTTGTGAATTTTAAGCACAACTTCTTAGAATCAGAATTTGAGCTTTCCTGATTTATAAACCCGTGATATTTTCATTCCCAGGGATTGCTTTGGAGGAAAGACCTGTAGAGGTAAAGAGAAGAAAATGCTATGGAATCTTAAGACTTTTCCTTCCTGCAAGCCAGATGGGATTTCTCATGCTTCAGAATCAATGTATTATGAGAGCACGTGTTATGGGACATACAGCCTATTATAGCCTCATAGTGGTTACTTGTAGATCTTTGTTATGTTCCCCGTACCTTTCTTCATTTTTGTATTTTCATGGCACTAAAAAACAAGATGAACTAGTGACTATTAGAAAATGAACATATGAAACACACACGCATGCACGCACACACATGCACACACACTTCATTATTTAGCAAAGAATGCTAAAGGGAGGCCACATGGAGTAGGGGCAGTTAAAGCTTGTGTGACCACAGTTTATCTAATCGGGACTACAGTTGCCAGTTATATATTCATGCAAATCTCTCTGCATCTCATAAGCTTAAATTGTATGCTGCACCATATCCTTTTATACCTGGAGTTTATATCATTATTCTGGAAGAATTTACATAATCCCTTAAAAGGGATATTTACAGACATTGGGAATATCATGATTCTGTAACTATCTCTACAATCCCAAAATTTTAGAGTCTATTCCTTAAGAGATCATTCTCCTGATCCCAAATTATTTTTCAGTTAGGGTTCTTTGGGTTGAAAGCAGTAGACTTAATCAGTAAGGAAAATGTCTCATCTCATGGAACTATTAATGTAAATCCTAAATAAAAGGGTTCCAGGGTACCTGGGTGGCTCAGTCAGTTAAGCATCCGACTCTGGCTCAGGTCATGATCTCAGGGTTCATGTAAGCCAGTCACATATATTAAATTTCTTTCCACCTCTCTGTTCCCCTGGGAAACTCCAATATACTACCTAGTAAGGGATTTTCAGGGTAATATATTATTAATACATGTAGAATGATTGATAAATATTAGCCCATCAGATATCAATGTTATCATTCACAACTTACAAATTAGCTAGTTGAGGCTTAGAAAAGTTAAATACTTAGAACAAGATCATACAGCTAGAATGTGGTAGGGCTAGCCTGTGTACCCAAATTGAAACAGAGCTTCTGGGGGCGCCTGGGTGGCTCAGTCGGTTAAGCCTCCGGCTTCGGCTCAGGTCAGATCTCACGTTTGTGAGTTGGAGCCCCGAGTCAGGCTCTGTGCTGACAGCTAGCTCAGAGCCTGGAGCCTGCTTCCGGTTCTGTGTCCCCTTCTCTCTCTGCCCCTCCCCCTCTCATGCTTTGTCTCTCTCTGTATCAAAAATAAATAAAATATTTAAAAAATTAAAAAAAAAAGAAAGAGAGCTTCTGTCCTTAATCACTCTACCATGCTACCTCTTTTATATCATGAAATTGAAAAGTTCTTATGAAACTTTGCTGCAAGGAAGGTTAATAGAACGTAACACTTTGATGACTATGCTCACTACATATTTGGAAAATATATTTCTACCTTGCAAAATAGTCACTAAAATGCAGGATGATCAATATAATGTACCAAGCACAACTAGCATATAATAGTTGGTTAATAAATACCAATTATGATTATTATTATCTCATAATATCTCACAAATTCAGCATGACAGATTGTCTCCCCATTTTATCAATAAAAATAAAACTTTAAAAGAGTAATTAATTTGCCCAAGGTTGTAGGTTACAAAGTAGTTATAAATCCATAAGCTTGTCTGATTGGAAACCTGGCCCAAAGAAGAAGGATTACCTACCATAAATGGAGAAACATGAATACCTACGACTGTTACTATCAAGTAATGGCCTAGTAATAATGAAGAAAGATTAATTGAAATTTCAGGCAAATTGATCTACTTAGAACATTTTTCTATAAATTTTTACTTTTATGCAAAAATCATATCAGTGTTTCACATTGCAAACAATAAAGAAATTAACATATAGTCAGGGCACTTCAATAAAGATATACATGCCACAGTGATTATGATAAATATCAAGAAAATGAAAGATGATGTTTGAATATCAAATCCTATGGCATAAAATTCACTTTTTAAAAAATGATCTACTTTTAATATTGTAATAATGTGGTATAGTGACTGGTGGTAACTACATTTATTGTGGTGAGCATTAAGTAATATATAGAGTTGTCGAATCAATATGTTGTACACCTGAAACAAATATAACATTATATGTCAATATACTTCAATTTAAAAACTTATACTTTTTCCTCTTTACTTGTACCTGCTTAAATGATATAATAATCATCTTCCAATATTGAAAGTGTTTGTGATGAAGGATGAATTAGATCTGTTGACCCCACAGAAAAGATCTAAAATTAGTGGAAGACTGTATAATATTAACAATAATAATAAGTTAACATTTATTAAGCACTTATTATCTAGCAAGCACTATCTACATACTTTATGTGAATCATCTCAATAAAGCAAGTGATAGGCTTCATTATAAGGTGAGTAAATACAGGCTTAGAGAGGTAGATAATTTGTAAAATGATTTATGACTGATGCACAGTGGATACTAGCCTAGGATTGCTGAAATCCAAAATTTATATTCTCTACCATAATGGTATGTGTTTAATAGAAAAGAAAGCTTTTAAACATAATTTCCCAAATACAGTAGGATCCCTATCACTAGAGGTACAAAAGAAAGGGCTAGTAAACCACTTACTAAAAAGATTTATTGGGGCACGAGGGTGGCTCAGTCAGTTAGGCGGCTGATTTCAGCTCAAGTAATGTTCTCACAGTTGTGGGTTCGAGCCCCACGACGGGCTCTGTGCTGACAGCTCAGAGCCTGGAGCCTGCTTCTGATTCTGTGTCTCCCTCTCTCACTGACTATCCCCCCACTCATACTCTGTGTCTCTCTCTCAAAAATAAATAGATGTTAAAAATATTATAAAAATTAAAAAAAGATTCATGTATTTGTTCATTCACTCATACTTGTTAAATGCTTACTATGTAGAAGTCATTACTTTACAATTTAAGGATTATATTGAAAGCATGATTGTTTTAAGGAAGTAGATTTTTAATTTTATTTTTGAGAGAGAGAAAGACAGAATGTGAGCAGGGGAGGAGCAGAGAGAGATGGAGATGATCTGAAACAGGCTCCAGGCTCTGAGTTGTCAGCACAGAGCCCGACGTGGGGCTTGATGCAGGGCTCCACAAGCTGAGATCATGACCTGAGCCAAAGTCAGACACTTACCCAACTGAGCCACCCAGGCACCCCATCAAGAAAGCAGATTTAAATAGGACATAGAAAACTGAACTGAATGGTTGTTTTTAGTTTCTCTAGTCATATACTTCTGTAACTCTTTATTTGCCCTATTCCAAATAAAGCCTGTGGTTCCAAAAGCAATTAAAACAGAGGGAACTTGTTCCTTCATTTGCCTTAATTTTCTCTTTCCCAATACCTATACTCTATCCCTTATTCAATATGCTGATTTGAATTAGCTTAGATGCCACTCAGAATTGAGGAGTGAAATCCAGGCATTCCTACAGAGCTCTTTACAACTGATTGCTGAAATCTCAAGCTGTGATTTGGCATGAATTGCCCATCTCCCACGTGTTTCATATGCTCCGCTGTCATTTCATCAGGGAACGGAGATTATCTATTTTTCTGCTTGAAATTATCATTTCATTTCCTGTCTTCAGGCTGGGTAGCTTATCTATTCTGATAACAAAAGATACAGATATCGCTCTTGTTTGCCCTACCTATCAAACATTATGAGACATTTCCCTCACTAATTACTGAGCAAATGCCACCGAAAATATAGGGATTTTCTTTTTATTTATTTATTTACCTTTATGGTGGTAAGGACACTTACCATGAGATCGACCTGCTTACAAACTGTGAAGTGCACAATACAGTATTGTTAACTATAAGCACAACGCTGTACAGCAGATCTCTAGGATTTATTCTTCTTGTGTAACTAAAAGTTTCTACCTTTTAAAGAGCAACTCCCCATTTTCTCCTTCCTCCAGCCCCTGACAGCCATCATTCTGCTTTCTACTTCTACGAGTTTGATTATAGAAACCTCACATAGGTGGAATTATACAGCATTTGTCTTTCTGTGACTGGTTTATTTCACTTAGTATAACATCCTGCAGGTTCCTCCATATTGCATATGAAAAGATTTCCTTCCTTTTTATATATGTCACGTGATTAGAAAAACTTGATCTATTTCTGAGCTTTATGATAAAGTTTTTGTCAGGTTTGTCAAAACCATAGTTTGTTGTTAATCTTTTTCTCATTCTAGATAAATATTGACTTCCCTGTCTTTTGTAAGAAGGACAAGTACCAACCTTCAGTATGTGGTTCTTTCATGAAAATCTCCTGAATTATTCAATTATATGCTCTGGGAAGAGTTTTGTAACTAAGGTGGTTTTGAAAAATTATTCATGGTCATTTTCACATTATGTGACTTCTGGCAAGGATACATTCACAAGGGAGGCTGATTTCATACTCACCAGATTCCATTTATATGGTGAATCTGATTGGAAAATGGCAATTGATTACTATAAGGTTGGACAGTAAGCATTACAATCCAATTTGTATTTTTTAAGATGGGTGTAGGTCATTCCACAGTGACAGAAATGCAAGAGTACTTTGTGTGGCAATAAAAAAAGAAAATTTTTCAATGATTCTATTCTCTGACATGGTGTTGCATCAGCTTGGTCCACAGAGCTATGAAAATAACATATACTAAAGGCTTACTTTTGGACTTTCTAATTCAGGAAACCTAGGGTAAGTACAAATACCACAAATGTATTCAAAATCTTCAGAGAGTCTGATGTGTGCTTCCAGTGAAGAAGACTGATTTGCCTGGTATAATCCAAAGTCCTTAGCAGAGAGTCAGGACAGCTAACTCCTGCTTAGCACCACATACCAGCCCCATCTCTGCTTCAGTACTTATGCCTAAGTAATACTTGCTACTTGTGGTTTTTTGGAATCATGGTACATTTGCTCATGATGTCCCCTTTTTTGGAATAAACTTTCCCCCTTGGAGCAGTCTACTCCTTTTTCAAGACCCAATCCAAAAATGATCACCTCACATTTTTTCCTAGATACTCCCAAGAAAACATCTGTTCTAATTTCTCAGGCTACCTTATAATTTAAAAATACATATATTTCAATTAACACACTGTATTTTCACTATTTGTCTAGATCTCTGTCTTCCCTACTAGGCTTTGAGTTCCTAGAAAGCCCATAACATGTTCATCATTTTATCCATAGCACTTAAAACTGTGCTCTTCCAGAGAGACAGAGACAGAGAGAGAGAAACCAAGAAAGAGACTCTTAACTATAGAGAACAAACTGATGGTTACCAGAGAGGCAGTGGGTGGAGGGATGGATTAAATAGGTGATGGGGCTCAAGGAGCACCCTTGTGATGAGCACTGGGTGATATACAGAAGTGTTGAATGACTATACTGTATAAGTAAAACTAATAGAAGACTGTATGTTAACTAACTGGAATTAAAATACAAACTTAAAAAAATTTTTAAAGCCATGCTCTGCCATAGACACGTTACTAAAGCAATATTTGTTGAATTTTTTTAAAGAAATGAATGAAGTAAGGAATGCCATCACCATTCATCCAGTTTTTCAGGCCAGACACTTCAAAGCTAGACTCTTCTGCTATTCAGTTGCTGTGGTATCAGATTCCACTGTTAGATTTGTTCTAATGATCTAGTGATCTAGATTTGCTTCTCTCCTCCTCCACCGCAACTGCATACACTTTCTTCCACAGGCTAGTGCCACCTTAATGCCCTCCTATGACACCCACGATGTTCAGCAGTCTCAGTGCCTTATCATGCCACACAAAGCCTTGCCTGCTCTGTGTCTACCTGACTGTAAGCCTTAATTTCTACCATTCCCTCAAATACATCCTCCAGTCCACTCATATGGCCCTACTCAGGCCTCCAAAGGAGACTATTAATTTCTGTCTTATTTCTGTGTTTTTGCATCTATTTCCTACCTTCTTAAAACTCTTCCTTCTTCTCTGCCCAGATAAAAAATTACCACCTTAAAAAAATTTTCAGCTCAACTGCTCACCTTCCCTGGAAAGGCTCAGCTAATCCTTACCCTCCTATATTGGGCTAGAGACACAGTCCTCTTTCCTGCTTCCCTTAACTCACAGTGCAAACCTCTAGGCTCACGTCATTGCAACCACTGACTTACCTATCTGTCTTTTCAAGTAAACTGAGAAATCTGCTAAGACAGAGACTCTGGAACCTTCTACAAACCTATTTTGTGGGATTCTGACCAACTACCAGCTATCTGTAGAATGTAATTCAAGACTTATCTCACATAAATTTGTTTTAATGTATTTAATTTGAAGGATGTAAGTAAAGTGTTTCTTAAATTAATGTCACATGGAGGGGTGCCTGGGTTGCTCAGTTGGTTAAGCAACTTCAACTCAGGTCATGATCTCAGGGTTTGTGAGTTCAAGCCTCACATTGGAGTCTGTGGTGACAGCTCAGAACCTGGAGCTTGCTTCAGATTCTGCTCCCTCTCTCACTCTGTCTCTTTCAAAAATTAAAAAAATAATAATAAAATAAAATTTTAAATATATCACATAGAAAACATTGTAATGAGAGATGAAGTTTGAGAATTAAAAATCAAGAGCCATTGCATCAGAAACATCATATCTTGTAAGGGGACATTTGCAGAATGTACCTCCAGAAATGAAGGCTTTTCAAATCTAAGCACAGTGCCAGACACAAGGAACCCAAAGATGACCAAGACAGGGCTCCTGTAATTAAGGACATGGCAAGCTGCATTTATAATTAACAATATTAAAAAACAACAAAATCATCAGTATTGGTCAATACTCTTCTGGCATGTGATCAGAAGCAACGTTTGCACTGAGCCCTAGAAATTTAAACAAATTTACATTTTCTTCCTTTTTATGTGACTTTGAATTCTACTTGATTAAAAATCTCTATAATGTTCTTTCATTCACTCATTAATTCACTCATTTAATAAATATCTCCTGACCATGTCCCACATCAGGCACTTTGCCAAGCACAGATGGTACAAGAATACAATAAGATAAATACTTTTCCTCAGAGGCATTTTTAATGAAAACAGATAAATACAAGAAACACAGTAAACCTAAAAACAAAGTAAATGTAACTCTGCATGGGGATCATGAAAAGCTTCTCAGTGAAGATAACATTTCATTTCAGTCTTGAAAAAGGAGTTAGAGTTTTCCAGAAGTTTTATTATCACAGGTGATGGTAGAGATAGATATAGAATTTGTCTTGATGGTACATGCTAACCAGTATGAGCCTCGAGCAGTGCGACACCATTAACAACCCATAAAGGTGACAACCATCCTAGACATGGGTGTTCTGGCAGTTTCCTGGCTAGAATCCCTTAGATAATTTTCCCAGGCATTTGAATTTAAAGAAAAGTTCTCCCAATACAGATTTCTTGGGAGTTCTAATGTAAAGTTATTCACCTTCTGAATTTTATACATACTGACTAAAGGATTTTCAACAACCATTGTATACGTGTGGGGAACACTCAACAAGCTATTTTTCTATTACATAAAAACTTTAACTTGAGGATAAATTTAATGACTCTAGATTGTGCTAACATGGGCTTTTTGGTGCCTTCTAAACAGTAAAACATAGGGATTCATGGAAATGAAAGTCTCACAGCACTTTCAAAAAGTAGAAGACATTTCAGTCAATAGTCAGCCAATATATTTTAAATTCCTCTCTGGGACAAATGAGGTGGAAGATTCATGCCATATACAAATTTTGTTTATTTTTTCTTCTAAAGTTTGATTTTCCTAATCATAAAGGAATAGATCCACACTGAGAAAATACAGGAAAAAATAATAAGGATCATAATTGCTGCCACTGAAAATTTTCTCTTTGCACTATGCTTCAGATACATCACCTCATGTATTTTGTGTATAAGCTTCACCATAACCCCATGAGGTAAATATTACAATCATTATCATTTTAAAGTAAATGAAAAGAGGCTTAAAGAGACCTAGAGATACTAGCAAGGGACAGTACCTGGTGACAAACTTAAAGTATCCAACTCCAGAACCCTCACATCTACTCATCTTCTACAAGGTTGCCACCACTTCATCTAGTTGCAGATGTAAGTTTTCTTAATTTACCTCAATAATATTTCCTTACATGTTTGTGCCAGGCACTATATTTTAGGTGTTGGAGGTACAGAAGTAAGGCTATGACTGATCTTTATTCTAGTAGAAGTGGTGGACATTGTACAAGTAATTACAAATGTGATGAATATAACAAAGGAAACGTGATTTAGGAGCCTATGATAAGAGGAACTAAATTTAGCCTGATGGACCACACAATGATTTCCCAAGTCATCTCTCTGTGCATTTGCTATATATAGTTGATTTACTATTTCTGAGTTTTCAATGTTACTTTGCTCATTTAACACTATAAGCATTTCCTGAGTAATTAAGTGTGATTTGTTTTAGCTACTTACATAATGTTTTCATTTAGGAGTACATCAATTAGCCATTTTCCATTATTGAATATTTTAGTAGTTTCCTATTTTTCTTTGTTATAAACAATAATACAGTTAACATCCTTGTGGATAAAGCTTTTTCTATATGTCAATTACCTAAAGAAAATTTCCTTAGGAAAAAGAATCCCCAAATTAGAAGGCTACAGATACCTAGAGTATTACAGGACCTCAAAAATATACTTGCTGAATAAGTAAATACAGATATGGATGTAAAAACAAAAAATTATCACTATTTCAGTTTGAAATAGATGTATGGTTGTTCTAAGAGGTAAGAATGGATATCTAAACAGTTACTATAACTCAAGTCCAAACTGTCATTAATGGCAGTGAAATAAAAAGCAGTTAGCATCTTCATCAAATACACTTCTTTTTATAATTTTGTACAGAACCACATTCCTTCATTAGCATAACATGAGACCCTCCTCCTTGATCATCACTGCCTGGCATCAAAACACTGAGTGCCACATAACCACCCACAGGTACTGCTGAACATGAATTTCATACACACCCCATCACTGCCGTCAAAGGAGAAGAGCTCTGGAGACCAGTAATGTGACCATAAACATGTTTCTTAATTCCTTAGATTCCAATTTCTAAATCCAAACAATTAGGAATGGTATCTATGGCTCTGTGGCTGTCAAGAACATTGAAAGCTGAATGAGGAGTGGTATACACACACTGCCCACCAACTGTGTATCAGGTACTCTAAGGCCCATCTTATGCTTCATGTAATATCTAACCATGGTGACTCAGCTTTCAAATCATTTGTCAATAAAGAAAAAAACGTGAAGGAAACAGGGGAGAAGGGGATGATAGCAAAAGATACATAATTTCTTCTTGAGATGATAAAAGTGATTGATCTAAAATTGACTAGAATTATGGTTACAATGATCTGTGAACTCCACAAAAACCAATGAATTGTACACTTTAAATGGGTGAATTGTATGATATGCAGATTACACCTCAATAAAATTGTTTAAAAAGGAAAGAAAAAGTAAGTGATTAGGCAGTAATATTACCCTCATCAGATTCTGTCCTGTGAAAGGTTGATATTAACTCATTGGATAAATATATATTAAGACCTGGTATGTTCCAGGAGTGATTCTAGACGGTAGAGATACAGCAACACACAAGCCAAACAAAGCCATATCCTGATGGAGTTAACAAAAAGCCAAAAACATAGGCATATTAATAAATATCAGACATATGAGTGTTATTTTAAAAAAGAGAAACGGATCAAAGTATTTTAAATACGGTAATCAGGGAAGACAGCTCTTGGGAGTTATCTTGTGAACAGAAAACTGAATGAAATAAAGGAGCAATTGCAGCAGAGGAAATGGTAAATACGATGGGCCTAAGGGGGGAAAAATGAACGTGAATATTCAAGAAACAGAAAAAATACCAGTATTCCTACAGCATATTGAGTTCATTATCTCTGAGTTTGTGCTTCTGCCAGACTGAATGTCTGCTTGTACCTATCTTACAAAATGATACAACTTCACCAGAAATAATTTGGAATTACAGTACCACTTCAGAAAACTTTGGATGTAACCAAAATTCCCTATTGTGGAAGCATCTTAGAGCAAAAGGGGAAAAACGTTTCTAATAATCAATGGTCATTCTTCTTTGATAGAGTAAAATGCTCTTTAAAACTCTTCATTAGATCCTTCAGCCATTTTGAGTTTATTTTTGTGTATGGTGTAAGAAAGTGGTCTAGTTTCATTCTTCTGCATGTTGCTGTCCAGTTCTCCCAGCACCACCTGCTAAAGAGGCAGTCTTTTTTCCATCGCATACTCTTTCCTGCTTT